>NW_024871449.1:0-287500 GCF_019054845.1 Dipodomys spectabilis
CTGGGAATGGCACTGTGGCTTATGTGGTAGAGTGCTAGCCTTGAGCTGAAGAGCTGAGGGACAGCGCCCAGGCCCAGAGTTCAGGCCCCAGGCCCAGAGTTCAGGCCCCAGGCCCACAGTTCAGGCCCCACAACTCTCTGCCCCTCTCTGGTCCTCTCTGCCCCCCTCTGCTCCTCTCTGCCCCCCTCTGCCCCTCTCTGCCCCCTCTGCTCCTCTCTGCCCCCTCTGCCCCACTGCCCCCCTTCTGCCCCCTCTGCCCCTCTCTGTCCCCCTCTGCCCCCCTCTGCCCCCCTCTGCCCCTCTCTGCCCCTCTCTGCCCCCTCTGCCCCCCTCTGCGCCCCTCTGCCCCTCTCTGCCCCCCTCTGTCCCCCTTGCCCCCCTCTGCCCCCCTCTGCCCCCTTCTGCCCCTCTCTGCCCCCCTCTGCCCCCCTCTGCCCCTCTCTGCCCCTCTCTGCCCCTCTCTGCTCCTCTCTGCCCCCCTCTGCCCCTCTCTGCCCCTCTCTGCCCCTCTCTGCCCCTCTCTGCTCCTCTCTGCCCCTCTCTGCCCCTCTCTGCTCCTCTCTGCCCCCCTCTGCCCCTCTCTGCCCCCCTCTGCCCCCCTCTGCCCCCCTCTGCCCCTCTCTGCTCCTCTCTGCCCCCCTGCCCCCCTCTGCCCCTCTTTGCCCCCCCTCTGCTTCTCTCTGCCCCTCTCTGCCCCCCTCTGCCCCCCTCTGCCCCTCTCTGCCCCCTCTGCCCCCCTCTGCCCCCCTCTGCCCCTCTCTGCCCCTCTCTGCCCCCCTCTGCCCCCCTCTGCCCCCCCTCTGCCCCCCTCTGTCCCTCTCTGCTCCTCTCTGCCCCCCTCTGCCCCTCTCTGCCCCCTCTGCCCCCCTCTGCCCCTCTCTGCCCCCCTCTGCTCCTCTCTGCCCCCCTCTGCCCCCTTCTGCCCCCCCTGCCCCCCTCTGCCCCCCTCTGTCCCTCTCTGCCCCTCTCTGCCCCCCTCTGCCCCTCTCTGCCCCTCTCTGCCCCCCTCTGCCCCCCTCTGCCCCCCTCTGCTCCTCTCTGCCCCCTCTGCCCCTCTGCCCCCCTTCTGCCCCCTCTGCCCCTCTCTGTCCCCCTCTGCCCCCCCTCTGCCCCCCTCTGCCCCCCTCTGCCCCCCTCTGCCCCTCTCTGACCCCCTCTGCTCCTCTCTGCTCCTCTCTGCTCCTCTCTGCCCAACTCTGCCCCCCTGCCCCCCTCTGCCCCTCTCTGCCCCCCTCTGCTCCTCTCTGCTCCTCTCTGCCCCACTCTGCCCCCCTCTGCCCCCTTCTGCCCCCCTCTGCCCCCCTCTGCCCCCCCTGCCCCCTTCTGCCCCCTCTGCCCCTCTCTGTCCCCCTCTGCCCCCCTCTGCTCCTCTCTGCTCCTCTCTGCCGCCCTCTGCCCCCCTGCCCCCCTCTGCCCCCCTCTGCCCCCCTCTGCTCCTCTCTGCTCCTCTCTGCTCCTCTCTGCCCCCTCTGCCCCCCTGCCCCCCTTCTGCCCCCTCTGCCCCTCTCTGTCCCCCTCTGCCCCCCTCTGCTCCTCTCTGCCCCCCTGCCCCCTTCTGCCCCTCTCTGCCCCCCTCTGCTCCTCTCTGCTCCTCTCTGCTCCTCTCTGCCCCCCTCTGCCCCCTGCCCCCCTCTGCCCCCCTCTGCCCCCCTCTGCTCCTCTCTGCCCCCTCTGCCCCTCTGTCCCCCTTCTGCCCCTCTGCCCCTCTCTGTCCCCCTCTGCCCCCCTGCCCCCTTCTGCCCTCTCTGCCCCCCTCTGCCCCCTTCTGCTCCTCTCTGCCCCTCTCTGCCCCCCTCTGCCCTCTCTGCCCCCCTCTGCCCCCCTCTGCTCCTCTCTGCCCCCCTGCCCCCTTCTGCCCCTCTCTGCCCCCCTCTGCCCCCTTCTGCCCCTCTCTGCCCCCCTCTGCCCCCTTCTGCTCCTCTCTGCCCCTCTCTGCCCCCTCTGCCCCCCCTGCCCCCTTCTGCCCCCTCTGCCCCTCTCTGTCCCCCTCTGCCCCCCTCTGCCCCCCTCTGCTCCTCTCTGCCCCCCTCTGCCCCCCTCTGCCCCTCTCTGCCCCCTCTGCCCCTCTGCCCCCTCTGCCCCCCTCTGCCCCCCTCTGCCCCCCTCTGCCCCCCTCTGCCCCCCTCTGCTCCTCTCTGCCCCCTCTGCCCCCCTCTGCCCCTCTCTGCCCCCTCTGCCCCTCTCTGCCCCTCTCTGCTCCTCTCTGCCCCTCTCTGCCCCTCTCTGCCCCCCTCTGCCCCTCTCTGCCCCCCTCTGCCCCCCTCTGCTCCTCTCTGCCCCCTCTGCCCCCCTCTGCCCTCTCTGTACCCCTCTGCCCCCCTCTGCCCCCCTCTGCCCCCTCTGCCCCCCTCTGCTCCTCTCTGCCCCCTCTGCCCCCTCTGCCCTCTCTGCCCCCTCTGCCCCTCTCTGCCCCTCTCTGCTCCTCTTGCCCCTCTCTGCCCCTCTCTGCCCCCCTCTGCCCTCTCTGCCCCCCTCTGCCCCTCTCTGCTCCTCTCTGCTCCTCTCTGCCCCCTCTCTGCCCCCCTCTGCCCCTCTCTGCCCCCTCTGCCCCTCTCTGCTCCTCTCTGCTCCTCTCTGCCCCCCTCTCTGCCCCTCTCTGCCCTCTCTGCTCCTCTCTGCCCCCCTCTCTGCCCCCCTCTCTGCCCCTCTCTGCTCCTCTCTGCCCCCCTCTGCCCCTCTCTGTCCCCCTCTGCCCCTCTGCCCTCCTGTGGTGGGGAGGAGGGGCGGGCAGGGCTGGCGGCAGGGGCACCTGTGTCTGAGGGGAGGAGCTTGCTTTTTCTTTTTCTCTTTTCTTTTCTTTTTGGTCGGTCCTGGGCCTTGAACCCTGAGCCCGGGCGCCGTCCCTAAATTCTTTGTGCTCAAGGCCAGCACTCTACCACTTGAACCACAGCGCCGCTTCCAGCTTTTCTGTGATTATCTAGAGATCATCTCACAGGCTTTCCTGCCTCGGCTGGCCGTGAACCGCAATCCTAGGGTCTCAGCCTCCTGAGTAGCTGGGGTCACAGGCCTGAGCCACAGTTTTTTTTTTTAATGCCATGTTGTTTGTTAAAGTGACAAGCTGTTTTTTTTTGCCAGTCCTGGGGCTTGAACTCAGGGCCTGGGCACTGTCTCTGAGCTTGTTTTGCTCAAGGCTAGCGCTCTACCACTTGAGCCACAGCACCACTTCTGGCGCAGTGTATATAAGTAGTGAGGAATTGAACCCACGGCTTCATGTATGCTAGGCAAGCACTCAACCACTGAGCCACCTTCCCAGCCCCGTCTACCTTTATTCCTGTCCTGGGACGGGTCTAGCCGGGTCTAGCCGTGCAGTCCTAACTGGCCTCAAACAAACTTAAGACCCTGCTTGTTTCAGCTTCTCTAGGACTGGGATTCCAGACATGTGCTACCATGCCTTGCTCAGAGCATCATGTTTACTCCACCGTACTCCTCTATACCCCCAAATGAACTCATTACACCTACAATGGGCCCATTTCCAAATCCTAAGGACACTCGCAGGGACGCTGGATGTGAGGGCCTAGTGTATCTTCAGGGGGGACTCAGCTATGCTACAGTTCACCCATAATTCCTAGGAACTGAAGGACACTTCCAGTATTGGATTAAGATGGAGGGGTCACAGGGCGGAGGGTGTGAGTGGGTGTGATGATTTGGAGATGCATGTTAGATCCTAACTAGACAGCTAGCTGTGGTGGAGCCTGCCTGTAATCCCAGCATTTGGGAGGCTGAGGCAGGAAGATCAGAAGTTTGAGGATAACTGAGTTACCTCATAAGAACTTGTCTCAGAACAACAACAAACCCAGTGGACAGTCAAGGAAGTCACTGGAGTCCTTTGAGAACTGCAGCCTGGACATTGAGCTTGGGGAGACAAGTCTCTTGGGAGGGGGGGATGTAGGTCCCTGAGTTGAGGGGGCAGGAAGCAGCCAGGAGACGAAGTGGGAGGGGATTGGGAGACTGAAGAAGCTGTGTGCAGAGGCCTCCTGAGTCCCAAGCTCAGCCACAAGGGGATGGTCAGGTAGACCGAGCAATGTGGGAGAGCCTGGGGACTAAAGAAGAGTCTGCTACTGACTTGAGCCTCGTGCAGTGGTAGGTAGGGAGGTCCAGGGGTGGGGTGGGGAGGGGTGTGATTGTAGGGGAGGTGGGGGATAGGGTGGGGGGCAGGGGGGTAGTGGCTGGGGAGGTGGGGTAGGGTAGAGGGTAGGAGTGTGGTGGTAGGGGAGGTGGGGGGAGGTGGGGATGTGGTGGTAGGGGAGGTGGGGGAGGTAGGGGGTAAGGGTGTGGTGATGGGGGGGTGGGGGAGGTAGGGGTGTGGTGGGGGGGTGGGGGAGGTAGGGTGTGGTGGTAGGGGGGGGTGGGGAATAGGGTAGGGGGTAGGGGGGTGGTGGTAGGGGGGTGGGGGATAGGGTAGGGTAGGGGTGTGGTGGTAGGGGGGTGGGGGTAGGGTAGGGGTAGGGGTGTGGTGGGTAGGGTAGGGGGGGTAGGGTGGGGGTAGGTGTGTGGTGGTAGGGTAGGGGGGGTAGACTCGGGGTAGGGGTGTGGTGGTAGGGGAGGTGGGGGTAGGGAGGTGGGGGTAGGGTGGGGGTAGGGGTGTGGTGGTAGGGGAGGTGGGGGTAGGGTAGGGGTAGGGGTGTGGTGGTAGGGGAGGTGGGGGTAGGGTGGGGGTAGGGGTGTGGTGGTAGGGGAGGTGGGGGGTAGGAATGTGGTGGTAGGGGAGGTGGGGGGTAGGGGGTGTGGGGGTAGGGTGGGGGTAAGGGTGTGGTGGTAGGGCGGTGGGGGTAGGGTGGAGGTAGGGGTGTGGGGGTAGGGAGGTGAGGGGTAGGGTGGGGGTAGGGGTATGGTGGTAGGGGAGGTGGGGGTAGTGGGTGTGGGGGTAGGGGAGGTGGGGGTAGGGTGGGGGTAGGGGTGTTGTGGTAGGGGAGGTGGGGGTAGGGTGGGGTAGGGGAGGTGAGGGGTAGGGTGGGGGTAGGGGAGGTGGGGGGTAGGGTGGGGGGTAGGGGTGTGGGGGTAGGGGAGGTGGGGGTAGGGTAGGGGTAGGGTGTGGTGGTAGGGGAGGTGGGGGATAGGGTGGGGGGTAGGGGGGTAGTGGCTGGGGAGGTGGGGTAGGGTGGGGGTAGGGGTGTGGGGGTAGGGGAGGTGGGGGTAGGGTAGGGGGTAGGGGAGGTGGGGGTAGGGAGGGGGGGTAGGGTGGGGGTAGGGGTGGGGGGTAGGGGAGGTGGGGGTAGGGTGGGGGTAGGGTGTGGGGGTAGGGGAGGTGGGGGTGGGTGGGGGTAGGGGTGTGGGGGTAGGGGAGGTGGGGTAGTGGGGTGGGGGTAGGGAGGTGGTGGTAGGGGTGGGGGTAGGGGGTGTGGGGTAGGGGAGGTGGGGGTAGGGTGGGGTAGGGGGTTGGTGGGGTAGGGGGGGGGGGTGGGGTAGGGTGGGGGTAGGGGGTGGGGGGTAGGGGGGTGGGGGGGTAGGGGTGGTGGGGGTAGGGTGGGGGTAGGGGGTGTGGGGGTAGGGGGGTGGGGTAGGGGTGGGGGGGTAGGGGTGGTGGGGGTAGGGGTGGGGGTGGGTAGGGGTGGGGTGGTAGGGGAGGTGGGGGTAGGGTGGGGGTAGGGGTGGGGTGGAGGGGAGGTGGGGGGTAGGGGTGGGGGGTAGGGTGTGGGGTAGGGTGGGGGTGGGGGTGGGGAGGTGGGGGGTGGGGGGGGTAGGGGTGGGAGGGGTGGGTAGGGGTAGGGGGTAGGGGTGGGGGTGGGTGGGTAGGGGGGGTGGGGGTAGGGGGGGGGTGGGGTGGGTGGGGGTAGGGGGGGGGTGGTGTGGGTAGGGGTGGTGGGGGTAGGGTGTGGTGGTAGGGGATGTGGGGGTAGGGGTGTGGTGGTAGGGGAGGGGGGGTAAGGGTATGGTGGTAGGGGTGTGGTGGGGGGGAGGGGTGTGCTTTGCACAGGGTTTTGTTTCTTTGTTTGTGAACTCAGGCTTATATGCACTATCCCTGAGCTTTTTTGCTCAAGGTAGGTGCTCTACCACTTGAGCCACAGTACCACTTCTGGCTTTTGGTGGATATTTAGAGATGAGTTCTATGGACTTTCCTGCCTGGACTGGCTTTGAACTCCGATCCTCAGATCTCAGTCTCCTGAGTAGCTAGGATGACAGGGGTGAGCCACGGGCCCTTGGCTGTTGAACAGTGTTGTAGGCACAGGAGGGAATGGTGGGAGCAGATGCTGGAGAGGGGAGAGTAGCCAAGACACTGTGCTGTGTGCCCATAGAGTAGTGGGGGCTGAGGGAGACAGGCCAGTGGCGGGGGTCTGAGGGTGTCAGATGGGAGGGAAGGGCGGGCTGCAGAGTGGAAGGGGGCCCCAGCAGCTGTGGGCAGGATGTGAAGGTGGGAGCCCACAGGACTTCTTCTTCTGGGAAATGGGAAGCCACCGAGCTACCAGAAGTGCATTAGGGCCTGGCCATTGAAGTTTGGAGAATGGAAAACATGGCACCTCATCCAGGAGATGGGGTGGGAGAGTAGACCCGGATGGTCTTGGCAATCTAGTCTCAAAGCAGCCCTGAGTAGCCCCTTCCCCCATCTGCACATGACTCCTCTGTTAACTCCATGCTGTCTTTAAGATTCCTGGTGGGGTCTGCTATTCCAGGCCTAGGCAAAGACCTGCCTGCCAGATCAGAGTATTTTTATTTCTTGGTACCACTACCAGGACTTGGAACTCAGGGTCTGTATGCTGTCCATTAGCTTTTTTTTTTTTTTTTAGTTGGTCATGGGGCTTGAACTCGGCCTGGGCGCTGTCCCTCAGCTCTTCACCTCAAGGCCAGAGCTCTGCCACTTGAGCCACAGCGCCACTTCTGGTTTTCTGATGTTTAATTGGACATAAGAGTTTCACAGACTTTCCTGCCCAGGCCGGCTTTGAACTGTGATCCTCAGATCTCAGCCTTCTGAGTAACTAGGATTACAAGCATGAGCCACCGGTGCCTGGCTCTATTAACTTTTTTTGCTCAAGGTTAGTACTCTACCACTTGAGCCTCAGCTCCACTTCTGGCTTTTTGGTGGTTAATATTAGAGACAAGTCTCATGGGCTTTCTTGTCCAGATCGGATTTGAACCAGGAATCCTCTGATCTCAGCCTCCTAAGTGGATGGGGTTCTAGGTGTGAACCCCGAGCACCTGGCCTCTGGGCATTTTGAGTGGGACAAACAGAGGAGCAGCCCTGGGCTTTAGTGTTTTGTTTGTTTCATTTTGATTTGACTTTTGCAGTATCTCTTTAAAAAATATCTTTTATTAGCATCAATAATACAAGGGGTTACATTCTTACTTGTCCATGCAAGCATACAGTACCTTGACTGCATTTACCTTCTGTTACTCTTTCCTCTCCAGCCAATCTAGGCGAGCTTCATTGTTTTACACCTGTACATAAATTTTTTTTTTTGGTTGGTCCTGGGGCCTGAACTCTGGGCCTGGGCGCTGTCCCTCAGCTCTTCAGCTCCAGGCTAGCGCTCTACCACTTGAGCTACAGCGCCACTTCTGGCTTTTCTGCTTATGTAGTGCTGAGGAATCGAACCCAGGGCCTCATGCATGCAAGGCGAGCGCTCTACCACTGAGCCACCTTCCCAGCCTGGTATGTTTTGTTTTTTGAGACAAGATCTCACTGTGTCACTCAGGCTCACTAGCCTGCCAGTGCTGCTCTTCCACCATCACCGGGCTTATGAGATCCGTGGTGGGGGCCCTTGCTGCCTGTGCTCCAGGAAGAGCCTCGCCCCCCCATCACCCCAGACTCTGATGCTATTCTCTTGAATCTTGAAGGCCAGATGGGTTTTTCTCTGCATCCCTACGAACCACACACAGTGGTCCCATCAAATGGGTGCCAGCCTCAGCCCCACTCTGGGGGGGAAGACGGCTGGGTGACCAGGGGCAGCCCCACCCCTGCATGGCGGCGGGCCCGGCCCTGCCCCACTCACCCACGCGTCTCCCACCGCAGGTGTGCCATCATGCCGACTGCCAGCAGCTGCACCGCCGGGGCCCCCTCAACCTCTGCGAGGCCTGCGACAGCAAGTTCCACGGCGCCTCTCACTGCGGCGGGCACGTTCGCTTCGACCTGCCCCCGCAAGGTGGGCGCCCTGCCACTTCCACGCCGGCCCTCCACACCCTGTCTGCAATGGGGACCGTATTTTAGTGACCACTGGGACCTTGGTAGGGCCCCAGAGGATTGAAGTTGTGTGCAGATAATGAGACACACCTATGTCCTGGTTCATTTTGTGGCACTTTTTTTTGTTGTTCGGTCGAGGGGCTTGAACTCTGGGCCTGGGCGTTGTCCCTCAGCGATTCAGCTCAAGGCAAGCGCTCTGCCACTTGAGCCACAGTGCCACTTTGGGTTTTCTAATGATTTATTAGAGATAAAAATCTCACAGACTTTCCTGCCCAGGCTGGCTTTGAACTGTGATCCTCAGATCTCAGCCTCCTGAGTAGCAAGGATTACAGGCATGAGCCACATGCTACAGGCATCCTGCTGTTGGTTTGTTTTTTTGTGCCAATACTGGAGCTTGAACTCAGGGCCTGGGCATTGAATCTTTGCTTTTTCCATCAAGGCTACTCTGCTACCACCTGAGCTACAGCTCCATTAAAGCTTTTTGGTAGTTGGATTTTCCAGCCTGGGCTGGCTCTGACCCTCGATCCTCAGATCTCAGCCTCCTGAGGAGCTAGGATGACGGGCGTGAGCTACTGGCATGGGTTATTGTTGCACAAGTATTTTGTTTTGTTTTGCTTTTAGCAAAACAATCCCAGGACTGGGCCCTTTTTCAGAGCAGGCTTCCCTTCCAGAACTCTTGTCTCTGCTGTCGCAAGCAGAGGAGACTACGGAGGAGGCCCCTTTATTCCTGCTCTGCTGGTCCTCAGGGCAGGCCTCCTCCATGACAGACTGGCTGTCTAGCAGAGTCGGTTGGGGGCCGCAGGTCAGAAGGAACTTGTAGCAGGAAATAAGAAACCCCTCCTGCTGAATAGGGCCGGCTTGGCCTACTGCCAGCTGGGTGTGAGGCACTCAGGCCTGGAGAAATTGCCGGCAGGTCCCCATTCCCAGCTGATCAGAGGGACAAAGGGACTCTCTCCCCCTCTGCAAGGAGGGGGGAGGCGAGGGGGGGGGCAGAACTTCAGGTGTGGTCACAGCCATGGGGGAAGGGAGGCCTGAAAGCTGGGAGGTCTTTGGTCTCTGCCTGCAGCAGTCCCAAAGGCAGGGCTCCATTACCTTTATGCTCTAGAAGGGTAAACTGAGGCCACAGTGGATTTAAACTAGGGGTGAGGCATCACCTGGAGGGTCACCCCACCCCAGGGCGTTTTCATCCTGGAGTCTGAGGTCATGGAGAGCCATGACCGATTCCTCCACTGGCTGAGGTACAGTGCACTAGCCACTTGCTGTGTGTATATGTGGGGGTCAAAGTCTGCATCCCTCCAGAGATGCCCATGTTCAAGGGCTGAGAAGGGGAGCAGACACAACCCCCTTTTCTCTGAAGGCTCCATCCTGGCCCGGAATGTGTCCACCCGCTCCTGTCCTCCACGCACCAGCCCTGTGGTGGACCTGGAGGAGGAGGAAGAATGCTGCCTGGATGGTAAAGGGTAGGTGGGGGCAGGTGGGAGGAGCAACGCCGTGAGGATGGTCCAGGCAGCCCCACCAACCTGAAGGGTGGCTGGCTCCACTCCCAGCCCCATTGGGTTCCATCTCATGTGGCTCCCATGTTGGCCACCAGAGGGCGCATGGTCCCACGTGCACCTGGCCTGCTTGAAAACACCTGGGGTGAGCAAGGGGTGGGGAGCCATCCAAGGGCTTCCTGCTCTAGCCAGGTGAGGACTCATCCACACCTTCAGTGTCTGCCTTCACTGCAGGGACCAGAAAAGCACGGGCCTGAAGCTCTCCAAGAAGAAAGCGAGGAGGAGACACACAGATGTAAGGAGTCCCCAGGGCTGGCAGATGCGCCGCCCCCACTGGCCTCACTGCTCTGACCCCAAGATGAGAGATGCGGTCTGGAATAGGCAACTCCCTCTCCCGCCTTCCTGCCCTGCAGCCCAGCACTGCCCACCGAGCCAGGCTGGGGCAGAGGGGCTAGGGAGACCCTTGGCCTCTGCTTCCCTGGTGGAGTCTCATCCAGAACTGCAGGCCATGGAGAAGGGGGCAGTGGCTGAGGGGCCTGTATTCTCTTAGGACCCGAGCAAGGAGTGCTTCACCTTGAAATTTGACCTGTATGTGGACATCGAGACAGAGATCGTGCCAGCTATGAAGAGGAAGTCGCTAGGGTAGAGCTTGGGGGTGCTGAGGGCAGAAGCTGGGTGGGACAGGCGTAGCCTCCCAGGGCTCTGGCTGTGTGTGTGTGTGTGTGTGTGTGTGTGTGTGTGTGTGTGTGTGTGTGTTGCACCTGGGTGTCAATACCTGCATGTCAGCCCTGGGCCCCATGTGTGTGTGAGGGTCTGTCTGCAAACTGGGTGGGCATCTGTGTGCCTCTGGAGGGCCCTGTTTGCCTCCCTTTTCTGTGGGGTCAGGGGTGGCGCTGGGGCTGTGGATGGGCAGAGGCCATACATGCACCTCCTTCCTGGGCAGGGAGGTACTGCTGCCCGTGTTTGAAAGGAAGGGCATCTCACTGGGCAAAGTGGACATCTACCTGGACCAGTCCAACACACCCCTGTCCCTCACCTTCGAGGCCTATAGGTTCGGAGGACACTACCTTCGGGTCAAAGGTGAGCGCAGGCGCCACAGACCAGCTGGCTGGAGGCCTGGTGGGGCCTCCTAGAGACAGGAGCTCTTCCGGGCTCAGCTTCTCATTGGCTGTAGCTATGGCTGTAGCTCATTACCATACAGGTGTCTCTTCTGGGTGCTGGTGGCAGGTGCTGGCAGGGTGAAGCGGTGGGGGAGGCTTGGATTCTGCAGCCTTGTGTTCCCCAGATGTGGGTGCTGAGTGCCTGTTCTTGCCTCCATATGCCACCCAGCCAAGCCAGGGGATGAGGGCAAGGTGGAGCTCTGCGTGAAGGACCCCAAGTGTCTAAGTCTACCAGTGTTGCGGCCAGCTGGGGCTGGGCCCCCCATGCTGGAGCGTGTGGACCCCCAGAGCCGCCGGGAGAGTCTCGACATCTTGGTGAGGAGGAGGAGGAGGATGTGGGGGGGCGGGCTCAAGTGGGGCTCACAGGCCCTTCCTTAGGAAAAAGTCACACTGGATTCCTCCCTGTCCTTTGTGTGCGTATATGTGTGTGTATGTGTGTGTGTGTGAATGCATGTATGCACACTTGCATTTACTGGGGCTTGAACTCAGGGCCTGGACGCTGTCCCTTAGCTGTTTTTTTCTTTTTTGGTCCCATCGTGGGGCTTGAACTCTGGGCCTGGGCGCTGTCCCTCAGCTCTTCAGCTCATGGCTAGCACTCTGCCACTTGAGCCACAGCGCCACTTACGGCTTTTTTCTTTTTGCTTATGCTTTTTTCTTTTTGCTTATATGGTGCTGAGGAATCAAACCCAGGGCCTCATGCATGCAAGGCAAGCGCTCTACCACCACTAGCCACCTTCCCAGCCCCTCCCTTAACTTTTTCACTTAAAGCTGGTGTTCCACTATTTGAGCCACAGCTCCACTTCTGGCTTTTGGTTTTTTTTTTTTGGGGGGGGTCTGGTCGTGGGGCCTGAACTCTGGGCCTGGGCGCTGTCCCTCAGCTCTTCAGCTCAAGGCTAGTGCTCTCCCACTTCAGCCACAGCACCACTTCCGGCTTTTTTCTTATGTGGTGCTGAGGAATCAAACCCAGGCCCTTGAGCATGCAAGGCAAGCGCTCTACCACTGAGCCACCTTCCCAGCCCCCACTTCTGGCTTTTTGCTGACTCATTGGAGATAAGGGTCTTATGGACTTTCTTGCCTGGGCTGACTTCAAACCTCTCAGCCTCCTGAGTAGCTAGGACTGCAGGCATGAGCTACCATTGCCTGGCTTCTTGTTCCTTTTGGGGGCTTTCGTTTCCCTTCCTGAAGATGAGCCTCTCTGTGAGAATAAGTACCTAGTCTCTTGAGTCTTCCAGTGCCCCAGGGGTTGGAGTGCATGTTTGTAAAATGAACATGCCTAAGATAGAGAGCAAGAGAGAGAAGGAACATTTGTGCTGGGGAGTGAGACGGTGCCCGATGGTAGTTAGAAGTGAGCCTCGGGTCCATTTGAAGCCACACCTGCAGGAGCCTTGGGTGTGTACAGCTGTGCTTCTTGCTACCTGCTTCATGCCTATGGCTGGGGGTGCGTGTGTGTGTGTGACATAGTCCAGAAAACTCAGTTTGGATCTGCCAGCCCCTAGAGCACACCTGCATCTCAGGAGAAGGGGTACCCCAGTATAGAAGCAGCTGTCCTGAGACCTTGCGGTGTAGGGGGTGTCTGGCAGCTGATGTGAGGTTGGCATTGATCAGTGTTCGCCGCCCAGGCTCCTGGCCGACGACGCAAGAACATGTCCGAGTTCCTGGGGGAGGCAAGCATCCCGGGGCAGGAGCCCTCGGCTCCCTCCAGCTGCTCTCTGCCCAGCGGCAGCGGTGGGGCCAGCGACAGTTGGAAGAACCGGGCAGCCAGTCGCTTCAGCGGTTTCTTCAGCTCCAGCCCCAGCACCAGTGCTTTTGGCCGGGTATGTGACCCCGAGCATGGGCTTGGGGCAAGGTGGCTGGTTGGCCTTGACCCTGACCCTGACCCAGACTCTGACTGGCTCTCCCAGGAGGCCGACAAGATGGAACAGCTGGAGGGTAAGCTGCATGCCTACAGCCTCTTCGGGCTTCCCCGGCTTCCTGGGCGACTGCGCTTTGACCATGACTCCTGGGAGGAGGAAGAAGAGGAGGAGGAGGAAGAGGAAGAGAATGCCTGCCTGAGGCTGGAGGACAGTTGGCGGGAGCTCATTGATGGTCACGAGGTGGGCACAACTGTATTCTTTCTTCCTCTCTGAACGAGAAAGCCCCTGGGAGGCCCCAGGCCACTCCATGGTACCCCCAGAGACTGGGGGTACTGAGGCAAGGTGACATTGGTATACCTCCCGGCTGTTTCAGTGGCAGTGGGGCATCCACATCTTGGGTGTCTTGTTTTTTTTTTGTTGTTGTTGGTAGTGGGGATTGAACTCAGGGCCTGAGCCCTGTCCCTGAGCTCTTTTGTTCAAGACTAGTGCTGTACCACTTTGAGCCACAGCTCCACTTGTGACCTTGGGTGTCGTGATGGTGGCAATCGAGTGATGGTGGGGTGGCGTGCTCATTCTGCACTTCTGTGGCATCGTTGGGAAATGAGGACATTGTGTGCCAGGTGTTGCCCTTCCCCTGGCTTTCTTCCCCCTCCCTCACCCTTGGGCTCCTTTGACATGCCTGCCTTCCGTCTAGAAGCTGACCCGGAAGCAGTGCCACCAGCAGGAGGCAGTATGGGAACTCCTCCACACGGAGGCCTCCTACATCAGGAAACTGCGTGTGATCACCAACGTGAGTGTGGCGTCCACAGTACTCCCGGTATGGGGTCTCCGTCTGGGCTCTTAGAAGAGGAGCAGGTACCTAACCCGGGTCAGAAAAGGGCTGCCCTTGGGAGGTGATTTCCAAGTGACCTGCGTGGGGGCCCAGGCCAGTCGGCCGGTGTTTCCCAGGCCCTGCGGTGGTGTCACAGGAGGGGTTCCACTCGGGGAGGGAGGTCTTGGTGGCTCTTCTGAGTGGAGATCCATCCTCTGAGGTGAGCCAGGCAGAGGTAGGCGGAGAGCTCCAGGAGCAGTGGCAAGGCCAGCTTCGCCGGCTTCCCTCCCGACTCAGGTGGGGTGACCCGAGCTTAAGTGAGGGTTCCACTGCCTTTATCCCAGGAAGGGGCGGGAAGGGGGAGGCTGAGGCTGGGTCCAGACAGCGGCCCTTCAGCTACAGCATCCCCTGTCCCCGCAGCTGTTCCTGTGCTGCCTCCTCAACCTGCAGGAGTCGGGGCTGCTGTGTGAGGTGCGGCCGGGCCTGGGGCGGCGGCGGGGAGGTACTAGGAAGGAGGGGCGGGGCCGGAAGGGGCGGGGCCGACCGCCTGTCCCGCCCCGCCCAGGTGGACCCCGAGCGCCTGTTCAGCAACATCCCCGAAATCGCGCGGCTGCACCGCGGGCTGTGGGGCGGCGTGATGGCGCCCGTGCTGGAGAAGGCGCGGCGCACGCGGGCGCCGCTGCAGCCCGGAGACTTCCTCAAAGGCTTCAAGGCGGTAGGGCGGGGCCTCCGGGAGGGGCGGGGCCTCCGGGAGGGGCGGGGCCTCCGGGAGGGGCGGGAGAGTACTAGGCTGGCCTTTCCCCTGGGGTGGTCTGGGCGGCGGGGTGAAGAGCCTGGTTAAGCGGGCCGGCCTGGAGGCTCCAGCGGTAACCGGTGTTGGTTGCTCTGCCCTGGGTCAGTTCGGCTCCTTGTTCAAGCCTTACATCCGGTACTGCATGGAGGAGGAGGGCTGCATGGAGTACATGCGCGGCCTGCTGCGTGACAACGACCTGTTCCGCGCCTACCTCACGGTGAGGGTGGCTGGGGGGGGGGGTGGAGGGAGGTGCTGCAGGTGCGCGCCACGGAGGGGCGTGGCCTGGGTGAAGCAGGGGGCGTGTTCACTGGGGGCGTGCGCGTGGACGATGCTCGCCAGTGGGTGGGCGTGCCCTTGGGGATGGTGAGCTGTAGTGATTGGGCGTGGTCTGACCGGAGCCCCGCCTCCCCACTACAGTGGGCGGAGAAGCACCAGCAGTGCCAAAGGCTGAAGCTGAGCGACATGCTGGCCAAACCTCACCAGCGGCTCACCAAATACCCGCTGCTGCTCAAGTCGGTGCTGAGGAAGACGGACGAGCCCCGTGCGAAGGAGGCCGTCCTCACCATGGTAACTCGAGCCGTGCGCAGAGGCCCCTCCAAGGCCTTCTGCCCCTCCTGGACCCTGGGCCTAAGCCCCCTGTGTGTCCGCTGTCCCCAGATCAGCTCGGTGGAGCGCTTCATCCACCACGTGAACACCTGCATGCGGCAGCGGCAGGAGCGGCAGCGGCTGGCGGCCGTCCTGAGTCGGATCGACGCCTACGAGGTGGTGGAAGGGACCAACGACGAGGTGGACAAGGTAGGCTCGTGTCTAGGGGAGGGCCTTCAGCCTAGCTCGGCTGGCCCATGCTGACAGGCGTGATGCTGGGGCCTCTCAGCTGAAGTGGAGAGGGCCTGACACCCCCCCCACACAACCCTACCCCCAGCTCTTGAGAGAATTTCTGCACCTGGACCTGACAGTGCCCATCCCTGGCGCCTCCCCGGAGGAGACACGGCAGCTGCTGCTGGAGGGGAGCCTTCGGATGAAGGAGGGGAAGGACAGCAAGGTGACTAGGGCCGCTGCCCCGTTGATGCTTGCCCTGTATTGAGCATCTGTCCTGGTCACCTCCCGGCTGGGCTGCAGCTTGTGGTTCCTGCCTGTGTAGTCGGGGAAGTAGTAACCTAAGAGCTTGCCTGCAGTGCACAAAGGCAGCAACAGGTGACAGTGGCAGAGAGGGGCACAATCTGTGCTGGTCAAGAGCTTCCTGTGGAAAGTGCTAGAATGATCCCAGGACCCCAGCCCTCACCCCTATGGCCTCCCCTGTTCCCCCACCCCAGATGGATGTGTACTGCTTCCTCTTCACCGATCTGCTCTTGGTGACGAAAGCTGTGAAGAAGGCAGAGAGGACCAAGGTCATCAGGCCACCGCTGTTGGTGGACAAGATCGTGTGCCGGGAGCTTCGGGACCCCGGTGAGGACCCCTGGCAGCCTTGGCAGGGACAGTGATGGGCAGGGGCTTTGGTCTTGGCTTAGACTAAGACGGGTCCTCCCTGACCAGGCTCCTTCCTCCTCATCTACCTGAACGAGTTCCACAGTGCTGTGGGGGCCTACACATTCCAGGCCAGTGGCCAGGCCTTGTGCCGTGGCTGGGTGGAGGCCATTTACAATGCCCAGGTGAGAGCAGCGTGACCTGGGGATGGACAGGGCAGACTTGAGGGCTGTTGGGTACAGGCCATTCTTTCTCTGTGCCCACCAACCGCACCCACAGAACCAGCTGCAGCAGCTACGAGCACAGGAGCACCCCGGTGGCCAGCAGCACTTACAGAACCTGGAAGAAGAGGAGGATGAGCAGGAGGAGGATGACGAAGAGGATGAAGAAGGCGAGGAAAGCGGAGCGTCGGTGGCCAGCTCCCCCACCATCTTGCGCAAGAGCAGCAACAGCCTCAACTCCCAGCAGTGGTATGTTTGCTCAAGAGCAGCTGGCAGGTTCCAGGAGGGCCAGGTCTCCTTTCCAAAGCCATGGGCACTGGACCGGGCCCCGCCACATCCCCTTCCTCTGTCTGTAGGATCTCATGTCACAAACTCGTGGGAGTGTTAGGGTAAGCTCAGCCTTTCACTGAAGCCCAAAGTCCAGGCAGGGAAGACAGCTTCTGCCTTGGAGTGTCCAGCCCTAGAGCCCTGTAGTTTTAAGGATTCTTAAACCAGGGAAGAGTTTGTGTTTATTTTTTGTGCCACTACTGGGACTTGAACTCAGGGCCTGGGCTTTGTTCCTGGGCTTTTTTGCTTAAGGCTAGTGTTCTACCACTTAAGACATAGTTCTACTTCTGGCTTTTTGCTGGCTAATTGGAGATAAGAGTCTCAAAGATGGCTCACGCCATCCACTAGCTACTCAGGAGGCTGAGATCTGAGGATCAGGGTTCAAAGCCAGCCCAGGCAGGAAACTCCATGAGACTCTTATCTCCAGTAAACCACTAGAAAACTAGAACTGGTGTTGTGGCTCAAGCAGTAGAGTGCTGGTCTTGAGCTGAAGAGCTGAGGGACAGCACCCAAGCCCAGAGTTCAACCGACAAAAAACAAGTCTCAAGGACTTTTTCTTTTTTGTCAGTCGTGGGGCTTGAACTCTGGGCTTGGGCGCTATCCCTGCGCTTTTCAGCTCAAGGCCAGCACTCTACCACTTGAGCTACAGCACCACTTCCGGTTTTCTAATGGTTTACTGGAGATAAGAGTCTCAGGGACTTTCCTGCCCAGGCTGGCTTTGAACCACGATCATCAGATCTCAGCCTTCTGGGTAGCTAGGATTATAGACATGAGCTATTTTTACCTGGCTCTGAAAAGAGATGTCTGTTCTACAACAGCCATCTTGGCTCAGGGACTGGAAGATCTCTGAGCCTTGAGCTCCTGTGGGGGGCAGAGGCTGTAAACCAATCTGCATTTCCCAATGTGTGGGCTGCCTCCCAATGTGGGAGGCCTCCTAGGCCTCCTCTGGCCGGGCTGACTCTCTTGCTGGCCCTGCAGTGCCTCAGACGGCTCCACAGAGACCCTGGCCATGGTGGTGGTGGAGCCTGGCGAGATGCTGTCCTCCCCGGAGTTTGATGGTGCCCCCTTCAGCTCCCAGTCGGACGAGACCTCTCTGAGCACCACCGCCTCATCCATCACGCCCACCTGCGAGCGGTTGCCCCTGGGCCCGGTGGATGGCCGCTCCTGCTCCATGGACTCTGCCTACGGCACCCTGTCCCCCACCTCCCTCCAGGACTTCGTGGCTCCAGCCCCTGTGGCGGAGCCAGTGTCCCGGCCCCCAGAGTCATCACAGACCTCTTCACCTCGCCTCCGCCGCCGTACCCCTGTCCAGCTTCTGCCTCCCCTGCCTCACCTGCTCAAGTCCAAATCCGAGGCCAGCCTCCTCCAGCTGCTGCCAGGGGCTGCCCTCTGCGGAGCGCCCTCAGTCCCCAGCCGCAGCTTGTCAGAACTCTGCCTGGCCTCCACAGCCCCTCGGGCTAGGACTCAGGGTTCTCAGGAGCCTGGGCCTAGCTGGGATTGTCCCCGGGCCCCTTGTCTTGCCCATGGCCCTCAGCTGTCCAAGTGCCAGGGCAAAGCGAGCTGCCTGTCCGAGGAACCTATAGGTACTGCTCAGAGGAGAGGCAGAGAGCTATCTTCTGGAGCTTCTCCCAGGGCCCAGCCTGAGACCCCCCCAGGGATCTCTGCCCAGCACAGGAAGCTGACCCTGGCCCAGCTCTACCGAATCAGGACCACCCTGCTGCTTAACTCCACTCTCACTGCCTCGTGAGTTCCCTGGTACAGAGCCCCAGTGGTGGGTGGGGGTGTGATCATGTGATCATGTCTGGACGTGGCAGCACTTGGACGTGGGGTTGGGGAGAGAGCCTGAGACCTTTCCCTGGTGCCTTGATCAGGTGTCTGTGGTGGGCAGCAAGGAAGGCGCCTGAGCATCATGGTGGGGGGAGAGGGTATCTGGAGCTCGTGCTGGCATCAGCCAATGAAGATCTGTCTTTCCCCACCTTTGCAGGGAGGTTTGAGCAGAGGAGACCCCGAGGGTGCCGTTGGCCAAGGGACAGCAGACAGCATAGCCCCTGGGAGGCATGGCAGCTGCTGTGTCGCCTCTGCATGAGCCGAGTTGGGCACCACGCCTGCCTCACCGCCAGGCCCACCCGCACTTTGCAGACTGGATGGAGTGGAGCAGGGCTCCGTGCACCCCTTCACCTGCCCAGGCAGCGTCTTGTGCCCCGCTCTTGAAGCTGCCAGCTCTAATCCTTGGGGCTGGGTACCAGGCCGCCCTTCCCACTGCCGTGGTCACTTGGCCTCCCACAGGAGCCCTCGTCTCCAGGCCTCTCTCCCCCTCCCCCCTCCCAGTCTGAGGCTGGGTTCTGTGAAAAGCTGTGTATTTATTGAGCTTCGATTCTTTTATAAAGATGGCATATCTGCTCCCTTGGAAAGAGTCCTGTGCTTCTGGAGCCTGCCCCCCCCCGCCCAATCCCTGCTCAGGTGCAGGGGGGCTTCTGGATGTGCCTCTGCTACCAGGCGGCCCTGGGGCTCCACGCAAGACACCGGGCGAAGCAGCCGTGCAGTAATGGGTTGGAGGGGGGAGGGGTCTCCAGATCAACCCCCAGGACTGCTCCCTGCCCCGGCCATCAGAGCCTTCACCCGGTGCCGCTGCCCTCGCACCTTCTTGCTCTGCCTCTGCCCCACCCCTGTGTGGAGGCGCAGCAGATGACTATCTCAGGCTCCCCAGAGGATATCTGAGTAACGGGAAGGTGGGGCTCCCATCTGGGTCCGCCTAGGTACTTTTAGCCCCACCCCTTGCACAACACCTGGGCACTGAAGCCCAAACAGGAATCATTTGCCCTGACTGTGCCTCCTAAGTGGCGGTTCCCATCGCTAGGGCTAGACTCAGGGAGAGGGTGGGGCTGCAGCCCTGGCCCACGCCACACTCGGGCACAGGCGCGCTAGGGCCACTGGGCAGGAGCTGGCATCAGGGTGTCCATCTGGCCGTGGGGGTGCGTCCTGCACATCCTGCTTGGCTTCCAGAGAAGGTAGGCCCCGCCCTGGCTGCCCCTGAGGCGGGTTCTTCTAGAAGGCGGGCCCTGCAGGTCCTGGCTAGGCTCTGAGGGCAAGGGCTGCTGGGGGGGAAGCCCCGGGCCCCAGGACCAGGCACAGGCCTGCTCAGAAGGCCATGGAACCGTGGCCCTGGGGCTGCACGGCAGGGGCTGTGGTGAGTGGGGATGGGGGGAAGAGGGGGGATCCTGAGCCCGCTTACAGCCTAGGAATGAACCTTTGCCTAGGGAAGGGGCCCCACAGGCATCTGTGATCATGATGGGGCCTCACTGCGCCCTCCCCTCTCCCCGACCTACTTTGAGCTGTGGCGGCAGCGCCCTTCCGTCGAGAGGAAATGTACTCCTCAGGATCACAGGGGTCTGGGGGGGTGGGGTGGGCACCTCACAGGAAGCACAGGTAGGGTGAGATTCTGGCCCTGCTGGGAGGGAAATGTGTGAGGGGCTGACAGGGCCCCTCTTCTGCCTCTCCTAATCTTGAGGAAGGAAGCTGGGCTCACCCCCTACCCATGGCAACCCTGCTGCCCTGGAGCCTGGGAAGCGGGCTGCTCTGTGGGCAAATACTGGGGCCTTTGCTGAGGAGGAAGCTGGGTGAGGAGAGGCCCCCGCATGGGGTCAGCGGTACCTGTGCCCCTAGGCTGTCCTCCTGCTCCTGCTGCTGGGTGCCCAGGGCCAGGCCAGCACCCCTGGGCCTGGGTGTGACTGTGCCAGTGGCCTCCAGAGGAGGTCTAACCCGCTGTGTTGCAAGGGCTGTCCAGTGGGTGAGTGATGGGGTGAGGGGCTGGCTGGGGGTAGCTGCAGTCAGGCAGGTTTGAGAGTGGAGTGGGGAGAAGCTGGGGTGCCAGGTGAGGTGGGAGGGAAGCCGAGTGCCAGGGTAGGCAGGGAGGGCAAGGTGGGGAACAGCCCAGAGGTTCTGGGCAGACCTGCCACCTCTGCGTGGCCTCCACAGGACACTACATGAAGGCCACCTGCACAGAGCCCTGTGGGGCCCCCACCTGCCTCCCGTGCCCCCAGGGTACCTTCTTGGCCAGGGATAATCACTCTAAGGCTCGGTGTACCCGCTGCCAGTCCTGCGATGAGGAGGGTGAGGAGCTGCCCAGGGTTCGGTGGGATTCTGCTGCGGGCAGGACGCGGCCAGGGTCTTTCTGGCCGCGTGGCTAGCCTTGGGTCCAGGCTTTGGATGTAAGGGCTCTGTCACCCGCCCACCCATCCTCTACCCTGATCCTACCTCGGGGTGCCTTTGCCCCTTCCCCTTTCTGGTGTGCACAAGCCTTGGCCTCTAGTCTGCTGGGACTTGCTGTCTTCCCTCCTATTTGGGCGAGTCTTTATCTGTCTGCTCTGTCCCTGTGTCCATCCTCTGAGGACGCTGGCCCTGATTTCCATAGGGGGTCTGACTATCTCTGCACACCTCCCTCTCCCCCACTAGCCTCCCAGGTAGCCCTGAAGAACTGTTCCACACTGGCAGACACCCAGTGCGGCTGTGCGCCTGGCTGGTTTGTGGACTGCTCAGCCAAGCCCTGTAGGGAAAGTTCACCCTTCCACTGCCGCCCTTGCACCGACTGTGAGGTCTTGAACCGCCACCCACAGCTGCCCTGTAAGTACTTCGCCCTGGGCTAACTCCTGAACCCCTTTTCCCAGCCCCATAATCCCATCATAACACTTAGCTCCCTTCTCCCAGCCCCACATCCCCCCATGACCCCTGTCATCTCTTGTTCTGCAGGTTCTAGCAGAGACACTGAATGTGGGCCCTGTTTGCCTGGCTTCTACGAACGTGGTGATGGCTGCGTGTCCTGCCCCACGTAACTTCCTGGCTGTCCTGGGCCCAAGGGCAGGGAGGATGGGGGGAGGAGTGGGGAAGCTACTTCTGGTTAGGGCTAAGGAGGAAGGAGCTTGGGGGGTGGGTCCACTTTAAGTGAACAGGTTGGTATAGGGAAATTTGGGTTTGCTTTATTCCAGATAAATAAGGGGATGTATCTTCATGTTGTGCCATCATGTCCCTTAGCGAGCGATCCTTCCAGCTGAACGTTCACAATGACTTGTGCTCATATAGGCAGTCACACTGAGCTTCAGAACTGAGGCTGGGCTTCAAATTCTCGGGCAAGCTCAGAGAAATAGCCTCTGATCTTGGTGCAAACATGGAGGAAGGGGGCAGTAGGTCCTTCCTGGGAAGGGGAAGACACCTTACTCATTTGCCTATCCATGCGCGCTCGCGCGCGTGTGTATGTACTCGAGCTTGAACTCAGTACCTTATGCTTCCCTTGCCTTTTCCTTGGTAGAAAGTTCCTCAGCACCACATAAACAAAAAGAAAAAAGCCGGAAGTGGCGCTGTGGCTCAAGTGGTAGAGCGCTAGCCTTGAGCTGAAGAGCTGAGGGACAGCACCCAGGCCCAGAGTTCAGGCCCCATGACCCGACCAAAAAAAAAGGAAAGTTTTACTGCTTGAGCCACATCTCCACTTCCAGGTTTTTTTTTTTTTTTTTCCTGGTAAATTAAGATAAGAGTCTTCCCAGGCTGGCTTTGGACCACGATCCTGAGATCTCAGCCTCCTGAGTAGCTAGGATTACAGGCTTGAGCCACCAGCACCCAACTATCTATGTCTTTGAGCACTTGCCATTTTCTAGACATCATTGTAGTAGGGCTATAGAGGGGACCAAAGAGGAAGACAGGAGCTAAGGATATAGCTCCTATGCTAGAGCACTAGCCTAGCAGTACAAGGACCTGAGTTCAAACTTCAGCATTCAGTACCCCTCACCTCAAAAAAAACAAAAAAAACTAAAGAAGCAAGAATCCTTACTCTTTTTTTTTTTTTTTGGGTTGGTCGTGGGGCTTGAACTCTGGGCCTGGGCACTGTCCCTGTGCATTTCAGCTCAAGGCGAGCACTCTACCACTTGAGCCACAGCACCACTTCCGGTTTTCTAGTGGTTTGTTGGAGATAGGAGTCTCATGGACTTTCCTGCCCAGGCTGGCTTTGAACCACGATCCTCAGATCTCAGCCTCCTGAGTAGCTAGGATTACAGGCGTGAGCCACCGGCACCTCGTCTAGATGCTCAGTAAATTGTATTTGTTGGAGACACAGGTGACATTTCAACCATACTTTGAGAACCTTCTTAGACAGAGTGAGGCTTACAGGAGAGAGGCCTGGAGAAGGAAGGGGCTGCGGGATGGGGAAAGCATCAGGCACCTGAGGAGCCCTTGTAGTGTGTGTGCCTCCTGCCTCAGTCCCTCACCTCTCCTACAGGAGCATCTTCAGGAGCTGTCCCGAGCCCTGCGCTGCTGTCTGTGGCTGGAGGCAGAGTAGGTGGTGTGCTGGGATTCCTGAGGGGAGAACTGCTGGGCAGTAGCCACCACCCAGCACCCACCAGCTGCTCTTTCAGTGTTCTGGATTCAGGTGCTTGTGGCTGGCCTGGTGCTTCTACTCCTGCTTGGAGCCATCCTGATCTACAGGTATCACTACCGCCAGCCTCCTAAGCCTGTGGTGTCTGGTAAGTCCCCAAGCCTGGGATCAGGATAGACACTTGAGAGTCAACCTTGGCTGGCACAAAAGGAGAAACTAAGAAGAAACCAAGAGGAAGAGCTGGACCAGGACTCAGGTGGAAGGGTCTTGCCTGAGCAAGTTCTAACCAGAGCTTCTTTGTGTCTTTCAGCAGACCCAGCTGGGACAGAGGCCCTGACCCCACCAAGGGTAAGAATCTCAGAACGTAATGGGGGAAAAAGGCTGCTTTCTGGGACTCAATTACTTGTTGTTAGCTTACTTACAGCAGCTGACAGTAGGTTAGACCTAAAGGACATGTGTTAAGAGCTGAGTTACCAGTGGAGGAGGCCAGCCCTCAGTAGCTCTGTCTGCTGAGGTCTGGGGAGCTAACATTCAGAGGAAAAATGTTCTTCTGGGGTGGGTGAACAGGGCAGAGTTCCAGGCAGAGACAACAAGAGTGTTCTGGGCAGCAAGAGAGGGCAAGGGCTGCTGGGGGAGGCAGCATTGGGGATTTCTGCTGCCTGACTCTGCCAAAGTCTACAGCAGAAGGAGGCCTTTCTAAGAAAACAGGGCTCAACTGGGACCTCCCTTGGCTTCCAGGACACCCATCTCTCGCCCTTGGACAGCGTCTGCACTCTCCTGGTGCCCCCTGGAGACAGTAGGAAGACCTGTACCGACCAGCTGGTAACCAACAGCTGCTGGATCCCTGGCTCCTCCCAGACCCAGGCTGCTCCTTGCCGGCATGTGCCACAACCCTGGGACCACGTGCCCAGCAGAGCTCTTGGTAAGAGATTAAGTGGTCTGAGGCCTTGACCCCATCCTGTTAAGTTCAAGGTGAAATGTTGTAGTTTTATAACTTGACTACAATTTCCCACTCAGTAACTGAGTGGTGTCTGTGCCTTGTCCTTAGGGTCCATTAGGCATTATGTATGATGTCTGTACAAATGCATGTATGTATGTGTTTGCCTGGGAGACAGGCTTAAACTCAGAGCCTTGAATTCTCTTAGCAAACGCTAAGGCTGGACATTCTTTCAAGGCTAGTGTGTACCACTTGAGCCACCACTCCATTTTCAGCCTTTTTTTTTTTGTCGGTCATGCGGCCTGAACTTGGCCTGGACGCTGTCCCTCAGCTCTTCAACTCAAGGCTCTACCACTTGAGTCATAGCACCACTCCTGGCTTTTTCTGCTTATGTGGTGCTGAGGAATTGAACCCAGGGCTTCATGCATGCGAGGCACTCTACCACTGAGCCACCTTCCTAGCCCCATTTCCAGCCTTTTGTTGGCTAACTGGAGATAAGTCAGTCTCATGGATTTACCCACCCAGGCCGTCTTTGACCCAGGATCCCCAGGTCTCAGCCTCCTGGGTACTAGCTAAGATTACAGTAAGCAGTGAGCCCGCCCTCCCCCGACTCCGCCCCCTGCTGCAGCTTGACGTCCCATTGGCTCTCCCTCTGGCCCCGCCCGCAGGCGCGCCTCCAGCCCCGGAACCAGCGCCCCCTGCAGGCTCGCCCGCCGCCTTGCTGCAGCCGGGGCCGCAGCTGTACGACGTGGTGGACGCGGTGCCGGCGCGGCGCTGGAAGGAGTTCGTGCGCACGCTGGGGCTGCGCGAGGCGGAGATCGAGGCCGTGGAGGTGGAGATCTGCCGGTTCCGTGACCAGCAGTACGAGATGCTCAAGCGCTGGCGCCAGCAGCAGCCCGCGGTGCTGGGCGCCATCTACACAGCCCTGGAGCGCATGGGGCTGGGCGGCTGCGCCGAGGACCTGCGCGCCCGCCTGCAGCGGGACGCGCCCGCGGCGACGCCCCGGTGACCCGGCGCCCAAGCCCTAAGTACGGTTACTTATGCGTGTAGACATGTTATGTCACTTACTAAGCCCCCGGCCGGCCCTGCGTAGCAGCGCCCGCCCGTCCCCCTGTCCACCTGCTGAGGGCCGGTAACTGCGCACCCGTTCCCGGCCCGAGGCCTCGGTATTAAATCTCTGAAAAAAGCAGCTTTTTGGTGTGTCCGTGGAGGCTGGAGGGGGTTTTAAGTGACGCGAGCCTGGCCTCCCGCGGCCGGGGTCGGGTGGAGGCCGGGGCCCCGCACCCCCTCTCCCCCATGCGCCCCCCACCCAAGGCGAGTCGCGGCGACGCCCAGTGAGAGAGAGCCGAGCCCAGGCGGCAGAGAGCTTTAATCGGGGGAGGGCGGCAGGGCGGGGGTCGGGAGCAGTCGGGGCCACGGGGGGAGCCCGGCCCACCCCCGTCCTGCACTCACCCCAGCAGGGCCGAGGAAGGGGGAGCGAGCGAGGGTCCCGGCGGGGGTAACTGGAGGGCGGAGGGGCGAAGGCGGGGCCCGGGGCGGAAGTCCCGCCCCCTCGGCGGGCAGGCTTCCACGTTTCTGGTAAACAAATGACTTGAGAGGAAACCCTCGGCGGGGAGGGGGTGAGAAAAGCGTCTGGACCCCGGCCAGGCGAGATGTGGGTCGGGGAGGAAAACCCCTTCCCGAGCTCGGGGCTTGCCTCCGCCCAGGATGCTCCAGCGACGCCCATTCCGGGGTGCGGGGGAGGGGGCTGCACGCTGACAGGAGCATGCAGGTGTGTGTGCGTGCGTGCGTGCGCGCGTGCGTGTGAGTCGGCATGCAAATAGGCGGCGGCGGTTTGCGTCAGCAGCTTGGGCACTTTTTCTGGGCAGACTGCGGTGGCGGTGGCGGCGGCGGCGGCGGCGGCGGCTGCAGCGCGCGCCTGCGCTCCAGCGGTGGCGGGGCTGGGGGTGCGGGGCCGGGGTGTGGGGGTCAGAGAGGGTTCCCGCGCAGAGGGGAGGGACGGCACGGCGCCCAGCCCGTCCATACCCACCGTGCAGGCCGAAGCAGGGGCTGGGAGACGCCCCCTCTGAGCTCAGGCTAACAGGCAGGAGGCCGTGGTGTCGTTCCCCACTATTGCTTAGGGATATCCCCCTTCTTCAGGATGACCTGTCGCTGCCAGGGCGCTAGCTTGGTTTCATCGTAGCCCAGGGTCCGCAGCTTCTCCGACTGCTCTTTCTCCCTCTGCTGCATCTCCTGCTTCTGTCTCTCCTCCTCTTTTCTGTGGATGGATGGGGATAGAACCCAGTAAAGCCTGGGCTGGACCACTCGGTTGGGCCAGGCACCAGAATGGTAATGGAAGAGGAGGAAATGAAGACAGAATTAGGCTGCTGGAAACAGACACAGGGCCTTGCCTGGTGGCAGATCGGGGTTACTGGGTCACAAGGAGGAACTGGCGAGGTGGGAGGCTGAAGTTGGGTTATTAGGGACTTGGCAGTGTTACTGGAAACAGCAATGTTGGTCACCACACGGCAGTGTGAGGATGGGTGAGCTCATGGAGTGAGGTTACTGGGTACATCCCCTCCCTTGACAAGGCAGCCACTAAATGTGGTTGTGCAGCATTTGAAATTTGGCTGGTCCAATTTGGGATGTAATGTAGGTGTCAAATACACAGTAGTTTGGGGCTGGGCATGTGGCTCAGTGGTAGAGTACTTGCGTAGCAGGCATGAAGCCCTGGGTTCAATTCTTCAGTATCACATACACAGAAAAGGCTGGAAGTGGTGCTGTAGCTTAAGTGGTAGAGTGCTAGCCTTGAGTGAAAGAAGCTCAGGGGACAGTGCCCAGCCCGAGTTCAAGCCCCAGAACTGGCAAAAAAACAAACACCACTACACGGTAGTTTGGAAACCAAGGTGGTGTTGTCCACACACACTGCTCCCCGGCCCCTTCCTCTGCCCATATTGGGGCTTGAACTCTGTGTCTGGGCATTATCCCTTAGATTTGTCACTCAAGGCTGTGGCTCTACCAGTTGAGCCATACCTCCTCTTCTGGCTTTTTGCTGGTTAGTTGTAGATAAAGACTCTCACAGACTTATCCGTTTGGTCTGGCTTTAAACCTCAATCATCAGATTTCAGCCTCCTGAGTTCTGAGTGGCTAGGATTACAGATTTTTTTTTTCCCCATTGTGGGGCCTGAACTCTGGGCCTGGGTGCTGTCCCTTAGCTCTTCAGCTCAAGGCTAGTGCTCTACCACTTGAACCACAGCGCCACTTCTGGCTTTTTCTGCTTATGTGGTGCTGAGGAATTGAAGCCAGGGCCTCATGCATGCAAGGCAAGCACTCTACCACTGAGCCACCTTCCCAGCCCCTCTCTCTCTATATATTTTTTTTGGTTGGGCTTGAACTCGGCCTGGGTGCTATCCCTGCGCTCATCAGCTCAAGGTAAGCACTCTACCTCGTGGGCCACAGCACCACTTCCAGTTTTCTAGTGGTTTTATTGGAGGTAAGAGTCTCACGGACGTTCCTGCCCAAGCTGGCTTTGAACCGCAATCCTCAGATCTCAGCCTCCTGAGTAGCTAGGATGACAGGCTTGAGCCACCAGCGCCCGGCTTCATATCATATTTATTGGCTAGCACTGGGTCAGATTACTGAGTGCAGAAACTATGTTTAGAGGGACAGATAATTAACGTTATTGATTCTGTTATTGGGTTCACTGCAGGGTGGGAAGGATGGACTACTAGGTGGAAGTGGATCATTTTGAAAGAAAGCACAACAGCTAGACTTTGGAGACAGGTGTTAAGAGACAGAGTGAGGGAATTAGACACCACTGGGAGCAGAGAGGTCATGCTTCAAGGTCTGAAATGACTGACAGGATATCCCGTATCCCCAAGATTAGGCTGATGAAAGGGTACAATAGGTCAAGCTTCTGATACTAGGCGGAGAAGGGGTGGCAGCCCCATACTTACCGCTTCTGCTCCCTGGAAGAGGAAAGAGACAACATTAGTTGATGCTCAGGCCTCAAGAACCATCAAGACACCCTGCCAGACCAGCCTCATCCTGACCCCCGCCAGCTCACCTCTCCTCTTCCAGCTTCTTCCGCAGGAGATCTCGTCTCCAGGCAGGCAGGCTGGCCAGCCGGGCCTCCTCCTCTTCCTCCTAAAAAAAAACCACAAAGCTTAGGACAAGTGTGGGCCAGCAGGTATGGGGCCACTGGAGAGCGTGGGCAACAGAACACCTATGTGGCCACAGGTAGAGACATCCCCCACCGTGTGTGTGTGCACATGCGCGCACGCATGCGCATGCATGTGTGCACACTGGGGCTTGAATATGGGGCCTGGGCATCCCCTAGCTTTTTCACTCAAGGCTGGTGCTCTACCATTTGGGTCACAGCTCTACTTCTGGCTTTTTGCTGGTTAATTGGTAAGAGTCTCACAGACTTTCTGCTTAAGTTGGTTTTGAATCGGGATTCTCAGATCTCAACCTCCTGAGTAGCGCTCTAGTGGCTCAGGCTGGTGGCCTAAGAGCAGTGGCGGAAAAGTTCAGAGCTGAGTGCAGAAGGTAGAAGGGGGCAGAGAACACAGCAGCTGGGCCCCAGAGGGCCCGAGTTTGCTTTCCCACAGGGCAGGTGGGTGGATGGCTCCAGTCCCATCACCCAGCATCTCTGGACAGACCCAGACTTAGCCCTCACCCCACTCCTAACCAGCCTAAAGAGGCGCTGGCACCCAGGGCTTCTCTGTGACTGACTCACAAGAGGCCCGTGCCTGCCCCGTTCATTGTAATGACACGGGGTGGCCCATGGGGGACATCCAACACACAGCCCAAGGCAAAGTGTTTTATTCCTTCCTTGGACGATACAGAAGAGAAAGAGTCTGCACACGCTGCACATCACACGGAACACTGCACAGGTGGCCACGGAGGTAGCTGTTAACTTCAGTGAAAACCAAGCACACGGGAGGAAAGAATGGGCCAGCCACACTGCCCGGGGGGAGATCCCCCGTCCCTCGCTCGGCCCACTTCTGCTGCTGCTTCCATGCCAAAGCCCAGGCCACAGGGAAACTCCTGTC
Source organism: Dipodomys spectabilis (assembly GCF_019054845.1). Classification (NCBI taxonomy): domain Eukaryota; kingdom Metazoa; phylum Chordata; class Mammalia; order Rodentia; family Heteromyidae; genus Dipodomys; species Dipodomys spectabilis. Next base: position 28,561 of record NW_024871449.1, read on the forward strand.
CTGCCAGGTGCCGCGCCCTGTCTGTCCCGAGGCCCCACAGCCGGCCTGCGGGGGGCCTCAGAGGCTGGGGCGGCAGGACCCGGCACGCCGCTCGGCACCGGCCTGGGGCCTCAGACAGGCCATGGAGCCTGGGCTGCGATGCGTGAGACCAAGCACTGAATTTCCCGTTCAGATCTCAAAGAGCTCTGCCTCCTTCTCCTTCCAGAAGGAGAAGCTGCGATCGATGTAGCGGCAGATGTCCTCATTGCTGAACTCGCCCATCTCAGAGACCAATTCCAAGGGGTCTTCCGCGGGGCCCGGGCCGCTCGGCGGGCCGGAGGTGGGCGGCGGCGGGGCGGCGGGCGGGGGCTGCGGCGCGGGCGCCGGGGTCTCGGGCTGCCCCTCGGGCGGGTCCTCCGGCGGGGCGGGGCTGGCCTCTTCCCCTGGCCCCCTCTCTTCCTCGTCCTGGCGCCTCTCCTTCTCCTCTGCCCCTTCCTCCCGGGGGCCTGCTTCGGCCTCGGGGCCGTCCCCGAAGAACTGGCGGCTGAGGTCGTCAAAGCCGTCTCTCCAGCCGCGCCGGCCGGCCTCCACCTCCTCGAGCACGGCGCGGTGGAAGCGGCGGATGCGCTCCCACGGGTGGCTGCCCAGCCGGTCGAACACCTCGTAGCACAGCAGGTGGCGGAACTCGCGCTCCTCGCGGCTCAGGCTCATCTCCAGCAGCTGGAAGTAGCCGAGCATGAAGAGGTCGAGCGTGAGGCTGTCGTAGCGCCGCGGCCGGCCGCCGTCGAGGGGCGGCAGGAAGTGCTGGGGCCAGTACACGCCGTGCCCCAGGCCCGGGCCGCGCGGCTGGCGCGCGGGCACCTGCCGCAGCAGACTCCGCCAGCGGCCCAGCAGCCGGCCCACCACCTGCCGCTGCTTCAGCAAGTGCAGGAGGCGCCCGTCGGGGCCGCGGGCCGCGGGCTGCGGGACGGCGTCGGGGGCTTGGGGACCCGGGACGGCGCCGGCGGCCACCACGCGCGGCAGCAGTCTGCGCAGGCGCGCCTGGGCTTGGTGCCCGGGGCCGCGGAAGGTCCACTTGCGCCAGTGCTCCAGGAAGAGGTAGACGATGCGCTCCTTGCGCATGTTGATGTAGTCCTGGACGCCGGGAAGCTCGGTGGGAAGCGGCGGCCTGCTCGCCAGCTGCTCCAGCTCGGACTCCAGCAGCGCGTCCTGGCCATCCGGCGTCTCGGCAGATTCGGGGGTGCTTGGGGGCTCCCCGGCGGCCAGCAGGCCGTTGGCGACGGCGGCGTCTGGCTCCCCGGAGCCGGCAGCTACGTAGTCCTCCTCCAGAATGGGCTCCCGGTCTGGAGTGCTGGCGGGGTGTGGGAGCTCGTGCTGCAGGCCGTGCGCGCACGTGGGCGCGGGCGACGAGGCGCACGCGGAGGCGGGCGGGGATTCGGACGTAAATGCGGGAGCGGAAGCACTCGTGGGCGCAGGTATGGGCGAGCACGCGGAGGGGGGCGTAGACTCGGACGTAAACGCCGGCGTGGACGCGCACGCGGCGTCCTGGGCGCGCAGCTCGTAGGCGGCGCGCAGGCGGCGCACGGAGACGCCGCACTCGAGGATCTCGCGCGCCACGGCCTCGCGGCACCAGCTGAGCGCGTGCGAGCGGCCCAGGCACAGCGGCCCGGGTCTGGAGGGCGCGTCGGGCAGCGGCGGCAGCGGCTGGCCGGTGTCAGCGGCCAGCAGTTCGGCCAGGTGCGCGGGCTGGCCGCCCAGCGTGGCCAGCAGCGTGGCCATGCTCTTGAGCAGCGCGGAGATCTTGCTGCACCAGGCGGGCAGGCTGGCGGCGCGGCCGTGCATGCGGCGCGGGTCGACCGTGAAGCGCGGCGCGGCCAGCGCGGCCGAGATGGGGAGCAGCTGCTCCAGCTCCAGCTCCAGCTGCTCCAGGCGCGCCTCCAGCCTCTGCGCCTTGTGCAGCACCTGGAGGTTCTCGATTTGCTGCTCGATGCGGAGGACGTCGGCCTCGGTCATGAGCTCGCCGAAGGGCCCGAGGATGGCGTTGTACTCGTGAGAGTACCTCCAGCCCTCTGGCGGGTAGCAGCACGCGCTGGCGGCTGTCAGCTATGGCGGGGGAGACAAGAGAGGGGAGGGAGGCGCGTCTCCTTCTGGCCCCGCTCCCGCCGCAGCGGGGGCTCCTTTTGCATGTCCCGGGTGGTGTAATGGCTCCGCGGGGCTGGTTGGCGGGCACCGGCCCCGTGCCTGGCCGGCGGCGGGCTTCGGCTCCGGGCGGTGTTCGCTTTGGTCGCCGGTAGGGGGCAGTGCTGGTTGCTGGCGCCGCTGCAGGGCGGGCAGGCCGCCAGGTGTGGGGGTCTCCAGGCCTGGCTCCGTGGCTCATTACACCACCCAAGGAACATGCGAAAGGCGTTGAAGCTGACCACTATCCAGGGCCGACGGTTTCCTGACCAGAACCCCAGGGAGCTACCCCAGGCAACCTGACGGCCAACCCTTCCTCAGGCTCCCTGGGGCTCAAGCCCTGCTTGTCTCAGTGGTCAGTGTTTTACCTCTGTGGACAGGTCAAGCCACTCTTTATTTATGTGTTTGTTTTTGCCCGTCCTGGGGCTTGAACTCAGGGCCTGGGCTCTGTTCCTGAGCTGCTTTTGCTCAAGGCTAGCGCTCTACCTCTTGAGCCACAGCACTACTTCAGCTTTTTCTGTTTATGTGGTGCTGAGGAATCGAACCCAGGGCTTCATGCATGCTAGGCAAGCACTCTACCATTAAGCTACATTCCCAGCCTCCTCTTTTTAAGTTTTTTATATGTGTGGGCCAGTCCCAGGGCTTGAATTCAGGGCATGCATGGTGCTGTCCCTGAGCTTTTTTGCTCAAGGTAGGTGCTCTACCACTTGAGCCACAGCTCCAACTTCTGGCATTTTTTGCTGGTTAACTGGAGATAAGAGTCGCATGGACTTTCCTGGCATGGCTGTCTTTGAACCACAATCCTCAGATCTCAGTCTCCTGAGTAGTTAGGATTCCAGGAGTGAGCCACCGTCCCTGGCTTCCTTTGGATATTTATAATGTAACTTCCATGCCATACATAATTATCACTACAGGCTGCTGTGGACAGTTGATAAGTACATGAGTCTGTCTCATCCCATACCTAATGATAGGGTCTTGTATGGCCCAAGGGCCAGACATTGCACACCCCTGACACCCGCTGCAGTTATAAAGACCTCACATCTCCATTTAACTGTCCCGGGCTCTCCATTTTCCAGCAAAACAGCCATTCTTTTTTTTTTTTTCCCCGGTTGTGGGGCTTGAACTCTGGGCCTGGAGGCTGTCCTGAGCTCTTCAGCTCAAAGCTAGCGCTCTACCAGGTGAGCCACAGTACCGCTTCTGGTTTTCTGGTGGCTTATTGGAGATTAAGAGTCTCACGGACTTTCTTGCTGGGCTGGCTTTGAACTGAGATCCTCACATCTCAGCCTCCTGAGTAGCTAGGATGACAGGTGTGAGCTACTAGCACCTGACTTAAAACATCCATTCTCATCCAGGTGGTTGGCCAGGCCTTGCTAACCTGACTGCCACTGACCTCTCCAGTTCAGTCCCCTAGAGTATGGTCCTAGAGCTACATACCCTCTGATTCAAGATCACCCCCATCTCGACAGCCTTCTCTTCACTCCACATGTCCCCTAGCCACCTCCTGCTCCTCTTCCAAGACTTAATTTTTTGAGGTGTGAGGGGGGGAAATCTAGGGCTTGAACTCAGGACCTGGGTACTGTCCCTTAGTTTTTTCACTCATGATTGGTGCTCTACTGATTGCGCCACAGCTCCACTTCTGGCCTTTTGGTGGTTAACTGCTTAGACATCCCTGCCTGGGCTGGCTTTGAACCACAATCCTCAGATCTCAGCCTCCTGTGTAGCTAGGACTGGAGGCATGAGGCACCAGTGCCCAACAAGATGTTACTACTTACTGTCTTATCTTTCCCCAGCCCAAACAGGGCAGCTGATTCAGAGCCCTGGACCCCTATGGTTATGGTCACAGCACCCAGTGTGAGCAACAAAGCACAGTTATTTGTCTTTCCAGAGATCACTTTCACATCCCTCCCCAGTTTTTCTCCTAGTTGAAACACCACCTCCCTCCTCTTCACAGCTACTTTGAGAACCGGCCTTGATATATTCACTATGAATACCTGGAAAACACAACGTGTGTGTGTGTGTGTGTGTGTGTGTGTGTAGTATGCACGGTGTGTATAGAGGAGGGGGGGCTAGGGAACACTTAATTGGAAAAATGAGTAGCATGAACTAGTGTTGACCAGCCCATCTTACAGATGTGGAAACCAAGGCTGGACAGGGCTCAAAACCCATAGCAGTCAGGGGCAATATGCAGACAGAGCCGAGTCAGTCTAGCTAAGATCACCCTGGACAACCACTGTCATCATCAGCCCCACCCAGGGCTTTGAAACAAGGAATCTGCCCAACTCCATCCTGAATCATGAATCAGAATAGGATTTTTTTAAAAAATCTTTTTGTGCCAGTATGGTACTGGGGCTTGAACTCAGGGCCTAAGTCCTCTTCCTTAGCTTTTTTTTTTTTTTTTTTTTGCTCCAGCCTGGTGTTCTACCACTTGAGCCAAACCCCAGACTGGATTCCAACTTATGCCCTCAGATCTCAGCCTCCTAAGTACCTAGGATTACAGGTGCCAGGCTGGGGCATTTTAACAAGGTCCCAGGTGAGCTCAGAGCGCATTAGAGTTTGGTAAACAGGAACATCTCCCGAGGGCGGGCTGCTGCGACCAGTCCCCAGCAGGGATCCAGCAACCCCAACCGTCCTCCAAAGGCAGGAGGGTGAAGGGCCGGGCGGCTGAGAGCTTTGGGCTCCATGCAGACCCCGGGGCTTTACGGGAAGCCCAGCAGGCACCCACCTTCCGCCTCTGCTCCTCCTCTTCCTGCATCTTCAGCTGCAGCTTCCGAACCATCACCTGGCGCTTCCACTCGGGGATGGGCCGGCCCTGCTCGTCGTGGGTGGGGATGAGCGCCTCCACGTCCAGTTGCACACCCGGCGCAGGAGTGGCCGGCGGGGCCGGCACCAAGCTGCCGTTGAGCACCGGTTGGGACCCCGCAAACGGCGGGGTGGGGCTCCTGGGCCGAGACGGCGTGGGAGACACCGGCAGCTGCGGTGAGTCGGGCTGCGGGAGGGCACAGCGGCCGTGCTGAGCACAGGGCCCGCCAGGGGCACTGGGGAGCCCTGCCGGCCCGGCGCCTACCTGGGAGGCTGGCTGCCCGCTGCCGGAGAACACTGTGGTCAGCCCCTTGCTCTGCGGGGTGGGCTTGAGGCTCTTGCCTGCCTTGATCTCAGCCAGCAGCTCTGAGTTGTCACCCGTTGGGGACATCATGTTGAAAGACTTGGTGCCTGCCCGCAGAAGAGGCGCTGGTTGGGGGCCGGATGGCATTGCTACCCCCCCCCACATGCCCCTTGACACCCCCTTCCCCAGATGCCCCTCTAAGCCGGGAAAGGTGGAGCCCTTTGGAGCCCCAAGGCAGGTCCTTGGATCTCAGGGTCCCCAGGGTCCCCCAGCTCCTGTCCATGGCAGCCCCTCCCCCCCTTACTCACTGGGTGGAAAGACCCGGCCTGGAGGCCTTTGGGAGCTCATGATGGCTCTGGGGCTGGCCCTGGAGACTCTGGCATAGGTCTCCGCCCAGCCACCGACTGCGGGCTCCAAAACACTACCCCGGGCCAAGCACTTGACCTTTGTCCCCGGTTCCCTTGCCCGGCCCCACCAGGGTGGAGTCTTCTTCTGGCCCTCTCCCCGCCTCAGCAAAGCCCAGTGACCCTTGGACTGAGCACGGGCGATCCTCTGAGGTCATAGATTCAGGACCCTGGCATTTTGGCACCCATCTGAACCCCCTCCACTCCCCCCCTCCAGACAGACGAGCAGGCACACTGATTGCAAGCGGGGGAGCACACTGATGGCGAAGCACAGCTCAGCTCTGAGGGACCCGGGAAGGAGGTGCTTCCTGAGGACAGCACACAGGAAGGAAGGTCAGGCAGGTGCGCATGCAAATAGCTGGGCATAGTTTGCATCTCCCCCCCCCCCCAAAAGCTGGCGGGCAGAGGTGAATGGGAGGGCTGTCTTTGGAACCCTGAAGAAGGGGTCAGGTCTGGAGGAAAAGCACAACATGGGCCAAAAGCACTTGGACATCAGGGCTGGCAATCCAGAGCATACCACAAAAAGAGGGGGCAACCGTGTGGCTGGCAAGATCCTCCACCAAGCACAGGGTGCTTAGGGGCACGTGCATGGGTGTGGTGGGAGAGAGGGACAGAAGTGGAGGGGGGACTGCTCCGGAGCATTAGATCCCCTGGCTCTGGCCCCGGCCTTCCCTTTCCTCAAGTCCCTGGCCCCCTCTGCGGTTTGCCCTGGGCAAGCCTTCTCCCGCACCCAGCGCCTTAGCCTCAGCTGGGAGCCTTGGCGAGCAGCTACTCACTCTTCCTGTTCCTCAGGACTCTTACTTCTAGGAACCGAGAGGAGAGAAGTGACAGAAAAGTTATAAGAGGGAGAGGGGCTGGGGGGGGGGGGAGACAGGGACAGCTTGGGAGGGCAGAAGGGGGGAGAGCAGAGGAGGAGTTTTCCTGTTCTTGTGCCGCTGGCACTGCCTGCTCTAGGGCCCCCACAGGGGTGGTCCCGCCAGCTCCCCGCAGGCTGCACAGGGGCATCTTGGCATTGGGGCTACTAGGGCACCCAGCCCAGCCTCTTCTGGGAAGGGCTATCTGTTTCCTTTCTTTTCCTAGGGTGGACCTGCTGTAAAGGAAAGAGAAAGGACAACTGATTTTAGAGCTAGGGCTCTGGCTCCATAAGGACCACTTTCCTAGTCAGACAGATGAAGCTTGGCGCGGAGCTCTGAGCATGCTCCCTGTGTTGAGGGACTGGTGAGGAAGGCACCTCTGTGGGCTGGGAGGGGGCACTGGTACCGTCCGAGACCTAGAGGGCAGGACAGTCCACTGTCCCACAGACCACAGCAGAAGCACTTGAGAATCCTGGTCACCAGTTTTGCTCTTAAAAAAAAAAATATCCAAGCTGGGCGCTGGTGGCTCACCCTGTATCCTAGCTATTCCAGAGGCTGAGATCTGAGGATCATGGTTGGTTCAAAGCCAGCCTGGGCAGGGAAGTCCGTGAGACTCTTATTTCCAATAAACCACTCAGAAAACCAGAAGTGGCACTGTGGCTCAAGTGTAGAGTGCTCGCCTTGAGCTGAAGAGTGCAGGGACAGTGCCCAAGCCCAGAGTTCAAGCCCCACAACCGACAAAAAATAAAAAATCCAGGGCTGGGAGGGTGGCTCAGTGGTAGAGTGCTTGCCTTGCATGCATGAGGTCCTGAGTTCAATTCCTCAGCACCATATAAGCAGAAAAAGCTGGAAGTGGCACTGTGGCTCAAGTAGTAGAGTGCTAGCCTTGAGCTGAAGAGCTGAGGGACAGCACCCAGGCCCAGAGTTCAGGCCCACAACTGGACCCCCCCAAAAAGAATTTTTTTAAAAATCCAGCTGTACTACACAAAAGGATGGAAATGTATTTATTACCTGATGAATGTAAAGGTAACCCTGCTGTATATCACCTCTAATACAGCAATAAAGTAATAAAAAAAAATATCCAGGTGGGGCTCCAATGGTTCACGCCTGTAATCGGAGCTACTCGGGGAGGCTGGGATGTGAGGATCGAGATTCCTGCCAGCATAGGCAGGAGAGTCATGAGTGCCAACCTTGAGCAAAAAAATATAAAAAGCTCAGAGGCTTCGCCCGGGCTCTGAGTTCAAGCTCTAGTATTGGCAAAATAAAAATAATAAAAATCCAGGGTCAGGGTGTAGCTCAGTACTAGTGTGTGCTTAGCATGTTTCAGGTTCCAAACCAGCCCCCTTCTCCCCCCCAAAAAAGACACCCAGGGAGTTGTGGTGAGGCCAGAGGCTCACCAGCGCGACCCCGGCGAGGCCAGGGACCCTGGCTGTGCTGTCTGAGGGCTCCTGCCGGCGCTAGCATGGAGAAGCAGCGGAAGAAACGAGGAGAGGGAGAGGAACTGAGCACAGAGGAGGGCAGGAAGGCTCACCAGGGGTCCTGCCTTCAAAAATTTGGTTCCACTCAGCTTTCCCCCGGGGGACCCCCACGCCGCTGGAGCTGGGACCCTCTCTAACCTACAGGAGAAGGCCCAAAGAGGGGAGTGGACTTGCCCAGGGCCACTGCAGTCCAGTCCTGCTCTGGCAGAAAATAAGGCAACCCCAGGCCAGCCCTTAAGGGTCCAGTAGGGGTAAGGGGCTGGCAGGAGGAGCGCGGAGGAGGGGGGGGGGTGAGCACTCAGAGCTGGGGAGGGGGCGGTGTCAGGGCTCCCCTCCCACTTAGCGGCCGGCGCCGCCCCCACCCTCCTCCCGCCCCTACTCACTGCCTGTGGACGAGGAGGAGCGGCGCTGCCCGCCGCCGGGGCCCGCGCCCTCGAGGGGCAGAGGCGGGGCGGGCGGCGGCGAGCTCCCCGCCTCGGGCAGGGGCGGCGGCGGCGGCGGTGGCGGGGGCAGGTCCCAGGTGGCCTTGGGGTCCGCGGCGCAGCCGTTCTGCACGTAGTTCCCGGGGAGCAGCGCGGCCTGCGGGGGAGCGGAGGGGCCGGCGGGTGAGGCGCGCGCCTCGGGCCGGGGCCCCGGGCGGCCGGCGGGGGCCGGCGGGCGCGCACGCACCTCCTCGCTGTGCGCCATGCCCCGGCGCGCGTCCGGCGGCTCCCCGGCGCAGCGGCCCAGCTGGCGGTAGTAGTCCCCGGTGCTGGGCTGCTTGCTGAGGGCGTGGGGCTGGCGGCCGGAGTCCTGCCTCCGCAGCCCGTTGTGGCGATCGCGATCGCGGGAGCTCGGCTGCGGGAAGACGGCGACCCTGGGCTCCGGCGCTGGTCCCGATCGCGCGCCCCCCTCCCTCGCTGGGGAACCGGGCGGGGCCGGCGGCCGTCGAGCGGGGCGGCCCGCCAGGACGCGAGGCGGCGCGCGGCGCGGGGCGGGATGGGGCGAGGGTCCCGGGGCCGCGTGGAGGGGCCAGCGCGGCCCACGCTGCAGGGAGGGGCTCTGGGCGCCGGCCAAGGGCCCCGGGCCCCGCTGAGGCCAGAAGGGGCGGACCGAGGGGCGGAGTGGCCAATCCGGACGCCAGGGGGAGCCGCAGACCCGGCCGGCGGCTCCCACCGAGGCCGGCCCGCCGGCTCGCGCCGCACCCCGCTCCCCGCGCGGGACCCACGCACGTCCCTCCGGGGGGGGGGGTGTCTCGGGCCCAGGGCCGCCCCGTCGAGGACCCAGCCCTGGCAGGCTCCGACTCTGCCCAGAGCCCGAGGCCGCCGGGCCCGGGGCTGCTCCTACCTGCGGCTGTGCCGGCGGCCCCCGCAGTGCACCTGGCGCGGGGGCGGCCCGGACCCGACACCTGCGTTACCAGATCCGCGGGCTCGGGTTACCGCCGGCCCGCGCGCCGCCCGCCTATGAGCTCCGCCGGCCTGACATCACCCGGCGCCCGCCAATCCCGGGCGGACCCCCCCCCCCCCCCCCCCCCCCCCCGCTCCGGCCCGGCCCGGGATGCTACAGGGGCGCAACGGCTCCGCCACACCTGGCTGGGACTGCGCCTGCCCCCGCCCCCGGCCAGGTGTGGCCACGCCCCCCGCCCGGCCCCGAGCACCCCGACCTCCGCGCCCTCCCCCGCCCTCGTTCTTGGAGAACCGACGCGGCCCTGACCTCTCCTCTTGGTCCCCACTCCCGGGTTCCGGGTCACGCCCCCGCCATTCCCTCCCGCATCTGGAAACCCTCGCCGCCGTCCGAGTAAGCGACACCACACCCGCGCCCAGGCCTCGGGTTTCAGGGGCGGCCGGGAGGGCTCGGGTGACAGAGCCGCGGCCGCCCCCCGCCGAGCCCGGCGCGCGCGCGGGGAGGGGCGGCCCGGGCAGAGTGGCCAGGCCGGGGGGCTGCAGTCCCCGCGTCCCCGCGGTGGCCTGGGACCCCCCCCCTCCGCACCCCGCTGACCAGGCTCACGTTGCAAGGAAACGCGACACGCTGGATTTGTTTTCTGGGGCAGGCGGCCCCCTCAGTACCCCGGAGCGCGGGCCCCACGACCCTGCTTCCTCCCGCAGCTCGGGCGCCCGCGTGGGGGGCGCAGCGGGCACACAAAGGGCCCTTTGTGGATGGCGCCTGCAGCTCGGCACGCACGCACTCCCTGAGGGGCGCCGGGGATCACAAGGATCTGGGCGTTTGGGCTCAGGGGTGAGCGCTGGCTTGGAGTGTCTGTCCCACGGCTTGGCCAGGGCCCATTCGCCAGGCCCGACGGGGAAAGTGGGCTGGTCCCAGGCCTCTGCAGCCCGCCCCCCCCCCCCCCACACACACACCTTTGGTCCAGAGATCAAAAGGGAATCGACTCTGGGATGGCAGGAAGTGGGCGAGCGCGCAGTCCCAGGGAGGCCGCCCAGTCCCGGGCCTCCTCCACCCAGTGGTCTGGTGACCTGTGGTCTGGCTCACCTGTGCAAATAGTACTGAGCTCCACCCCGACGAGGCCTGCCTGCGGCTGGGACTCTGGGGAGCCTGAGGGGTCAACACCCCATCCCTGGCCACCTGTGGTCTCGGGTTGTTCCCAGGCCAGCCTTAGTCCATCTCTTTGGGCCAATACATAGGACCCTCTCGACTTCCCATCCAGACTCCAGGAGCTGTCCGCCCCTCTCTTGCCCCCGAGGCTCTGCCAGCAGACCCTGGGTCCTCCTGCGCCCCACAAATCACCTGCACCCCTAGCTTGCACCCTTCCCGTTTGCTTCTCCCCACTGACTCCTCCACCCCCCAGAGCTCAGGCTGCAAGTGGGAGTGGCCTCAGCTTCTCCTCTGTCAGCAGTCCTGGCCACTGGGTGCTGGGTCCTGGTAGCATTCGTCCAGCTCCCTCGCCTCTCCCCCTAGCCCTCACTGGCAGGCCTTGCCAGGGGCATCTCCTATCTGGAAGACACATCCACCTGAGCCCACGGCTGTGGGCATGGGCGTGTCTGCAAGTCAGTCCACATTCATTCTGTCAATTCTGAGACAGCCCTGCACTCAACAGGCAGCACGTGCCAGCCCCCAGCTGCAGGCAGTGGCTTTGTCTTAGCCCCTTGAACTCAGGGTACAACCCTGAGCCTTCATGGGTCTGGGACCAGGACTTTCAACTCACTGAGTATGCCCTGGGTCCAGGGGCCGCCACCTGTGACCAGGATTCAGCCAGAAAAGCTTCCCTCCACCCACACACACATCAGCATAGTCCCACAGCTGGGAGGCAGGTCACTACCTCCTTCTTAAAGGTGTCCTTCTCCACGTGGCGGAGCTTGTTCTTGGTCTGCAGGTAGATGTCAGCTGCCAGCACCCCAGAAGGAGGCTTCGGAGCTGGGTAGCCTGGTGGTGGTGGGGGCATCTCAGAGCCCAGGGTTGGGGACGGCTGAGAGAACATGGGTGGAAATGGTTTCTTGCCCTGAGGCAGGCCCAGCTCCGGGTTCAACAGGTCCATGTAGCTCTGTATGTCTGTAGCCCTTGCACCCGGAAGCACTGGGGAAGCAGAGGGAAGACTGGATTTAGGAGTTTGCAGAGCCAGGCTTGGCTCATACTTGTAATCCTGACTACTCAGGAGGCTGAGATCTAAGGATCATGGTTGGAAGCCAGCCCAGTTAGAAAAATATCTGTGAGATGGGCTGGGAAGGTGGCTTAGTGGTAGAGTGCTTGCCTTGCATACATGAGGACCTGGGTTCAATTCCTCAGCACCACATAAGCAAAAAGAAAAAAGCTGGAAGTGGCGCTGTGGCTCAAGTGGTAGAACACTAGCCTTGAGCTGAAGAGCTGAGGGACAGTGCCCAGGCCCAGAGTTCAGGCCCCATGACCGGACCCCCCCCCCCAAAAAAAAAAAGAAAAAATCTGTGAGACTCATTTTCAGTTAACCCTCAAGAAGCCAGAAGTGGCACTGTGGCTCAAGTAGAGAGGCCAGCCTTGAGCTCAGGGACAGTGCCCAGGCCTTGGTACTAGAACCAAAGTAAAGTCCCCCACAACTAAGAATTCACACTATCTGGGGGCAAACTGGAAGGCAAAGCAGGCTCAGGACCCATACTTAGTATGGCCCGCTGTGGCCTCTGGCAGTGCTGGACAGCCCAATATTTATTGCAACCCTATATTTATTCCAGTGTGCGTCTGTTGGATGGAGAGGGGGCGGCCCTTCAGGGCAGATCTAGCAGAGCAGGTGGCAGGAGTCTGAATGGGCACACCCAACTTTGGCAATGCTCTTGGCCAGCTCTCTGCAGGCCTGCCACCTGGTGGCAGGAGGCAGACATTGCAGTGGATGGACACCTAGGCTCAGGGTGTGGTCTCAGTGTGTGTACACGCGTTGGTTGCTTTCTGAAGGTTTTGTGGATTTGTGTATTTTAACCTGTCACATTTGCTCATGATTCTCCATATTATGTGAATATGTGTGCACCAATCTGTGGACATGGGGTGTGTGTGCATGTCTGAAGTAGGGAAGCAGAAAGCTTTGTGCCTGTGTGTGATGTAGTAGACGTGTGCATAAATCGGCACAAGTCTGTTCGTGTGCCTTGCAGTCCTATGCACACTGTATGTGCACATGCTGAAGTGTGCACTACTGGATGTGACTAGGTGAGAAAAATGAATACTGTTCAGGGTGCATGTGGGTTTTGTGGGGCAGGGTATATATAAGAAGCTATGTATATATGTGTAGAATGCACATGAACAAGCCCCCTCCCTGTGTTTAAGGGCAGGATTCAGGAAGGAAGGCCTGGCGGACTGGTTCCCTCCTCTCTTCCCATCTGGCCCACTCACCTCGGGGAGGGCGTCGGTCCTTGATGCTGGAATGGGTGGACGAGCAGGAGTCATAGTTGGAGAGTGTGCTGGTGGGCGAGCTGAGGTCGAAGTTTGTTGGCTGGACTGACATGGTGGTGTTGGGCGAAGACATGCCAGAGTCAGGCTGCCTTGCCTCCAGCTCTGTGGATGGATCGCGGGACAGCACACGGTGCTCCACGCTCTGAAGGGGAGTCAGAGGAGCCGTGAGGGCCACCAGGCAGCCCACAGACCAGCGCCTACCCGACGAAGGTCCTGCCCAGACCGTGCGCTCACTGGGTGAGCTCAGCTCAGCCATTTCCCTCTCACATCCTTTTCCTATCGGAGAGCTGCAGGGTCTTCTCAGAAGCCTTGAGCCCAGCTTCCCCAAGCCACAGAACCTGAAGTCTCAGGAGACCTCTCTCAGACCCCTCCCTGCTCAGGTAGGTTGAGAAAGGGTGCTAGGCTGAACCTCCAAAGTGAAAACAGCTAGACACCAGGCTCTTCTTCCCTATCAGTAGGCAGAAGGCCTCTGCTCCAGTGCTTCTGTGGGCAGAAGGCTCAGGGGCTGCAGTGGGTTAGGGAAGAGGCCAGGAAGACTCAGCCCCGATTGCCTAGTTGAAAGCCTTTCCACCCCCACCAGCCCTGAATCTGCCAATTCCCAACACTAGAACATGGTCCGATTGTGTTCCGGTAGGCCCCTAGGAAAAGGGTGTGGCCAGAGTGGTCTAGCTGAGCTGCGATGGGCAGTACCCCCTTCCAATCAGTCTGCCTAGCCTGTCACCCTCCCTCCCCCTACGACTCTGACCCCCTCCTCTGGCTGGGAGCAGGCTGGGGCAGGGGCTCTGCTTACATTGCCCATGTTGTCCCCGTCGCCGGTGAGCCTGCTTGCTCCGCTGCCTCCTGCCCAGATTTGACTCCTCCCTGCCCCATGCCCCTCCCTGCCTGAGAAGTGTCACAGGCCCCTCGGGAGAGGGAGGCAGCCTGGTACCAGGTAACGGCTCTCGGGCGGCCACGCTCATTGGCCCTGTAATTAGGGGCTCTTCGGGAGTGTTTGCCTTTTCTGGGCCAGCATCCTTGGTGGCTTGGATCTGTCATTGCTGCAGCTGGGCCTTGCTTGGGTGAGGGGACCAGCTGCCCTCGACTACCCCACCTAGTTCAGGCCCTGCTGCCCACTCCATGAGCCCAGGGGGAGCCTCAGCACATGACTTGGGGACAGGCTGAAGGCTCTTTTCTTGGCCAACACTGCTGGGCACTGAGGGCATCCAGCCTTGTCCTCTTGGGTGACAGATGACAGAGACTGGGACATAGGAGCTCCAGTCTGGGACAAGGGCTTCAAATGTCCTCTTGCCCACTTACTTAGCTGTGTGACCTTCAACACTTGGCCTGCCCACTCTGTGGATGAATAACTGTGCTCCTTGCCCCATGAGTGTCAAAAACCGACAATAATAATTTAAAAGTGAGTGCCACCCATGGTACCCAGGAGAGTATTAATTTTATGGTAAAGATGACGTCACATTTGGAAGTGGTATCTGGCAGTCTGATGTATGGTGCTGGCACTGTATGATGGCCAGCAGTGGCAGCCTGGTAGGCTCTAGAAGGTGCTGGAAGGCCCTGGGCTCTGATCCACCTCTTGCAGCCACAGCACTGATACAGATTCTCTAAGCTGGAAGGAAGCCATCTTGGGTGCAAGGAAGAGTTTTTATAACTTCCACTGGGTTTAACACGCAGTGACTGGGTGCTCACTACCTGTGGACCACTAACATTCTGGGGGAAACCCTTTTGGGGAGAAAGTCCATCCTCTGATCTGTCTGCAGCCTCTGACCTCAGGACTTGCAGAACCCAGAACACATCCCCATGTGTTGGCTGGGGCTAGAGGCCATCTTCCAACTACCCTCCAGGCCTCACTTAGAAGCATGTCCCAAGGGGCTGGGAAGGTGGCTCAGTGGTAGAGCGCTTGCCTTGCATGCATAAGACCCTGGGTTCGATTCCTCAGCACCACATAAGCAAAAAAGAAAAAAGCCAGAAGTGGCACTGTGGCTCAAGTGGTAGAGTGCTAGCCTTGAGCTGAAGAGCTGAGGGACAGCACCCAGGCCCAGAGTTCAGGCTCCATGACTGACCCTCCCCCTCCCCCCCAAAAAGAATATTTTGGGCTGGGAAGGTGGCTCAGTGGTAGAGCGCTTGCCTTGCATGCATGAGGCCCTGGGTTTGATTCCTCAGCACCACATAAGCAGAAAATGCCAGAAGTGGCGCTGTGGCTCAAGTGGTAGAGCACTAGCCTTGAGCTGAAGAATTGAGGGACAGTGCCCAGGCCCAGAGTTCAGGCCCCACAATGGGGGGAGGGGGGGAGGAGAAGCGTGTCCCATGGCCAGGAGATATGCCTTGGAGCTGGTCAGCGTCTAAGGTCCATTCTCTTCCTCCTCTACTGCCTAAAGCAGGTGTTCCACCAGGTGGGGTGGAGCCCTGGATTCAGTGGCACCCACATCTTCACACCCCACTCCAAGGCCCTGTGCATCCCTTCACAGCTGAGTAACCATGATACAATAATTGACAAGAGTCACATGAGTTTCCAGCTATGAAGTAAGCAAATGTGTGGTGTAGTGGTTAAAAGGGAGTTCACACTAAGCAATTTGATGCACATCACATCTCTAATACTAGCCACTTGGGAGGTTGGAGCGGAAGGATTACAAATTCAAGTCAGCTCTGGACAACTTATCAAGATCCTGTCTCAAGTTTTTTTTTTTTAAGTAGGGGAAGCTGGAGGCACACTTCAGTGGTAGAGTACTGGCTTAGCACTTTTTTGTCCATTGTGGGACTTACACTTCTGTTTTTCTCAGTCATGAGCTTGAAGTCAGGGCCTGGGTGCTGTCCTTGAGCTCTTTTACGCAAGGCTATATCTCTATCACTTTGAGCCACAATGCCACTTCCAGTTTTTTGGCAGTTAATTGGAGATAAGAGTCTCATGGACTTTCCTGTCCAGGCTGGTTTTGAACAGTGATCCTCAGATCTCAGCCTCTTGAGTAGGATTATAGGCATGAGCTACCAGCACTCAGCTAGCCTAGCAGTCTTGATCCTAGATTCAGCTTTGTGTGTGTGTGTGTGTGTGTGTGTGTGCTGCATGCACTCCTTGTTGGCCCAGACTGCTAGGTTCTGCCATTTCCTGTCCAGGTGACCTTGGGTCACCCATAGAGTTAGTTTACCCATCTGTGAAACCGCGACACTAGGACTCCCTGCCTCAGAGGGTGGAGATGGCCATTAAATCAGCTAAAACACATGGGCAGGTGAAGGAACTGGGCCGGATCCCACAGCCTGTGTCTCTCGACTTCTCCCAGACTTACATCTTGTCAGGAACACTCTGGCCCTCCATGTTCCCCTTCCCCGAAATCCAGAGGCAAGCCCAAGGGCAGTGGCTCTCGCCTGTAATCCTCTGAGGATCGCGGTTCAGAGCCAGCTCGGGCAGGAACTGGAGGGAGCTCAGTTCCTGCCGGGAAGTGGTCAGGGGCACTTACCGTGTGTCACTTGGGCGAGGGCGCTGCCGTTCTGAACCAGTTTCCTTCTTGGTAAAAGGGTAAGACTCGGGTCTGGGGTGAGATGAGATCTGATAACAGAGGGCCTGCGCAGGGTCATACCATGTTCTCCACGGTGCGCAGGTAGCGGGTGCAGTGGCTGTGGCCGTTGTAGTCCGACAGGTCTGCGGCTGTGTACCCGTCACGGTCGCGGACGTCCAGCTCTGCGCCATTCACCACGAGTATCTGGCAGCACTGCCGGAGCATGCGGTGGGGACCCCTCTGTGAGCTGGGTCCCCACGTTCCGCGGGGGGCAGTGGGCAGCGGCCAGCAGCGGGCACCGTGACCCTCCCTGTGCCCCGCCCCTCCACCCAGACCGTTTCTGTTCCCTAGCCCCGCCCATCACCACCTTGGGCCACGCCCCTCTAGTTCTCTTCCATCTCGGCCCGCCCTGTCCCGAGGCCCCGCCCATTCCACCTTGGGCCACGCCCCTCTCTCATCACATGCCCTCCGTCCCTAGGCCACGCCCCAAGCATCGGACACGCCCCCGCAGAACCCTTCCCTTCCACCCAGCCTTCCTTGTCCCTAGGCCCCGCCCCTCAGGCTCCCCTCTCCTATCTAGGCCCAACCTGTCCCTAGGCCCCGCCCCCCAGGCGCTTCTCTTCTATCTCATCCCTCCCTGCCGCTAGGCCCCGCCTCACCACATGGCCCCGCCCCCCGAGCACCTGGGGGGGGGGGTGCCCTGACCTCGAGCTCCCCATTCTCCGCAGCGTCGTGCAGAGGGGTCCCGCCCCACAGGTCAGCCGAGATCTCGCCGCCGTGCAGCAGGAGCCAGCTGAGCACTTTGGCGTGGCCGCGGCTGGCTGCGAAGTGCATGGCAGTGGCGCCATCCTTGTCCTGCTCTGACAGGCTCACGTCGGCGCAGCTCACCTAGGTAGGGAAGGGCGTGGAGAAGGGCTCTGGCCAGACCCCGCCGGGCCCGTGCCGGCCCCGCCCCCGGGGCTGCCCTGACCCCCGCCCTCGCTCACCAGCCACACGATGACCGGGCAGTGGCCCATCTGCGCAGCGGCGTGCAGCGGGCTCATGCCGTCGTAGGCACACAGGTGCGGGTCGGCGCCGCACTCCTGCACCAGGTACTGCGTCACCTCCAGGTGGCCCTCCTGGCACGCCAGGTACAGGGGCGTGGCACCGTTCTTGGTTTGGGCATTCACTCCGCTGCGAATATGCGACACCATCAGGAGAGCCCTAGCTGCCTGCCGCCATGCAGAGCCACCTCACACCTTCTGTGTCAATTCGGGGAGTACTGGAGCTGTTCTCCTCACTGGCCTTCCTTGACTCCCTCTGGGTTTAGTTCTGTGCCACCCTCTCTCAGGGGACCCCTCTGATAGCCCTGTCCCACTGTCTGCCTGCGTGGGTGTGGATGTGCATGTGTGCCTGGACTGGGGCTTGAACTCAGGGCCTAGACACTGACCTTTAGTGCCCCCCCTGCCGCCGATGCTCTACCACTTGAACCACAGCTCTACTTATAGCTTTTTGGTGGTTAACTGGGGATAAAAGCCCCAGACTTTCAGGCCTGGGCTGGCTTTGTACCTTGATCCTCAAATCTCAGCCTCCTGAGTAGCTAGGATTACAGCCACTGTCACCTGGCTTAATTCTGAATTTCAGACAAACATCAAATCAAGTTTCAGGAGAGGCCCCACGTTGCCTGAGACATACTTGTGCCATGTCAAGGTTACCTGAACATCCTGGGTTTTATCATTGTTCTTGCTAATCTGGCAGCCTTATCAAGTGGCCTCAGGCACTGAGCACTTCCCTGGGTACTGTGGTACCAACACACAGGTTCTGCTTAAGGCCTCTTATCAGTCCCACTCTACAGAGGGGCAAGTAAGGGTAGTGACATGGAAACAAGTAGGATGCAGAGCCTGGCCTGCAGTAGGAGGAGCTAGGGAAGGGAAGGAACTTGTGGGGGTGGGGGTGGGTGCAAGTGGGAACTGTGCCTCAGGCCTGATGCTTCCCACATAGCCTGTGAAGCAGAGAACCAGCCCCATAGGTAGGAGGCTGCCAGGGGGGGACCTCAAAGCTGGCCTGGCCTCTAGGCTGATTGGCATAGACAGCCCAGCATGCAATTACCACAATGGACCACAAGGTGGAGCTGCGATCTAGCCCTGGTTCAAGGAGCTGCCCACCTCTCCAAGTCCAGGTAGGGAGGCTGCATCCTCAGTGCCCAAAACTCAACTCACATCCTCACCCTAGCTGCCTTCCCTACCCCCATACCTACCATACTCATCACCCTTCCCCCAGGCTCTGAGTCCAACTGCCCATCTGTATGCCATAAGTCCTCCTTCATCTGCCTATTCACCCACCCTCCCAGTACTTCACCAGGACTTAGACCTCCAACCCACCCATGCTCGCTTTCCCCTGTCCCCACACACAGTCCTCCCAGGAGACCTCTCCCTGTCCTGATGAGAGCCCATCTGTATCCCTGCTGGGCACCCACACAATCTCTGGTTTCTCCTTTCTCCTCAGGGTGGACAGTCCTCTCCGCCAACCCAGGGCTGCCATTTGCTCAGTTTGGTGCTCTCCAAGTCTGAGGGTAGCAAGCACCAAGCCTGGTTGTCTTTCAATATTCCACTCGTGTGAAGATCAGACTGGGAGCCAGGCACCAGTGCCTGACACCTGTAATTCTAGCTACTCAGGAGACTGATCTGACGTTGGAGGTTCAAAGCCAGCCCAGGCAAGAGAGTCCATGAGACTCTCATCTCCAATTAAACACCGAAATGCTGGAAGCAGAGCTATGACTCAAGTACAGCACCCAGCCTTGAGTGAAAAAGCTAAAGGAAAAATACCTAGCTCTGAATTCAAGGCCCAGTACAGATACCCAGAGAGAAAGGGGAGGGAGAGAGAGGGAGAGACAGAGACAGAGAGGCAGAGATGGAGACAGAGACAGAGAGAGACCGACAGAGAAAGGCAGACAAAGACAGAGAGAATGAGAGAGAGAGGGTACAGACTGAGTGTCTGGGTTGTACCTCAATCCGATAGCCTTGGCTAGCATATTCAAGGCCCTGCACAATAACAAAGGAGGATGGGTGGGTCATGCATCCTTCTGTAGATAGAAAACCCAGCCACCTGCCTCTCAGACACTGGCTGGCCCTGGGCCCCAGCCTCCAGGCCTGGGCCCCCATCGCCCCCACACATACCCAGGCTGGTGAGTCAGGAGCAGCCTGTTGAATATTTCATGACCAACACTCAGTGGCCTGAATTATTCACCCTGTAACCAAGGTACAGTGAGTCCTGGGGTCCTGGGGATGCAGGCTGGAGGGGCCAGTCCCAGGGCCCGTGGCTTCTCTCTGGGAGTGCCCAAGGCCAACCATGAGGACGGCCAGATACCTGTGGAGCCCTCCCCTCCCCGCCACGTGCCCAGCCAGCCTGGAAAGCAGCAACATCACAGCCCGCGGGGTGCCACTCGAGAAAGGTTCCCATTATGACTCGCGTCAGCCTTTGTACTCGCGACCCCTGTTTTGCAATCAAAGTCCCCTTCATGGGAAACACCAGGACATGAAGTGATCTGGGGGTGGGCTGTGGTGAGCAGCCAGGGGGTGGCAGCCTTGTTTTCTTCTCATTTGATTGAAGGCAAGAGGAAAGATGGCTCCCTGTCACTCACTGGTAATAGCGTGGCTTAACATAAGGGACAAAATACAGTTCCCATCCCTCAGGCCAAGCTGTGATGCACGTGACATATGCTTCTCTCACCAGTCCTCTAATAGTAGTGTGTGTGTGTGTGTGTGTGTGTGTGTGTGTGTGTGTGTGTGTGTGTGTGTATGTGTGTGTGTGTACCTGCTGGTCCTGGGGCTTGAACTCAGGGCCTGGGCACTGTCCCTGATCTTCTTTTGCTCAAGACTAGCACTCTACCACTTGTACCACAGTGCCACTTCTGGCTCTTTCTGTTTATGTGGTTCTGAGGAATTGAACCTAGGACTTCATGCATGCTAGACAAGCACTCAACCAGTAAACCACATTCCTAGCCCTGTGCCTTAGGTATTTTTGCTCAAGGCTAGTGCTCTACCTTTTAGCCACAGCTCCACTTCTGGCTTTTTGGTGGTTAACTGGAGATAAGAATCTCGCAGACTTTCCTGAACCCTACCTGGGCTGGCTTCAAACTTGATCCTCAGATCTCAGCCTCCTGAGCATCCAGGATTACAGACATGAGTCATGGGTACTAAGCTGCAGCGTGAAAGTTCCTGTCAGCCCCAGCCTCTTTCCTCTTAGGGCAAAATCATTATTATTCAGACTCTCTGTGGCCAAGCACTGTGACACACACTGGAAACAGGGAGGAAGCTGAAAGTGGGAAGGTGAGGGAGGGCCTGGCTTCTTCAGTGTTGCCACAAGCTGGTCCCCGGCTCCCCTCCCCTGCTCCCCCCCACACCGACTGCCCGCCTGTCCACAGGCCCCAAAGCCTCCCTGCCTCCAGCAGTCTATCCATCCTCACCTGACTGACTGATGGGTCCCTCCCTATCCATGCCTTCCCATTAAGCCCAGCTCCTTTGGCTTTTGTGCATACAGCAGGCTTCTCAAAAGTTACTTGCCTCAAACACACTCCCTCACATCTCTGCCACATAGTAAAAGACACCATGCTAACTTCCTTTGTGTGTGTGTGTGTGTGTGTGTGTGTGAGAGAGAGAGAGAGAGAGAGAGACACTGGCATGTGAACTCAATGACTCCCAGAGGCTCCACTTGCTTCATTAGCTGGTTCTCTACCACTTGAGCCACACTTCCAACCCTGCTTTTTGTTGGTTGTTTTGGAGATGGAGTTTTAAAGACTTTTTTTTGGGGGGGGGGGGGTCAGTGGTAGGGCCTGGACTCTGGGCCTGGGCGCTGTCCCTCAGCTCTTCAGCTCTACCATTGAGCCAGTGTCACTTCCAACTTTTTCTGCTTATGTGGTACTGAGGAATTGAACCCATGGCCTCATGTATGCAAGGCGAGCACTCTACCACTGAGCCACCTTCCCACCCAGACTTTTTTCTTTTTGTTGGTCGTAGGGCTTGATCTATGGACCTGGGCACTGTCTCTGAGCTCTTCAGCTCATGATGAGCTAGCCACTTGAGCCACAGCAAAGCTTCCTGTTTTCGCCAGGCGCCAGTGGCTCACGCCTGTAATCCTAGCTACTCAGGAGCCTGAAATCTGAGGATCACGGTTCAAAGCCAGCCCAGGCAAGAAAGTCCGTGAAACTCCTATCTTCATTAAACCACCAGAAAACCAGAAGTGGCGCTGTAGCTCAAGTGGTAGAAAGCTCGCCTTGAGCTGAAGAGCTGAGGGACAGCACCCAGGTCCAGAGTTCAAGCGCCACGACTGACAAAAAGCAAAAAACAAAAAACACCACCACCAACAACAACAAAAAACCTTCCTGTTTTCTGGTGGTTAATTGGAGATAAGAGTCTCATGGACTTTCTTTCCCCAGGCTGGTTTTGAACTGTGATCCTTACATCTCAGCCTCCTGAGTAGCTAGGATTATAGGCGTGAGCCACTGGTACCTGGCTTATAAAGACTTTTCTACCAGGGCTGTCTGTGAACTGTTACCCTCTAGGTCTCAAACCTTCTGAATAGCT
This sequence comes from Dipodomys spectabilis, assembly GCF_019054845.1. Lineage (NCBI taxonomy): Eukaryota > Metazoa > Chordata > Mammalia > Rodentia > Heteromyidae > Dipodomys > Dipodomys spectabilis. The sequence continues at coordinate 50,442 of NW_024871449.1, forward strand.
AAGATGATAGGCCTCACCTCCTCGGTCCCAAACTCTGGACTCTTTGAAGACCCCACACTAAGCCATCCCTATTAGATTATGGCCTCTCAGGCAATGGGCATGTCAATTGTGTGTGTTTCTTTCTTCTTCTTGGGAAAAAAAAAAAAAGATGATAGGGATAAACTGTAACTATTAAGCAAGTCACCCTCTGATTACACAAAAGAATTGTGAGGTGTTTGTCAGGGTTGTTGGAAATCTCACATTAGAGCAGCCACAAAGGGCAGGGAGTGCTATCCACCCACCCACAGAGTCGGACTCGGGTCACAGAGGGACATTTCCCGCTGCCCTTGCTCACTGCCAATGACCTTGCCCTGAGGGAAACCAGGGAGGTTCCTGGGACCCACCAAGTACCCACCCATAGTGTCTCCTGCTCATGTTAAAAGCCTAGCTGGGCCAGCGCTGGAGGCTCACACCTGTAATCCTAGCTACTCAGAAGGCTAAGAACTGAGGATTGTATTTAGAAGCCAGCCGGGGCAGGAAAGTCCACGAGACTTATCTCCAACGAACAACCAAAAAGTTGGAAGTAGCACTGAGGCTCAAATGACAGCATACTAGCCTTCAGCAAAAAAGCAAAGCCAGAGTACATAAAAGGCCTAGGGTTCAAGCCCCACCGTTAGGCTAGCACTCTACCACTTGAGCCACAGCACCACTTCTGGCTTTTTCTGTTTATGTGGTACTGAGGAATCGAACCCAGGGTTTCATGCATGCTAGGCAAGCACCCTGTCACTGAGCTATGTTCACAGCCCAAAGGATTGGGTTGTATTGTTTGTTTGTTTTTTTAACTGTATTTTTTTGGTCTTTTCTTTTTCTGTTCTGGGGATGTTGCACTTGGTAGGCAAGCGCTTTGCCACTGAGCTACATCCCAGCCGGATCTCAGCCTCTGGAGTAGCTAGGATTACAGGTGTGGGCCACTGGCACCTGCTGACTTGCCTGTTCTATGGCCGTGCCTCATAGCAGAACTGCATGACTGACAGCTTCCTTTTTTTATTTTTATTTTTATTTTGTTGTTGGTCATGGGACTTGAACTCTGGGCCTGGGTTCTTTAGCTCAAAGCAAGCACTCTACCACTTGAGCCACAGCACCATTTCCGGTTTTCTAAATGGTTTATTGGAGATAAGACTTTCCTGCTGAGGCTGGCTTTGAACTGTCGCCCTCAGTTCTCAGCCTCCTGAGTAGTTAGGACTACAGGCATGAGCCACCAGTGCCCGGCTCAGCTTTCTTATGAGTCAACGCTCTGCTCTTCAGAGAGGCTTTCTCTGATCCCCTCCACTTAAAGCACTCATCACTCCTGAGTTATCTTGTTCCTTTACCTCACTCATTCATTCACACATTCATTCATTCGCTGCACACATGGACTAGGATGAGGAGCAGGCATCTGAATGGGGTACCAGGTGTGAGTTCTCCACCGTCTCTTCTACTTGCTCCCTAAGACTTCCTGGAAAGCCACTCGTACTACCTCCCCATTGCTGATGGCCAGGCAGGTGCTCCGATGCTATCTGTTGAGCCATTCGAATATACATAAGTGAGGCAGAGAAGGAGCTAGAACTGGAGCTTCAGCCTTGGAGGGCATAATGAGACCACTAGTCAGATGGGCACCCGGAAGCACAGAAGGGGAGTTTCATCTAAGGCCACAAGCAGTGGGTTGTAAGCAGAACCAGACAAGACATGTTGTTTTTTTTTCTCCTCCCTTTTTTCCCCCTTGACTCCTCATTCATTCAACAAACAAAGGTTCAATGCATATCAGGCACTGAGCATACAGAGCGGGAAAGATTAAAGTCTCTAGCCTTGTTAGTCAGAAGGGACAGACAGTAAGAAGACAAGTGAATAGAAGGCACTGCCTGCTCATGATTGGGGGGCGGGGGGGGGCCAGGCCAGCTGGGATTGAGTGTGGTGGGGGCAGTCTAGGGTCTGAACAGGCTCAGCTGGCCTTGCTGGGGTGAGATCGGAGCAGAGGCTGAAGGAAGCCAGGCTGCTACTGCAGCTCCAACAGTTCTAGGCCAAGGGAATGGCCAGGGCAAAGCCACACAGTGTGAGCTATTGGAGGAGCAGCACACTGGCCAGGGAGAAGCCTTAGAGTAGACTACAGAGAAAGCACAGTTGGAAAGCACAGAGCCAGAAGGGAAGGGAGGGTCTCTAGGCCCCGGTAATGAGGTGGCCTGCCCTGTTTCTGTGTTAGGAGTCTGACGTGTGTGTGTGTGTGTGTGTGTTGGTACTGGAGGATGAACTCAAGCCATGGGTGCTGTTCCTTAGCTGTTTTATTCAAGGATCATGGTTCAAAGCCAGACAGGACAGTAAAGTACCTGACACTCTTACCTCCAACTAGCTACCTAAAGGCTGGAAATGGAGCTATGGCTCAAAGTAGTAGAGTGCTACCCTTGAGCAAAAAGCTCTGGGGCAGTGCCCAGGCCCTGAGTTCAAGACCCACAAGTGACAGAAAAATAATTGGACCCGGGGCTGGGAAGGTGGCTCAGTGGTAGAGCGCTTGCCTTGCAAGCATGAGGCCCTGGGTTCGATTCCTCAGCACCACATAAGCAGAAAAAGCCGGAAGTGGCGCTGTGGCTAAGTGGTAGGGTGCTTGCCTTGAGCTGAAGAGCTGAGGGACAGCGCTCAGGCCCAGAGTTCAGGCCCCACGATCGGCAAAAAGAAAAGAAAAGAAAAATTGGATCAGCTGATCTTCCAGCTTGATGTGACTGGCCGAACCCAAGGACTCAGACCCCCAACCAAGCCTTAAATCTCAGTTGAAGCCGGGCTCTTGTGCAGCAGCTAAGACCCCAGGGCAGTCCGTGGCAGACATTGAAAAGGTAGAACAAGCAGAAGGAAGTTTCTGGATCTGAGGACTACTCTGAGAGGTGCTGGGAGACAGTGAGGGCTATCTGCTCCCGGCTCCTCCTTAATCCTGGCTGGGGATCCAGGGCCCCCGTCCCCCCACCAGCCACTAGGGCCTGCCCAGGAGGGTCAGCCCCCTCCACTCTGTCTCTCTCTGACTTAAGACCCAGCCCCTATGAGCTCCATGCCCACAGCTCTGTGCAATGGGTTCAGAGGTAGGGGGCCCTTTGGGTAGCACTCCCTGCCCCCGAAGGTCACTGAGGTCAGCCTTGTGCTGGGAAGATCTGGCGCAGTGAGCTGGGATAGACTAGGGATGGGGAGAACGGCACAGGGTGTTCCTGCCTCCCCCAGCCTTGTGCGACACCCCAAGGCACAGCCCTGGCATGAGCCAGCTCTCCCCTGGAGCGTCCAGCCCTCCAGCTCCTCGGCTGTTTGTCACTGCTCGTGGTCACTGACAGCCTCCTGGGATGGGATCGAGTTTCCTGCTGGTAGGCATGGGCGCCTTCCTCCCTCACCAGCTACCAGGGAGAGAGCTGAGGCCTCGTGAATAATTCACACTTCACAGTAGGCCTGGGAGGCTCAGGAGAGCATGAAGCCATGGGCTCCTAGCCGGGCTGCCTGTGTCTTCTGATTGGACCCTGTGGCCTGAGGCAGTCCGGCCTCTGCCCTCCCCGGCTCCTGCTCTGTTATCCACAGCCCTGGACAGCAGGAGCCACCGCCTGCCCCCCACAAGGCTAAGTGTATAGACCTCGACCAAGCCGAGCCTGGCAACTACACAAAGCACCTCCTTATCAGCTGTGTCCTGCTGCTGTGGAACCCATAACTCAAGGCCTCCACCTACTTCTCCGAGATTCATGGTGACTTCTAGAGGCCTGGCAGCCCATCGGCCAGACCATCTGCTGCAGAGATGGCACTAGGACCCAACTATATCCAAAACTTGGCATCGCCTGGGAGGGGAAAGGGGCTTTTAAGCCTGGGGGTTCACAGTACAGGCTGAGTCTTCCCGAGGCTCAGGATCCCCAATCTGTGGAGGCTTCCAGGTCCTAGGCCCTAAATTCTCAGGGACAGTTTCCAAGCCCTCTTGGTTCACACGGCTGAGCTCCATTGGCTCCAACCTCAGCCAGGCCACTGGGCAGGCTGTGTGGTGGGCAGGTTGGCAGGCATGGAGCACTTCTGGACAGGCTTATCAGAATCACGGCCACTGGACTTGATGGTGCGTCAGAGTCCCGTGTGCCAGGACCCAATCGGAGGGCTTAACAGGAGTCTGAGCCGATGCTTCCCACAGCTGCTGATGGTGCTGGGTCTGATCCTGCCCTCCAAGGTCTCTGAGGCCTTCCAACTCTAAATCCTATGGACTGTGATATGCCCAACCCCTCTCCCGTCTGGACACAGAGAAATTACACCTCAGTAGCCTTCAAATGGCTGTGAAGAGCACCTCACTGTTGATGAACAGCTGGCCGTCCCACAACCGGAGAAGCTCAGCCAGAAAGATAGAATTAGGCTTATTCTCTCTGTCTTGAGCAGGGGAGACCACTGCAGCGCAGCCTGCAGGACTGCAAGGTGGTTCTGTATCCACACCCATGCCTCAGCCCACAGCGTCCAGCTCCAGCCTGCTGCCTGGTGACCAATGGCCAAAGCATCCTTGGGAATGGATGAGTGATGGGTGAAATTCTCTCTCTCTCTCTCTCTTTTTTTTTTTTGTGGGTCATGTGGCCTGAACTCTGGGCCTGGGCGCTGTCCTCCCTCAGCTCTTCAGCTCAAGGTGAGCGCTCTACCACTTGAGCCACAGCACCACTTACGGTTTTCTGGTGGTTCACTGGAGATAAAGAGTCTCACAGACTTTCCTGGCAGGGCTGGCTTTGAACCGTGACCCTCAGATCTCAGCCTCCTGAGTAGCTAGATTACAAGTGTGAGCCACTGGTGCCCAGCTGGTGAAACTCTCTTACCTCCAAGCTGCTCTTCCCCTGAGGAGACCTACAAGGGTCACTGGCTAGTGCCCTCATCTGGCTCAGGTCCCTGGTGGCCACTGGCAGCCCATGTCCTCAGAACCCCAGGTCCCATCTCCCTTAGGCACCTAGGCCTGAAATCCTCCTGGGACTCTGCTTTTTGGCGAGCCCCACCCCACCCCACCTGGGGAGCTCCCAGCCTCGCCGGCTAGACTGCTTTCTCTGCGCAGCCATTCAGGCCTGGGCCTCCCAATGTGCACTTCCTCCTCCCATGGTAATGAGAGTGGCCCAGGAGCACAGAAAGGAAAACAGCTCTCCTGATTGCTGGGCCACAGCTCTGGGAAGGACCGGGAGGACAGCGCTCCCTGGCCTCCTTGATAGCTGATGTGGCCCCTCCTCTACCTGCTGGACTGGGTAGGGGTCTAGGGGTACTCCTGCCCCTGCCACACCACTATGACTTGGTTTTCAAGTAATCATAGAGCAGAGCTGGAGAGAGCCACCTGCTTGCTAGAGGCTGGCAGGTTCCTTGGAGGGGAGCAAGTGGCTTTGGCTTGTGTATGCAGCCTCCTAAGCCCAGATACGTTACTGCCAGGGATTCTGGAGGAACCCTGCTGGTAAAAGCCTGAAGTGAGTAGCTGGGGGACCCCAAAAGGGCTTCTAAGAGAGGAGAAATTCCAGCTTGGGCAGGAGCTGTGTTAGGCGTGGACCAGGATGACCACTGGAGCAGTCATCCTCCTGGAATACTGGACAGACGTAGCCGACTCTAAGCATTTCCCAGAGCCCTGGCTACCGTATCCAGAGACTCCGTTAAGAGTGAGGCCAATGGGCTGGGAAAGTGGCTCAGTGGTAGAGTGCTTGCCTTGCATGCATGAGGCCCTGGGTTCAATTCTTCAGCACCTCATAAGCAGAAAAAAGCCAGAAGTGCCGCTGTGGCTCAAGTGGTAGAGCACTAGCCTTGAGCTGAAGAGCTGAGGGACAGCGCTTAGGCCCAGAGTTCAGGCGATGACCGACCAAAACAAAAAAAGAGTGAGGTCAAGCAGGGCACCGGTGGCTCATGCCTGTAATCTTAGCTACTCGAGAGGCTGAGATCTGAGGATCATGGTTCAAAGCCAGCCCTGGCAGGAAAGGCCCCGTGAGACTCTTATCTCCAGTGAACCACCAGAAAACCCGAAGTGGCTCTGTGGCTCAAGTGGTAGAGTGCTCACCTTGAGCTGAAGAGCTGAGTGAGGGACAGTGCCCAGCGCTCAAGCCCCATGACCGGCAAAAAAAAAAAAAAAAAAAAGAGTGAAGTCAATGGTGGCTGGGAGCATGGTTCAAGGGGTAGAGCACCTGGCTAGCAAGCAGGAGGCCCTGAGTTTAATCCCAGCTTGGGGGTTACAGCTCTGAGGCAGAGCCCTAGTAAAGCCTATGGAGCAGGGCTCTGGGTTGGATCTCAGCCCCCAAATCAAGGACAGGACTCCTTACTCAGGGTGGTGTTGCGCAATGAGCCTCAGGGAGGGGAAGTCTCCTTTGGCCGCGGCGTAGTGGATGGGCAGGGCACCGGTGTCTGTGGTCATGGCAGGGTCCCCGCTGCCATGGCGCAGCAGCCAGTTCACCACCTCAGGGTGGCCAAAGCGGGCAGCCAGATGCAGGACTGTGGCACCAGAATTGTCTTTGTCCTGTGAGGAGAGAGACGGTTAAAGCCCCACAGCCTGAACCTGCTCCAGCACTGGGTCAGTCTCCTTCAAGCAGAGGACAGCCCTGTCTCCTCCGCACTTCCCAGAAAGGAACGGCTAGGCCCAGCGCAGCAAGGTTTCAGGGAATTAAGCTGATCCCTGGATTTCAATCCTTGCTTCTGTCTTTTGATCTTTGACCCTCAGTCCATACACAGCAGTACTGTATGGGCCTTCAGCAGTGTTCTGGGCATGACTGAGTGAGTGGTGCCTGCACATAGCACCCTGAATCCTAATAAGAGCCCCCACTCCAGGCCCAGGGCCACAGGCTGAAGACATCTGCAGAACGAGTGTGTCTTGACACACTCAGAAGCGTGGGAGCCTGCCCCGCCCCAGGCTAGTATCAGGACCAGGGAATACTCTGCCTCCCACCCGCATGCCTCCTCATCCTCCTTTCCCAGAGAGCTCGACCTCGGTACATTCCAACAACCCAGTACAGGAACAGGCAGCTCTCTCCTGTGGCTCGCACGCAGTCTGCCCTGTACCCAGTCTCAGGAACAAGCTGTGTTCTTATTGTGTGGAGGAGGAAATTCGTGGGTACTGATGGGGAGGGCCTAGGGTAGTCTGCCAGCGTGGAGGCCCCTGGGAGGAGTGCCCCCCCCACAGGTGCCCTCCCACAGGTGCCCCAGGACTCTTGGGTCCACAATGCTGAATGACTGTGTCCCGTGTGTGCTGTTAGAAGGTGGGGCTGCACATGGTACCTATGTAGTGGTCAGAATGGCCAAGAATCCAGCCCTTCAGACTGAGGCTGGTACATCTGGGAAAGTAGGCACTGTTTTAGAATTAACCGATTGGCTGGGTGCTGGTGGCTCATGCCTGTAATCCTAATCACACTGGAGACTGAGATCTGAGGATCAAGGGTCAAAGCCAGCCCAGGCAGCCAAGTCTGTAAGACTCTCTACAATAAACCATCAGAACAGGAAGCAGAGCTGTGGCTCAAGTTTTAGAGTGCCCTTCTTAAGCAAAAGGCTCAAGGAGAATGTCCAGGCCCTGAGTTCAAGTCCTAGTACTGACACACAGAAACAAACAAACAAAAAAAACACCTAGCTCTTGGGGCAACGGAGAGGTGGGGAGAGGGGAGGAGGCTGGGCAGCAGTGAGAGGTGGACATGGTCCACTGGGAGTGGAGAATCGAAGCCTCTCTGTCACTCGGGGAAGGGCACCGTGGGGAGAGACGTGGCCAAGTCAGCAGGAGTTGGCCAGATAGAGTGAAGAAGGTGAATCTCAGTGGGAAGAAGACAGAGCATCCTTCAAGGAGGAAAAGGCAGAGGGGAGCTGGAGCTGTGAGCACAATATCATCAGAAAGGCTCTGGGAAGGGGGTGGGATTATGGGGCAGGAAATAAATGGCCCACAGGAAACTGACACAAACCCTGAGAACTCTCCTGTGCGCTGGACACATGGCCTGCTCCCGTTCTCCCGAACCAGGGATGGCACTGGCTAGAGATGATTGGAGCAAGATCATGGTGAAACGAGCCGCAGTTCTGTCTGTGTGTGTACAAGCGTGCACGTGCGCATGTGCCAGTACTAGGGCTTGAACTTAGGGCACGGATGCTGTCCGTTAGCTTTTTCACTCAAGGCTAGTGCTCTACCATTGTGTCACAACCCCACTTGCAGCTTTGTGCTGATTGATTGGAGATAAGAGTCACACAGACTTTCCTGCCCAGGCTGGCTTTGAACCTCAATCCTCAGATCTCAGCCTCCTGAGGAGCTAAGATTACAGGTGTGAGGCACTGGTACCTGTGGAGCATCTTTTCTTGAGCTCCATTCACCTTGGGGGCTGTGGGTCTGAGGCTCCAAGGCAAAGACCCTGGCCTCCAAAGGCTCTGGCCTGTCTCTGGGACATCACCAGCTGGGGTAGGCCTCCAGAGCTAGATGTGCTGGGATCCAATCTCTCAGAGGTGGAGTGGGGGGGGCCAGGGATCAAGGTCCTCCCTCCCCCTTCTGACTCTAGCACCAAAGCCTACTCGGGTTGGAGTGCAGAACTCTTGATAAGCTGGACACAAGGCCGCTTGTTCCTTCTCTCTCCTCTGCAGTGGTAGGGAGGCTACCGGCCAGAGCTAGACACCAGGTTTAGGGAGAAAGAGTTCAGGGAGGAGGGGGAGGAGGGGCAGGAGGGGGAGGAGGAGGGAGAGAAGGAGGAGGAGGAAGAGGAGGAGGAGGAGGAGGAGGAGGAGGAGGAGGAGGAGGAGGAGGAGGAGGAGGAGGCAGCGGTGGCTTCTGGCCAGCAGAGGACTTGGGGATCAGCCATGTGGCTGGGAACTCCTGATAATTGGGAACCCCTGATAACAGGGCCAGTGAGGCGATACAGCATCTCTCAGAAGGGATGAGAAAGCGGGGTGAGGGGGATCTTATCTCCTGAAGGCAGGAGGTGGGGGTAGGGTAGGCTATTGTTTGGGGATGGCACAGCAAGCCAGCTTAGAGTTGCCCCAAATCTCCAGCTAACCCTGTGGTCCTTATAAGTGGAAAATCACTTCTGCTTCCTCCCCCCCCCCACTGGTTGCCCCAGCAACCACAATATCAGCCTAAAGAGACCCTCTAGGCCTGGTCCAATGGCTGCCACCCAACCAGAGCCCCGACCCCTGGCTTCTCTGCCACTCTATCCAGGGGGCAAGAAGCTGTGCACCTCAGGGCTTGGCGCTTCCTGTTCCCGGTGCTTAGAACGCTCAGATCTTCCCACCCACCAGCTCTCTCCCCCGAGGTCATTCAGGTGACATCTTGGGGCAAGAAGACTGAGGCATCATGAGAAGCAACTGAGATCTGGAAGGCCCAAAGCGACCAATACCTTTGGTCCCTGTCCGTCCTGGGTCTAAGTCTGGGGCAGTGGGGCTCTGCCCACCCCCCCCTTCAGACTTGGTCTGATTCTTCACCACCCTCACCCCAAACTCCTTCTAACCTTCTCCCAGGAAATACCAGCCCCGCGGAGCCCGGGTCCCCCGTTTGTCACCAGATGCTCTTTCCAGGGAGCCCCTGTCTAGGAAATCCGTGCGGGACTCGGCCGGGCCAGGGGCACCCCACTTCATCCACCCAGGGCGTGTGTTCTGGGAGACTCGGTCCCGAGCCCTCTCCCGGACCCACCTGCACTCTGCAGCCGACCTGCGACAGTAGCCACTGCAGGCAGGCGAGGTGGCCGGTGGCGGCGGCGTCGTGGGCCGGGGTGGCGCCGTTGCGGGCCCGGGCCCCGGCGGGCAGCGCGGCCTCCTCCACCAGGAAGCGCAGGCAGTGCAGCTGGCCGGCGCGCGCGGCGTGATGCACGGGCAGCGCGTCCAGGGGGTCGCGCAGCGAGGGCCCCAGCAGGCCGGCGGCGTGCAGGGACCGCAGCACGTCCAGTTCCCCCTGCCGGGCGGCCTGCAGCGCCTGCTCCAGCGCCATGGTGCGCTGCCACCCCGCGATCACTGCCTTCCCGGGGGCCGCATGCGCCCGGCCTCCCGCGGCGCCGCCGTCGGAGATGCGGGACCCGAGGGGAGCAGCCGCGGGCCGGCTCGGCGCTGCCGGTGCTCCTCTCAGCCTCGGCTGCACTCCGTGAGGGCGTCGGCCTCTGGCCCGGGCCACGCCCCCGCCACGCCCCCAGCCCTGATCCCTCGGCTTCGGCCAGGGCCCCGCCCCCCCGCCCCGCCACGCCCCCAGCCCTGATCCCGCCCTGGCGTCCCGCTGCCACCTGGCGCTGCACAGTAAGTTTTTGTTGTTTTCTTTTGTGCCAGTCTCAAAACTTGCACTCAGAGCCTGGGCGCTGTCTCTGAGCTTTTTCACTCAAGTCTGGCGTTCTACAACTTGAGCCACAGGTCCACTTCATGGACTTTCCTTCTTGGGCTGGCTTTGATCTTCAGATCTTCAGGTCTCTGCCTCCTTAGTAACTGGGTTTACAGGCATGAATCACCAGCGCCTGGCTGCTGGTTGTGTGTGTGTGTGTGTGTACGTGTACCAGTACTGGGGCTTGATCTCAGTGCCTGAGCACTGTCCCTCAGCTTTTTCACTCACGGACTGGTGCTTTACCACTTGAGCTACAATTCTATTTCCTGCTTTTTGGTGGTTAATTGATGAGTCTGACAGACTTTAGTGCTTGGCTGGCTTTGAACCATGATCCTTAGATTTCAGCCTCTTCAGTCATTAGGATCACAGGCAGGAGCCACTGGTTCCCAGTAAAATCTTTTCTCCTAATGTGCCTCAGAAAAACATTGAGTTAGAAGTCAAGAGCCACCCAGGAGCAGATCAGTGACGTAATCTACTCAAAGGTGGCTGTGTTCCTAGGCACTGGGGACCGGAGCTGGCAAATGATTGCAATTCTAGGGGGTGGTAAATATTACCAAAACAGGAAACTAGGCCCTGATAGCTCATGTCTGTAATCTTAGCTACTCAGGAGATGAGAGCTGAAGATCCTGCTTCAAAGCCAGCCTGAGTGGAAAAAGACCGTCTTTTATCTCCAACTAACCAGCAAAAAGCTGGATGTGAAGCTGTGGCTCAAGTGGTAGAGCATCAGCCTTGAGTGAACAGGAACAGCACCTGGGCCTTGAATTCAAGCCCCAGTACTGGCATAAGGAAAAAAACTTAATAAACGTTCCCTCAGATTTCCTGGGAGAGAGGAAAAAACAGAGCAGAGGTCAGGGTGACCAGTGCTCAGAACTGTGGGTATGGACCTGTGGATTCAGAGTGCTGAGAGCAATCTGAGGATGAGGTCCAGTGTGGAGAGGCCCCCGTTCCATCCAAAGACAGGGCTCCACACCCTGCAGTGGGTACCTGATGCTGTGGGAATTCCCAGGCTGGCAGGGGTGTGTGTGTGTGTGTGTGTGTGTGTGTGTGTGTGAAAGCACCCTATGGGTGAGGCTAGAAACAAGTCATGAGAGCTGGAGGAGTCAGGGTGAGCTGGACACAGAAGCTGCCGGGAGTTGTGGGAACACAGGAGTATCAGGCAACCTTGAACAGATCATGTGGTTTTATTCCCATCCTCACCCACACTCTGGCCCGATGGGAGCCCAGCCCCTGACCAGCTGACTGTTTCACCCAGAGTCCAGCCCTGGCCTACCTGCTGCCAAATGAAGCTGTTTACAAGAACACCCAGAATCCCTCCTGCCCCTGCGGAACCGGGCAGCCTCTGATAGCATTCCCTGTGGCTGCCACATGGGGGCGCTGTACATAGTGTCCTCACTGGCTCCTGGATGTCTTGAAAAAGCAAAGCCTCTGGGGTGCCCTGTGTGGCCTGGTGGACTTCCTAGGATGGACCTTCTAAAGAACATACGTGTCAGGCAGGTACCTACCGCAGGCAGGCCAGCAAGTGAAGGAGTACTGCAGTGAAAATGACTTGTCTTGATTCGGCTTTCCTGTACCTCCTCCCTGCATTGGATGTCCTTAATCCCCAGGCTGCTCCTGAGTCTGGGCACATTCTGCCACCTAGCTGTTCATGCCCTGCTCCTAATCCTTCTGAGCAGGGCAGATGCCACCGAGTCCCTCCACGGCTGCTGGTAATATGTACAGAAAAGCCAGGCACGAGGCTCTGTGCCCATGGCTGACGCTTGTAATCCTGGCTATTCAGGAGGCTTAGATCAGGGGATGGAGATTCAAAGTCAACCCGAGCAGGAAATCTATGTGATTCTTACCTCCAGATAACCATCAAAAAGTTTGGAAGTAGAACTGTAGCTCCAGTGGTAGAGCGCCTGCTTTGACTGAAAATGATAAGAAGCTCAAGAGGCCCTGAACACACAGAGCCAGGCATGAGCACTGAGCACTTACCCCTGCTGACCAACCTCTCACATTCTGGTGAGGACCATGGCTGGGTCAGCCTGGGAGCCAGGTCCCTTCTGCCAGCCCTTTTGTCCTCTCCAGGTCAGCAGCATTGACCCCTACATGGAACCCCTGCCGGTTACCAGGTACTGTGCTAGGCTTCGGGTGGATGTTTAGTTCTTACAGGGACTCAAGAGAGAGTCAACTTTTATCCTAATTTTATGTGGGGAGATAGTTATGGAGAGTTTCTTTCTTTCTTTCTTTCTTTCCTTCCTTCTTCTTTCTTTCTCTCTCTCTCTTTCTCTTTTTTCTTTCTCTCTTTCTCTCTTTCTTTCTCTCTCTCTCTCTTTCTTTCTTTCTCTTTTTTCCAGTACTGAGATTTAAACTCAGGACCTCATACTCTTTTTTCTTTTCTTTTTTTTTTCTTTTTGCCAATCCTTCGGCTTGAACTCAGGGCCTGGGCACTGTCCCTGAGCTTCTTTTTGCCCAAGGCTAGCACTCTACCACTTGGCCACAGCGCCACTTCCAGCTTTTTCATGCATGCTAGGCAAGCACTGACTAAGCCATATTCTCAGCCCTGGGCCTCACACTCTTGTTGGTCTTTTTGCTCAAGAATGGTGCTCTGTTCACTGAGTCATACTTTTTTCTCTTTTTGTTGGTCCTGGGGCTTGAACTTGGGGCCTGGGTGCTGTCCCTGAGCTCTTTTGTTCAAGGCGAGTTCTCTTGATTCTAACAAACTCCTTCTTCTAAGTTAGAAATCGCCAGAATCCTTAAATGCTTGAATGGATATGTTTGAGTGTGCCAGGTACAGTGGTTCATGCTTGTAAACCCAGTATTTGGGAGGCCTGGAAAAGAGGATTAAAAATTCAAGGCCAGCCTAGGATGCATAATGAGATCTTGTCTCAGGAAATTTAAAAAACAAAAACTGGACACTACTAGCTCATGCCTGTAATCTTAGCTATTCATGAGACTAAGATCACAGTTCAAAGCCAGCCCAGTCAGAAAATCTGTGACACTTATCTCTAGTTAACCACCAGAAAACTGGTCCTGATGCTGTGGCTTAAAGTGGTAGAGCACTAGCCTTGAGCAAAGAGTTTAGGGACAGTGCCTAGTCCCTGAGTTCAAGCCCCATGACTGACCAAAAATTAAAAAAAAGAGCTATGGATTATTTGGTCAAAATCCTTCAAAGTGTGAGTGGAGGGAAAAAGTTTAAAATTGGAGGAACTGGTGTTGCAAAGGGAGTTGGTGTTTCTGCCTTCCAGTGCTCACACGTCTGCCCACAGACTGGAGGGAGAGGCGAGTCAGGACAGGCCCTGAGGAAACGCCATTCTCTACCAGGGACGCAGCTCCTGGCACGGAGCCGAAGGAGCCAGTGTGTGCGGCCTGGCTGGGGTGGCATTTACAATGGCTTCCTTCCTTCCTCGCTCCTCTCTTGGCTTCCGGTCCTAACCAGTACGACAGCTTTCCTTTGAGGAGGAGTGTCAGCAACTTTTCCCCTCTGGCTGGCCTGAAACCCCAGACCTCCTCTTCTCAGCCTCTAAGGATGCAGAGTTGTCAGGTGTGAGCCATCAGCTCAGCGGCCGGTGAGCCCTGGCAGGGTAACTCCCTGCGGGGAGGCAGCTTATGCGTGGATGCGGATCCCCCGCGGGCGCGGGTGGGGCTGGCGGGCACCTCGGACAGAGCCGGCCCGGGCCCGCGGACCCCGCCCCGCCCCGGCGCCTGCCCCGGGCTCGCGCCCGCACCCCCTCCGGCTGTGCCCGGGCGTCTGCTCCGCAGCTCCCCGCGCGGCCCGCCGCGGTGGCCGTTGCCCCGCCAGCCGGCCGGGAGGGCCCGCGGCAGATGGGCGGGGGACGCGGGCGGGGCGCTCCGGCAACGGCCACGCGGCGGCGCGGCGGGGAGGCGTGCCGGGCCGCCCACCCGGCCCCCGGGGTCGGCCCTCCGCGAGGCTGAGGCCACTGCGCGAGGCCCCGATGGACTTTTTTCCTGGCGAGTGTGCGCGCGTGCCTCAGCTTGGACCGCCCCACGGGCCTCAGTTTCCCCGTCCGTGGGTCCCCGGAAGCCTCGCAGCCTGCAGCCTCCCGGATCCCGGTGGAGCCAGGTGAGGGGTCCAGGAGAGGCCCGCGCAGGCCTGCCCCGTCCTTGCTGCCCGGGGCGGGGTCCCGGGGCAGCCCACGAATCCAGCCACAGACGCGCCCCACAGGCTCCCTGGGGCACCGGGGCCCTCGGGCTCCACCCTCGCTGGAACAAAGGTGGGAGGGGGCGTGGCGGGGAGGAAGGCGGGGCTCCGCCTCCCTTAAAGCGGGGCGGGCGGGCGGGCGGGCGCCGGCTCCCGGGCGGGCAGGTCGGGCCCCAGCGGGATGCGGCGCTCGGGTCCAGGAAACATGGGGCTGCCGCGCAGAGCCGGGGACGCGGCGGAGCTGCGCAAGGTAGGAGTCGGGGGTTAGGGGCGAGGCGGGGCGGGGTCCCGGGCTACCCCCCACCTGACCTCGCCCCGGGGTTCCCCCCCAGAGCCTGAAGCCGCTGCTGGAGAAGCGCCGGCGCGCGCGCATCAACGAGAGCCTGAGCCAGCTCCGGGCACTGCTCCTGCCGCTGCGGGGCCGGGAGGTGAGTGCGCGGCTCCGCCCGCGCTGCGCCCAGCGGGAGGGACGGCCGGGGCGGCGGCGCCCGGGGCGCGGTGGAGGTGGGCGCGGGGGGGTGGGGGGGATGCGCGCTAGCCCGCAGCTCCCGCGTCACCCCAGCCGCTCAGGAGGCTGAGATCGAGGATCGCGGTTCAAAGCCAGCCCGGAAAGCAAAGTCCGTGACACGCTTGGCTCCAACTGACCGCCAGGAAAAGTTGGAGTGGCTCCGTGGCTCAGGTGGTGGAGCGCCAGCCTTGAGCGGAAAAGCTCAGGGACGGCGCCCGGCCCTGAGTTCCAACCCGAGGACTGGCACGCGCACGCGCACACGCAGGTCCTTCTCACGGTAACAGCTCCCAGACACACGTGCACATGCACTCTAGCGCATGCACGCACTCCCTAGCACACCACACGCTAGCACTTGCACGCATGCTCACGCACACTCGCACACGCACCAGCGCGCGCGCGGGTCTCACGGGGACAGCTCCCGCAGGGCCGCCAGTTTCCCTTCCTCGGCCCGTGCAGAACTCCTGCCGTTCGAAGCTGGAGAAGGCGGACGTCCTGGAAATGGCCGTGCGTTTCCTGAGGGGGCTGCCCGCGGCCCCCGGCCCCGCCGAGCCCCGTGAGTGACCCTTCCCCTCCCGCCCGCCCCCATGCCCGCCCGCCCGCCCACCCGCCCACCGCCCCGGCCTCAAGCTGCTCTCTGCGCCCGCAGCGCCTGCCGACGGCTACGGCGAGGGCTACCGCGCCTGCGTGGCCCGCCTGGCCCGCGTGCTGCCCGCGTGCCGCGTGCTGGAGCCCGCGCTGAGCGCCCGCCTGCTGGAGCACCTGCGGCGGGGGGCGGCCGGCGCCGGGGGCTCCGATCGCCCGCGCGCGCCCGCAACACGGCCCGCGCCCGACCCTGCGCCCTCCCCGCCTGCGCCCTGCCCGCCCGCGACACGGCCCGCGCCCTCCCCGCCCGGGCCCGCCCCGGACCCCCGGCTCTGGCGGCCGTGGTAGCCCCCTAGCCAGCCCGCGGGCCCCGCTGCTGACTGTGAGCAGCCTTGTGCCCAGGGAGCTCTTGGTGGCGACTGCTTTTCCCAGCTCGGCACCCGCACCCAGGCTGGAGCTGGGGCCAGAGGACTCAGTTGGGGTGTCTGGGCAGAAGAAGGGGCCGCTGGCTGCCGAGTGAGGAAGGAGCCCGCGTCCCAGCAGGGGAGGGCCCCCCAGACCTGGGCAAGCCGCAACAGCCAGGGAAGTGATGCACCTGCCACAGCGCTGGCAGCCGACCCAGGCCTCAGCCTGGCCCGCCAGCCCTGCTGGGCTCTACTCCCTTCCCAGCTCCACCTGGGACCCTGTGGGCTTTGGCCACTGGTGAAGCACCTCAGGGCCAAGGACGTGTAAGACTGGCCCGCTGTCACTCCACACGTCAGCTGTCCTGTCCAGAGCGAGGAGAGACACCTCCAATCCTCGAGTACTCCAGGGCTGGGGTCTGCAGCCTTGGAGCCACCTGAGAGCCCACACCCAGACCATGGTGTTGGAGTGTGGGCAAGGGTGGGGTGGGACAAGAACCAGGCTGCTTGTGGTTTCAAGGAAGCTTCTACTTGGCCAAGATGGTGTTGGCCTGTGCCCGGAATGGCAGAAGTTCACAACGTGGCGGCGTCAGGTTGGGGAGTAGAAAGCACCTTGCATTGTTTTCTCTGGCACACCACTCCCTCGGACTCCTGCAGGCTGCTTACCTGAAGCAGTTTGCCCTGAGACATTTCCTTCTTCCTCACAGAAGCCAGAAAGCTGGTGGAGACTTGGGGTGGGGCCTGAGGATCCCAGAAGTGGGTGTCCCAAACAGGGACACCCTTTCTTGGGGTTTGCCAAATACTACCAGGAAGGTGGAGAGTCCTCCCCTAGCCTCAGGACCAGCAACCTGTCCTGGGGACCCCGGGTACTGGAGGTGAGAAAGGCAGAATGCACGCTGGGAAGGAATGGCCACTAAATCAGCCTGTGCCATACAAACCCATACCCCGGGCAGGGATCTGGGTGGCAGGATGTGGATCAACTGAGCATTTTGGGGAACGGGGAATCAAGGTCCAGCCCTCAGCAAGCTAGAGGGCAGGACCAGAGCAGTGTGTACCTCTATGTCCCCAGGCCAAAGGACACCCAATAAACACTGGGCTAATGAACAGGTGGTGACTGGACAGCCTGATGTTTTCTGGACGCCCCAGGCCGCTGGAATCACGCTGGAATATTTGCTCCTCAAGGCTAGAGCTTCTTAGGGGCACAAATGAGGCCTGTTTGCCTGTGCTGCCTGGTGCAGGCAGAGCCTGAGGGGCAGGCCACCCCTGTCCCAGACCTTTGAAAGCCCAGCTTCCTCCTCGGACCTGGGGCCCACCCAGGATACGCGCCATGTCCCCACACATAACTCTACAAGCCCTTACTTATTCCCTCTTCATCATAAGAGCCACGGCTTGCTTCTGGGCGTCCGAGTTGGTCTGGCTGTGGTCAGGCTGTCATGCCTGCAGTCGTGGAGGGTGTGACTGGATTGGCTGGTGACTCATAGGGCAGGCAATTGGGGAACCCCGTGTCAGGCAGTCAGCAGGCCCTGGCGTGCCCGGGTGGGTGAAGTTCTGGGCCTGGAGCAAGAAGTTCCCCAAAGGTGGGGAATCCCGGGAGGTCTCAGGCGCTGGCTCCCAGCTGAGCTCCTCGTTAGGCACGCAGGTACCTCCTTGCAGCTTGCAGCGCTCTGGGTGTGCCGGGCTAGCCCACGCTGAGCAGGGCTGCGACTCAGGTTAGGTGGCTTCAAGTACAGGGGCATTTTATTTGACCTTTGCTCCAGTATTAGGACTTAAATCCAGCACCTGAGTGCTGTTTCTTAGCTTTCTTACTCAAAGGCTGGCATCCTACCACCTGAGCCACAGCTCCACCTCCAGCTTTTGATGGTTAACGAGAGATAAGAGTCTCACCAACTTTCCTGCCCCAGCTGGCTTCCAACCATGCAATCCTTAGATCTCAGTCTCCTGTGTAGCTAGGAGGACAGGCATGAGCCACTGGCACCTGGCTTATTTGAATTTCTTTTTCCTATTTACAAAGACACATGCCAGGTTGCTAAAGCCAGCTAGAAAAGGCAATGACATTATTTCCCTTGGCTTTAATCTCCTCTGAACCCCTACAAGTGTGGCTCTCCTGGGAAATGAATGTGTGCTGCATGTGTATGTGTGTGTGTGTGTGTGTGTGTGTGTGTGCGTGTGCACACCTGTCCTTGTACACAAATCAAGGCTGTGACTAACCTTCCTGGAGTGCCCAGGCATGCAATGTGAGGAGTTATGAGTTTTGCTCCCGGTTTTCAGAGGCCCTGGCCCTGCTTAAAGCAGTTCTAATAAAGCATGGCTTCAGGAGTGTGAGAAAGGCACTTAGATGACACGCCCCACATCCCATGCACACACCTGGCGTCCTGTTGCTGGATGTCCACAAGGGGGCAGCAAAGAGCAGCTCTCCAAAACTGGTCACAGGAAGTGGCTGCTTAGGTAAAAGGGTTACTCCTGGCTGTGGCTTGGCCTGGATCTGTGGGCTCTGGCTGGCTGGGTTTAGGGCTGTCCTCCTCAGGGGATGGGAAACTTCTGCCTGGATACACCCACAACATCTTGGCCATATTTCTCACTGATTTCTTGTGGGGTTTGAATTCAGGGCTGGGTGCTGTTGCTGAGTTTTGTTGCTCATGGCTGAGCCTTGAGCCGCAGCTCCACTTCCAGCTTTTTATGTTAATTGGAAATAAGAGTCTCATGAACTTTCCTTCCTGCCTAGGCTAGCTTCCAACTTTGATCCTTAGATCTCAGCCTCCTGAGTAGCTAGGATTACAGGTGTGAGCCACTGGTACCTGGTTAACTTTTTTTTTTTTTTCTCTCATGGTGCTTGAACTCTGAACTTGGGCACTATCCCTCAGCTCTTCATCTCAAGGTGAGCGCTCTACCGTTTGAGGTACAATGCTACTTCCAGTTTTCTAGTGGTTTATTGGAGATAAAAGTCTCATGGAGTTTCCTGCCCGGGCTGGCTTTGAACTGCGGTCCTCGGATCTCAGCTTCCTGAGTAGTTAGGATTACAGGCGTGAGCCACCAGCACCCTGCTAACTTTTTTTTTAAATAAATTTTTTATTGTAAATTTTCTTTTTAATGCCATGTTGTTTGTAAAGTGACAAACTTTTTTTTTTTTGCCAGTCCTGGGGCTTGAACTCAGGACCTGGGCACTGTCTCTGAGCTTCTTTTGCTCAAGGCTAGCACTCTACCACTTGAGTCAGAGCACCACTTCTGACTTTTTCTGTGTATGTGGTACTGAGGAATGGAACCCAGAGCTTCCCATACATGCTAGGCAATTACTGTACCACTAGACCATATTTCCAGTCCATCTCCAGTTAACTACCAGAAACCTGGAAGTGCAGCTGCGACTCAAAGTAGGTAGAGTGCTAGCTTTGAGCAAAAGAGCTCAGGGAGAGTGCTCAGGCCCGGAGTTCAAACCCTACAACCACAAAAAAAGGCTTTATGAGATCTTAGAAATGGAAAGACTGGTTTATGGGTTTCCTGGGCTGGGAATGGAACTGTGCGGGTTCATTGCAAAGAACTACAAAATAGTTTGTGAGCATGAAAGAAATGCTCTAGATCTTTTTGTTTTGCTGGTACTGTTTTTTTTTTTTTTTTGTCGGTCGTGGGGCTTGAACTTGGGCTTGGGCGCTGTCCCTGCGCTCTTCAACTCAAGGCGAGTGCTCTACCACTGGAGCCACAGCACCACTTCTGGTTTTCTAGTGGTTTATTGGAGATAAGAGTCTCACGGATTTTTCCTGCCTGGGCTGGCTTTGAACCACAATCCTCAGATCTCAGTCTCCTGAGTAGCTAGGATGATAGGCGTGAGCCACGGAGCCTGGCTGGTACTGGGTCTTTAACTCAGGACCTCTCACTGTTGCTTGTCCTTTTTGCTTAAGGCTGGTGCTTTACCATGTGAACCATGCATGCGCCCATTTCCACAAAATGCAGACAATGTGAACTGGAATCTGTGTCCCTTGCTCTCTTCTGTATGTGTGTGTGTGTGGGGGGGGGGTTCATCTCCTGCTATTGGAGTTTGAACTCAGGGCCACAACTCTGGTTATTTCAGAGATAGCATCTCTCACACTTTTCTTGCTTGGGATGGCTTCGAATCTTTCAGCCTCCTGAATAGTTAAGATTACAGACTGAGTCACTGGTGCCAGGATCCCTTGTGCGAGCTCTCTCTCTCTCTTTCTCCCTCTGTCTCTCTCTGTCTCTCTGTCTCTGTCTCTGTCTCTCTTCCTTCCCCCCCCTTTTTTTTTTTAATTGGTTGTTGGTTGTGGGACTTGAACTCTGGGCCTGGGCACTGTCCCTCAGCTCTTCAGCTCAAGGTGAGTTCTCTACCACTTGAGCCACAACACCACTTTCGGTTTTCTGGTGGGCCATTGGAGATCAGAGTGTCACGGACTTTCCTGCCTAGGCTGGCTTTGAACCGTGATCCTCAGATCTCAGCCTACTGAGTAGCTAGGATTGCAGGTGTGATCCACTGACGCCTGGCTGCTGCTCTCTTTCTTTTTGCTTTGCTTTTGCAGTGCTGAGGATGGAACCCAGAGTCTCTCACATACTAAGCAAGTGCTGGAGCCCTGAGTTACGTCCCAACCCTCCCCATGTCTTACAGCCTCTTCATCTATTCTGTTTCTCATGAGCCCCGTGAAGGACTTTCACACAGACTCCAAAGCCCACTGCGGTTACTGTGCTGTGGCGGAAGAGGTAATCTGGTTCTCTGAGCAAGCTCGGTTTAGGGTAGACATGGCTGCTGTGAGCCCACGTGGTGGCAGGTCCCTGGCGTAGGTGCGCAGGGGTGTGGGGAAGCAGCTTCTACGTGTTCTTCAGAGATCTGCTCCTGGGAGCTAGAGAGGAGCACCGCCAGCAATCCAGGGCAAACGCCTGAGGCGTGGAGCTTCCTTCTTATGAAACGTATAATTATACCTCAGCTTTATGGATGTGTAAGGGCCTTAGAGGATAAATCCTTCCCCAACATGCCCCAGCACTATAACGTACAATCACCATTGACTCTAATTATAGAGTTCTTGTTTAAAATGTGAGTAAAAAGCCTGGTGCTGGTGCTTCATACCTGTAATCAGAGCTACTCACTGTTTGAGGATCAGTATTTGAAGCCAGCCTTGTGGAAAAACGTTCTTGAGACTCTTATCTCCAATTAACCACTATAAAGTCAGAAGTAAAGCTGTGGCTCAAGGGGTAGAACACCTGCATGAGCAAAAAAGCTAAAGAACAACACCCAGGAGCTGAGAACAGCCACAGTATACACACACACAGCATACATATTTGAGTAAGGAGCTGGGGACCTGGCTCAGTGACACAGTGCTTTCCTAGAATGTGTGACTCCGTAGGTTTCATGCTCAGCACCATGAAAACAGACAACAGACAAAAAACGTTTTTCTTCTGTATTCTGGCAAGGTCTGTCTGAGGGATGGGGCTTTTACTGATGAATAGGTAGAAATTTATACTGCCAGTAGGTGGCGCCACAGGACCACAGTGTTAAGTAAGCGCCCAGCAGTTTATGGAAGATCAAGGGCTCAAGGAGATCTAGAACGCTCAGCAGCAGAGCAGCATTATGCCTCTAGTAGGTTGTTTTCCTCTTCCGGTGGTACTTCCCTTGGGGTTCCTCTTAGAGATTGCTTCCAGAATAATGACTCATGGAGCTAGGAACCACAGAATACCAGCCAGCAGTTACAGTACCACCTGCCATCATGCAGGAAGAGAAATCCAAAGGTAGCCAAAAAGATGGCCAACTGCAGATATGATGCATGTGGTCCCAATCAAAGGGCTCAAGGAGCACAATGCCAAGTGTGTCAACAGAACGTCCGTGGATGAACCATTTAATCTTCTAAAGTTCAAGTTTGGAATCAAATGAGAAACTCCTTTTTTTTTTTTTTTTGATTGGTCATGGGGCTTGAACTCTGAGCCTGGTCACTGTCCCTGAGCTCTTCAGCTCAAGGTGAGCGCTCTACGACTTCAGCCACAGCACCATTTCCGGTTTTTTGGTAGTTAATTGGAGATAAGAGTCTCATGGACTTTCCTGCCCAGGCTGGCCTTGAACCATGATCCTCAGATCTCAGCCTCCTGAGTAGCTAGGATTACAGGCTTGAGCCTGTGCCCAGCTCAAATGAACTTCTTTTTTTTTTTTTTGCCGGTCATGGGGCCTGAACTCTGGGTCTGGGCGCCGTCCCTCAGCTCTTCAGCTTAAGGCTAGTGCTCTACCATTGGAGCCACAGTGCCACTTCCGGCTTTTTCTGTTTATGTGGTGCTGAGGAATCGAACCCAGGGCCTCATGCTTGCAAGGCATGCACTCTACCGCTGAGCTACCTTCCCAGCCCCTCAAATGAACTTCTTCTTCTTTTTTTTTTTTTTTTTTTGCCGGTCGTGGGGCCTGAACTCTGGGCCTGGGCACTGTCCCTCAGCTCTTCAGCTCAAGGCTAGTGCCCTACCACTTGAGCCACAGCCCCACTTCTGGCTTTTTCTGCTTATGTGGTGCTGAGGAATCGAACCCAGGGCCTCATGCATGCAAGGCAAGCACTCTACTACTGAGCCACCTTCCCAGCCCAAGGAAATGATTTCTAAATGCTTCTGCACCTGTTTTTGTTTTTGTTTTTTCTCTCTCTCCTCCATTATATTGACCCATTTATTCTTGGCTGTCCTTCTTGGGTTCTGGGTTCTGCTTCCACACGGGTCATTTGTTTTGGGTTTGCCCTGGAGGGCAGAGCACGTGGCCTGTTCCATTTGCAGCTGGTGGCGTGAGGACAGAGGTCTGCCTGCCCCGCAGCGCCGGCGTGAGTCCAGGACATGTCCATCTTCCCTTGGGAAATGGAAGGATTGGCTGACACGCGTGGACAGGTTTCCTGCTGGCCACTTACTCGGCCAGTTCTGTGGACAGGTGGCATGACCACAAAGTGGTCTTCTCTGAAGAGGGGACAGGCAGCAGCTGACGAGGATGACCATTGGGACAAACAGGCTGGCCATGGGACAGAGGACCGGCCCCTCCCCGCTGTACCCCGTGCCTGACGCCCAAGGAGGCCCGTCCTGGCCAGCCCACCCGGCAGCCCATGTTCACCAGCCCCGCGTGGACTTTCTCTGTGTCAGGATCCCTTCTTTCTTTGCCAGTTCTGGGGCTTCCACTCAGGGCCTGGGCTCTGTCCCTGAGCTTTTACTCAAGGATAACATTCTACCCCTTGAGCCACAGCACCACTTCTGGCGTTTTCTGTTTACGTGGTACTAAGGAATCGAACCCAGGACTGCATGCATGCTAGGCCAAGCAGTCTACCACTAAGCCACAGTCCCGGCCCGCAGGCCCCCTGCTAAGTTTAGAATGCCAAACCATTCACTCCCCAGGCAACTCTACAGGGAGGCTCTGCGAGCTCCCGGGTTTTCCCACCAGGGAAACTGAGAAGCAGGCAGGGGTGAGGGCCTGTAGCCCAGCGCGGCTCCCCACCCTGAGTCCTGTCCCAAGCCACCCTATCCAGTCCCATGATCCATCCGTGTGTGCTGTGTGACCTCTGTCCCTGAAGGCCTGCTGACTCCTCTGTCTTGTGGAGCTGCTCCAAAAGGGGTGGCCTTCATGACCCTTTCAGACGTGGGTGGATTCACGTCCTTCTGTGGACAGCTCTCCATGGGCACAGATGTGCTCTGTGTGCAGCCCCCATACTCCTCCTCAGGCACTGGAGCTGGCCTGACGGCTTACCTCCTTCTGCCTTTCTTCCTGCCCACACGCCCAGAAGCAGGTCCCATGGCACATACCTCCACAATCCCTGCCCAGGCCTCATTTGGCCTTTGCAGTTGCAAAGCTGAGTTGAGAGCTCTATAATATGAAGACTTGGCTTGGTGAGGGTCGAGCGCTTGCCGAGCACAGACTCAACACCGCGCTCGATTCCTCAGCTCTTGAAAAACAAAGCAAAATGGAAGGACAGCTAGGGACCTGTGGCTCAGGCCTGTAATGCCAGCTACTCAGGATCCAGAGATCTGAGGATTATGGTTCAAAGCCAGCCCAGGCAGGAAAGTCTGTGAGACTCGTATCTCCAATAAACTATTCAAAAAAGCCCTAAGTAGAGTGCAGCTCAAGGGGTAGAACACCAAACTTAAGTGAAGAAAAACAAATGAGTAAGAGTGGGAAGCACTGAGCTCAGGCCCCAGTACTGGCATTCAAAAAGACTACGTAAGCCAGGCCCTGATGGCTCACGCCTGTAATCCTAGCTACTCAAGAGGCTGAGATCCAAGGATCAGAGTTCAAAGCCAGTCTGGGCAGGGAAATCTGTGAGACTCATCTCCAATTAACCACCAGAAAACTGGAAATGGCACTGTGGCTCAAAATGGTAGAGTACTAGCCTTAAGCAAAAGAGGCTCAGGGATAGTGCCCAGACCCAGAGTTCAAACCCCAGTACTGGCAAAAAACCAAACAAAAACCCAAGTCTTTGGGATCTATCTGTCTAGAATGGCTTCGAGGTAGTATACTGAGATCTTAGCCCCCTGAGTAGCTCAGGAGCTAGGGTAGAGCGACTGGAGCCTATGTATTTCTCTCTCTCTCTTTTTTTTTCTAGTCCTGGGGCAGCTAGGGCCTGGACTCTGTCCCTGAGCTTCTGCTCAAGGCTAATGCTCTACCACATGATCCACAGCCACTTCGGTCCTTTTCTGAGTAATTTATCGGAGATGAGAGTTGCATAAACTTTCCTGCCTGGGCTGGCTTAGAACCATGATCCTTTGATCTCAATCTCCTGAGTAGCTAGGATTATAGGCATGAGACACTGGTGCCTGGCTTATTTCTCCTCTTTATTTTATTTTTGTTTTTTGGTTAGTTGTGGGGATTAAACTCTGGGCCTGAGCCCTGTCCCTCAGCTCTTCAGCTCAAGGCAAGCTCTCTACCACAGTGCCATTTCTGGTTTTCTAGTGGTTAATTGGGGATAAGTGTCTCACGGACTTTCCTGCTTGGGCTGGCTTTGAACTGAGATCCTCAGATCTCAGTCTCCTGAGTAGCTAGGATTACAGGTGTAAGCTACCTGCACCCAGGTTATTTCTCCTTTTTATTTTTTATTTATTTATTAATTTTTTGGGGGGTCCAGTTGTGGGGCCTGAACTCGGGCAGGGCGCTGTCCCTCAGCTCTTCAGCTCAAGACTAGCCCTCTACCACTTGAGCCACAGCGTCATTTCAGGCTTTTTTCTTTTTTGCTTATGTGGTGCTGAGGAATAGAACCCAGGGCCTCAGGCATGCAAGGTGAGCGCTCTACCACGGAGCCACCTTCCCAGCCCTTATTTCTCCTTTTTAAATGACTGGTTTTGGATATATCTGCTGCTGGCCAATAAATCAGTTACAGATGTCCTTAACCCAAGATGGGCCCTAACTCAGAATAATCCTTAACCTACCCCAGAACAGTCCCTAATCTAGGATAGTACCTAACCCAGGATGGTCCCTAATCTAGTGCGGTCTCTAACCCAGGATGGCCCCTATAAATGATGATTTTCAACTTTTCCTATAATGCAAAAATGATAGTGGGTATAGATAATAATACAGATAATAAGAAAATAAATACAGATAATAGATCTGTATTTATTTTTGGTGGTACCAGGGCCTAAAACTCAGTGACTTAAGCTTTCAAGGCAGGGACTCTACCACTTGAGCCATATATGCAGCCCCTTTGTGCCTTGGTTATTTTAAAAGTAGTCTCACTTCGTGCCTGGACTGTGAGCCTCCTACTCGTGCTTTCTCCTGTTGCTGGGGATGAAGGTGTGTACGGCTGTGCTCAGTCATTTTTTGAGATAGACTCTCTCATACTGCCTTTTGCCCATGATGACCTTCAACCACGATCCCTCAGGTCTCTGCCACCCGAGTGGCCGCATTCCAGGCTCGAGTCTGGCTGGAAACCATAGTTTTTTATTTTGAATTTGGATCATTTCCCAGGCTGGCACTATGTGCCATGTCTCTCTCGTGAGTCTGGACAGCTGGAGTGAGCCAGTGCTGCCAGCCAGCCCTGGCGCCGGTAGTACAAACACAGCTACTCTGCAGTCGGCTGTGTTGCCAGCGTTGTTTTGGGAATGACCAGTAGTCACTTTATTATAAAGCGGGCTTCGTTGTTGAGTATCCTGAGACAGAGTAGGTTCTGTGAGGCTATGGTGTGTCAGGTGAGTTGGATGCACTTTTTTTTTTTTTTTTTTTGGTCAGTCATGGGGCTTGAACTCTGGGCCTGGGTGCTGTCCCTGCGCTCTTCAGCTCAAGGTGAGTGCTCTACCTCTTGAGGCATAGCGCCACTTTAGGTTTTCTAGTAGTTTATTGGAGATAAGAGTTTCATGGACTTTTCTGCCCGGCTGGCTTTGAACCATGATCCTCAGATCTCAGCCTCCTGAGTAGCTAGGATTATAGGTGTGAGCCACCGGCGCCCAGCTTGGATGCACGTGTGTGTGTGTGTGTGTGCGTGTGTGTGTGTGTGTGTGTGTATGTACACGCGTACTGATCTTGGAACTTGAACTTGGAGCCTGGGCACTGTCCCTGAGCTTTCATGTCCAAGGCTAGTGCTCTACAAGCCACAGCTCCATTTCTAGCTTTTGGTGGTTTATTGGAGATAAGAGTCTCATAGCCTTTCCTGCCCAGACTGTATTTGAACTGTAATCCTCAGTTCTCAGTCTCAGTAGTATTACAGGTGTGAGCAATCAGCACCTGGCTTGGAAACACTTTTTTTTTTTGCCAGTCCTGGGGCTTGAACTCAGGGCCTGAACACTGTTCCTGAGCTCCTTTTGCTCAAGGCTTACACTCTACCACTTGAGTCATAGCACCACTTCCAGCTTTTTCTGTGTATGTGGTACTGAGGAATGGAACCCAGGGCTTCATTCATGCTAGGCAGGCACTCTACCACTAACCCATATTCCAAGCTTGGAAACACTTTTAACTAAGAGTATTTTCAATTTATGGTTGAAATATTGAGACGTAGCCCAGTCAGAAGTGGAGAAGCACCTGTCTCCGTGAATTGTGGGTCGTTGAGTATGGGTTGAGTACACATTCGTGCTAGTTGCTCTTCCAAGAACATGGAGCACAGCAGTGAACAGACAAACAAAATATTCCTGGCCTATTTATGTATTTTTTTTGGGGGGGGGCTCTGGTCGTGGGGCCTGAACTCTGGGCCTGGGCGCTGTCCCTCAGCTCTTCAGCTCAAGGCTAGCGCTCTACCACTTGAGCAACAGTGCCACTTCCGGCTTTTTTCTTTTTCCTTGTGTGGCGCTGAGGAATTGAACCCAGGGCCTCATGCATGCGAGGCAAGTGCTCTACCACTGAGCCATCTTCCCAGCCCCTGGCCTATTTATTTTACCTGGGGCAGACACGACGACTGGATGGGTAAAATATCCATTACATGGTGTTAAGTGGGAAGAAAGAGGGAAGACCTGAGTGAAAGGTTAAAGTTTGAGGCAGTGACCACTTGTTGCTTGTTTCTGTCTAGCAAAGCAACACATGGTGGTGATCCAAACATCTGGTTGATTGTGTGCCTTTATAAGACCTACAAATCCTTAGCTTGGGGCTCTCCTCCTGGGCTCCGCTGTGTCGGAGTGTAGGATGAGGCCCGAGCTGCAGCCTGTTTAAATAAAACAGCTGTAGAGTCTGACTCTCGGTGGTCTTCTTGTGGGGGGTCCTGCGACCTTAGCATATTAGTGGGGGCTCATCCAGGATACCCCCCAAAGACCCCTGAGGCCTCAGACTCCAAAGGTAAAACAGCGCTGTATTTGTTAATTTGTCTTGTCCTGTCGTTTGTCTGTTTTACTTTCATTTTTCCTTGTGAGAACGGCCGCTCGGATTCGTAAAGGGTTGTCGAAGCAGACGCGCTTGCACAACAACCCTGGAGGAACTGGGAGAAGTCCCAGATCCTCTTGTGGGGCGGGGGTCCTTGGAACCCCACGGTGTGGGGCAGGGGTCCTTGGAACCTCGCTCGTGTGAATTGTGGGGTGGGGGTCAGTTTGGTGTTGGGCCGGAACTGACCAAGAGGGCCTCCTAACCGAGGCCCAACTCGCCCACTGTGGGTCTGCTCCTTCTGCTGTGGGGTGTGGGTGTCCCATTACAGGAGTCAGCGGACCAATTCGGGAGATCTCCACTTCGTAAGCTTTTTTTTTTCGTAACTGTCAGGCATGCGTGTGTCTTGTTTGTACTATTTATTGTTTTTTGGACTGAATGACTGATGGGACTGGAAACCATGGGCACCACTCCATCTAGCCCCCTAGACTTACAAAAAGAAGCTGAGAAAGAGGAAAAGAAAAGGTACCCCTGGTTTTTCAGGGAGATAACTTGGAAGAAGAAATGTTTCCTCCCCCATACTCCCCTTTCCAGGTTCCTTTTGCAGAACCTGAGAATGATCAAGAGGAGGAGGGAGCTAAAGAACCCTCGGCACCTGCCCTTAACGTTTCTGAGGGGCCAGTCACTCGACGCCGCCGTGGGATCACCCCCCTTCTAATGCAGCTGTTTTTCCCTTACGCGCCGTAGGCCCTGTGGATGTGAATGGTCAACAGCAACTCCAATATTGGCCATTTTCTACCAGTGATCTATACAATTGGTGCACCCAAAATGCCCCCTTTTCTGTGAAACCCCGGGATTTAATTCATTTGCTTAAAACTATTCTCTTTACTCATCAGCCCACTTGGGATGATTGCAGTCAGCTTTTATAGGTCCTTTTTACCATTGAAGAGAGAGACTGTATCCGAGAGGCAGCCCGGAAACATATCCCTGGCCCCACAGGAGCGCCCATCACGGATCCTGCCCTGATCGCTGCCTATTTTCCTGAGGTCTAACCAACATGGGACTGCAATACAGTTGAAGGTAGGGAACGACTCCTCGTCTACCGCCAGGCTCTGTTGGCAGGTCTCAAGGCAGCAGCTCGTCGACCTACTAATATGGCCAAGGTTTATGATGTAAGACAGGGAGGAAGTGAAAGTCCGGCAGCATATCTTGAGCAGCTCATGGAAGCTTTTAGTCAATATACCCCATATGATCTTGAGACCCAGGAGTCGGCTCAGATGATTATGTTTGCCTATATAAATCAAGCTGCACCAGACATAAAGCGAAAGTTGCAGGCTCTAGACAGACTTGGTGAAAAGTCTATTAGGGATCTAGTAGCCACGGTGGAAAAGGTTTACAATAAGAGAGAGACAGAGGAGCAAAGACAGGAAAGGAAGGACAGAGAACGTGAAATTGAGCGTGAAAAGAGAGACCGGGCCAAGGAAAAGAGGCCAGACTTGTTGGACTCGCCACTATCGCATGCTGAGCATACCTGGTTCACAGACGGCAAGTTTCATTTGAGATGGAAAAAGGTACGCAGGCGCAGCAGTCACCACGGACACTGAGATAGTGTGGGCAGAAGCACTCCCCCAGGGAACATCTGCACAAAGAGCAGAGCTAGTGGCACTAACAAAAGCCCTACAGATGGGAAAAGGGCAGAGACTAAACATTTACATGGACAGTCGGTATACTTTTGCCACTGTGCATGTCCATGGAGCCATTTACCAAGAGAGGGACTGCTGCTGACAGCTGAGGGAAAGACTATTAAAATCAAACAAGAAATTTTAAGCCTCATCCGGGCCATATGGGAACCAGCAAATATTGCCATTATGCACTGCTCTGGCCATCAAAAGGTAACTGATTCAATAACCAAAGGAAATAACTTGGCCGATCAGGCAGCTAAGGAGGCGGCTCTCCAGCCCAGAGTGGAAGTACTGATTCTAGTAGACCCAGGGCCACGAGCTTTGCCTCCTGAGCCTCAGTACTCCCAAGAAGACTGGGAGTGGATAAAGAAAATTCCCATGGTCTATAAACCCCTGGACAGAGAAGGAAACAAAGACTGGTGGAAAACTGGTGAGGGGAAACTTATCTTGCCACAAAGATTGGGCAAGGGGATTCTTAAAAGAATCGATCGGGTCTCTCACATGGGAACCTGAAGAATGCAGGACTTGCTCTGACACTCAGAAGTAAAAATTAGGCAAGGAAATCAACTCATTGAGGACATTGTTAGAAATTGTAAAGCCTGTCAACTTGCCAATGCCCCCAATCAACCGGTTACAAAAGGAGCTCGCCTTCGTGGAGATAGGTCAGGTGTGTATTGGGAAGTAGACTTCACAAAAATTAAAACTGGAAAATTTGGATATAAATATTTGCTAGTTTTTGTAGACACTTTTTCAGGATGGGTTGAAGCCTACCCAACAAAGCATGAGACCGCGAACGTCGTGGCTAAGAAGATTCTGGAAGAAATCCTACCCAGGTATGGCTTCCCATCCACCATCGGGTCGGATAATGGACCGGCCTTCGTCTCAAAAGTAAGTCAGGGAGGGCTGGGAAGGTGGCTCAGTGGTAGAGGGCTTGCCTTGCATGCCTGAGGCCCTAGGTTCGATTCCTCAGTACCACATAAGCAAAAAGAAAAAAAGCCGGAAGTGGCGCTGTGGCTCAAGTGGTTGAGCGCTAGCCTTGAGCTGAAGAGCTGAGGGACAGCGCTCAGGCCCAGAGTTCAGGCCCCACGACGGGACCCAAAAAAAAACAACAAAAAACAAAAGTAAGTCAGAGAATAGCCGCGGCACTGGGGACGGATTGGAAATTGCACTGTGCTTATAGACCCCAGAGTTCAGGGCAGGTAGAAAGAATGAATTGGACTCTAAAAGAGACCTTAACTAATTGGCTTTGGAGACTGGCGCAGACTGGGTATCGCTCCTACCTTTTGCCTTGTTTAGAATAAGAAATTCACCCTATCCGCTTGGCTTTACTCCTTTTGAAATAATGTATGGACACCCTCCACCCATTATCCCTAGCCTTCAGACTGAATTGCTCGCTGATTTGGATGATACTGAATTTCTGTGTAAGCTTGACTATTTACAGCTGGTGCATAAGAGTATGTGGCCCCAGCTTAGAACATTATATGATTCTGCTTCTATTCCTACCCCCCATTCGTTTAAACCAGGGGACTGGGTGTTTGTTCAAAGGCACAACTTGAGATCTCTGGAACCACGGTGGAAGGGACCTTACATGGTGCTACTGGCTACACCCACTGCCCTTAAGGTGGACGGCATTGCTACTTGGATCCACTGCTCCCACGCCAGACCGGCTGACCCCTTTGCCCTGGACTACTGTGGGGAAACATTGGAAGTCTCCAAGCATCCTGCCCAACCACCCCACATACGCCTCAAGAAAAGAAAAATGGACTAATTGTTATACTCGTTCAAGATCAAGAGCTATTGGAGTTTAGTTTTGGGCCAGAGCCACAAGATTGTGGCTCAGGACCATAAGTCAAGGGGGGGGAATGAAAGGTTAAAGTTTGAGGCAGTGACCACTTGTTGCTTGTTTCTGTCTAGCAAAGCAACACGTGGTGGTAATCCAAACACCTGGTTGATTGTGTGCCTTTATAAGACCTGCAAATCCTTAGCTCGGGGCTCTCCTCCTGGGCTCCACTGTGTTGGAGTGTAGGACAAGGCCCGAGCTGCAGCCCGTTTAAATAGCTGTAGAATCTGACTCTCGGTGGTCTTCTTGCGGGGAGTTCTGTGACCTTGGCATAACAGAGTATGGGGAAAGCCTCATTAGGAGTGGCCCAGGCAGAGGACAGAGCATGTGCGCAGGCCCTGGGGGGCGTGTCTGACATACCCAGGACTACCAGGGAGCCAGAGCCTCTGTATGAGCAGATGAGGTCAGAAGTGTGGGTGTGGATGTGAACACATTCAACTTTTTTTTGGTCAGTTCTGGGGCTTGAACTTGGGGCCTGGACTCTGTCCCTGAGCTCTTTTTTTTTTTTTTTGTCGGTCGTGGGGCTTGAACTCTGGGCCTGGGCGCTGTCCCTCAGCTCTTCAGCTCAAGGCGAGCGCTCTACCACTTGAGCTACAGGGCCACTTCCGGTTTTCTGGTGGTTTATTGGAGATAGGAGTCTCACGGTCTCTCCTGCCCGGGCTGGCTTTGAACCGCGATCCTCAGATCTCAGCCTCCTGAGTAGCTAGGATTACAGGCGTGAGCCACCAGCGCCCTGCCCTGAGCTCTTTTTGATAAGGCTACCGCTTTACCACTTTGAGCCTACCACTTCCACTACCACAGCCCTACTTCTATTGTTTTTGAGTGGTTAATTGGAAATAAGAGTCTCACATCAGGACTTTTCTGCCAGGGCTGGCTTCAAACCATGATCCTCAGATCTCAGCCTCCTGAGTGGCTAGGATTATAGGCATGAACCACCGGTGAACATATTCTTGAAGTGCCAGTGACAAGAACTCAGATCTTAGATTAACTCTGAGTGCAGTGTATAGAATGTGTTTGGACGAGGGATGTGAGAAAAAGAAGGGAATCAAGGTACTTGTGGCTATTCAGGAGACTGAGACCTGAAGGATCTTGGTTTGAGGCAAACCTGGGCAGAAAGACCCACAAGACTCCATTTCCAAAATAGGCTGCAAAAATCCAGACTGGAGGTTTTGCCCAGGTGGTTGAGTACCAGGTATGAGAGAGTAAGCCCAGTGAATTCATGACCCTGAGTTCAAGACCTAACACTCAGACCCATGATGACCTGAGTTCTTAGCTTGGGCTAGGGGATGGAGTTGCAGTGTGCTATGATGGGGAGACGGGGGGATGTCAGGGAAGTAGGAGCAGGGGTCAGGACAGGTAAGAATATATTGGGACCTGGGTTTTGGGGACAGGCCAGGGCCCTGGGTTCAGTTCCTCAGCAAAAAAAGCCAGAAGTGGGCTGGGATGTAGCTCAGTGGCAAAGCACTTGCCTAGCAAGTTCAATGTCCTGGGTTCGATCCCCAGTACCAAAAAAGAAAAGACAAAAAAAAAAAAAAAAAAAAGCCAGAAGTGGCGCTGTGGCTCAAGTGGTAGAGCGCTAGCCTTGAGCTGAAGAGCTGAGGGACAGCGCCCAGGCCCAGAGTTCAAGCCCCACGACCGGACCCAAAAAAAAAAAAAGTGGCCTAGCTGCATGAGAAGAAAGCAGAAAATAAGCTGCAAAGAGCAAGTGAGCGGGTGTGACGGGAGAGCAGCTCTGTGTATCCGCTCAGCAAGTTTTTAGCACCAAGGCCCATGCCTTCCCCTTCCCCTCCCCTGCAGACTTAGAAGCAGCAGCTTCATGAGCAAGTCTGGAGCATGGCTTTCTCTGTGTAATCAGGACTCAGTAACATCCAGTGTTGAGTGTTATCTCCCCTGGTCCTGTGCCATCAGCGGGGCTATAAATTGAGGGACATGGACAGATGCTGTCTCAAGTCAAGGGGTAGCCAAGCCTTCACCAAAGGTTCAAGGGTCATTCCACATCTCTCTCTTTTGTTCCCTCCTCCCTCTGGAAAGGAGCAGATTATTGAATGTTTAACTTTCTGGGAGCATCCCTGTGGCAGAGGGCTTTCTCTAGCGTAGTCTGTGGGCGCAGTCAGATTTTCTGGTCTCCCGGTCAGGTTTTGGCTCTGAACGGTTCCCACATCATTCAAGGATAACCCAGCGATGAGGGGGTCTTCCATGAAGACCACAAGAAATGACCACTGGGTCCTCACCTTGCCCAAGGTCTCCTGCCAGGGAAAATGGAAGCCTCAGGAAGCATGTCAGGAGGAGCTGTGGCAGTCCCCAGGCTTGAACTCTGAGCCTTACATTCTCCCTTAGCCTTTTCACTCATAACTGGCTAGCTTTCTTTTCTTCTTTCTTTTTTTTTCGGTTGGTCCTGAGGCTTGAACTCTGGGTCTGGGCACTGTCCCTCAGCTCTTCAGCTCAAGGCTAGTGCTCTACCACTTGAGCCACAGCGCCACTTCTGGTTTTCTGGTGGTTAATTGGAGTCTCACGGGGACTTTCCTGCTCTGGCTGGCTTTGAACCGTGATCCTCAAATCTCAGCCTCCTGAGTGGCTAGTGTTGGGAAAATGGAGAAGAACAGAAAAGGAACAGGCTGTTTATTGAGGACAGCAAGGGACAGACCTTCCCGCGGGTTTGGAGGTTGTACTAGAGAGTTGGGATAGGAGCTGGGGTTTTATAGAAGGTCTGAGCAAGGAGGCAGAGGTTCATGAAAAAGCCACTAGGTCAAGGAAGGTGGGGGCCTTTCAGTTGGTCCCACAATGGAATGTTTACAGCTGGGCTCGGGTGGATTTCCCTGCCTGCACTTCAAACAAGTTCATTCGTACCTGGGATTTTGCCTGGCATCTGTATGGGCCTGGGACAATAGGATGGAGGGGGATCAATCCTTCATATTCCATCTTTAGATACATAAAATGATCGGGCTAAGAGGGGAGAGGCAAGGATTACAGGCGTGAGCCATGGGCTCCTGGCCACAACTGGCTTTCTTAAGCTACCTACCTTTCCAGTCTAGCAGTCCAAGCCTTTACATTCTTTCTCTCTCTCCCTCCCTCCCTCTCTCTCCTCCTCCCTCTCTTTCCCCTTCCCTCCTTCCCCCTCACTCCTTCCCCCTCCCCTCCCTCTCTCTGTCTCCAGTATCAGGCCTGGAAATCTGTTTTTGTTTTGTTGTTGGTGGTGGTCTTAGGGCTTGAACTCTGAGCCTGGGCACTATCCCTCAGCTCTTCAGCTCAAGACGAGTGTTGCTGCTTGAGCCACAGCGCCACCTCCGGTTTTCTAGTGGTTTATTGGAGATAAGAGTCTCACAGACTTTCCTGCCCGGGCTGGCTTTGAACCATGATTCTCAGATCTCAGCCTTCTAAGTAGCTAGGATGACAGGTGTGAGCCACCAGCACCTGGCTGTCCTGGCCTCCCCACCCCCCAAGGCTGGTGATTTACCACTTGAGCTATACCTCTACTTCCAGTTTTTTTGCTGGTTAACTGGAGAGAAGAGTCTCTGGGATTTGTATACCTTGGCTGTCTTTGCACTGTAATCCTCAGATCAACCTCCTGAGTATAGGTGTGAGCTGCTGGCTCCCAGCTGATTTTCCCTTTTAGAAGAGACCTTACTTGGTTGAGCACACCTGTACAAACAGGGCAGGGCTTCAGTAAATGCTTACTTTGCATTTACTATGGGGGGGGGGGGAGGTGGCCTTTGACGGGAAACAGAACTTTGCAACTCACAGAACAAAGAGGAAAAAAAAATTACTCACTCCCCCCACCCCCCCTGTCCCACCAAGTTTGGGATTGCTTGGGCTTGAACTCAGGGCTTCTTGCTGAGTCCTACCTTAGCTTTTCCCTGCTCAAGGCTAGAGTCATACCTCCACTTCCAGGTTCATCCTGGTTAACTGGAGGTGAGACTCATAGGCTTGCCTCCCCCAGGCTGGCTTGGAAACAGAAACCTTAGATCTCAGCCTCCTGAGCAGCTAGAATCACACATATGAGCTAGTAGTGCCAGCATGTACTGATCTTTGAAGTCTGTTTGCTGCAGTTGGACACAGCACTTCCATTTTCTGCACTTCTGCCTCCCAAGTAGGTGGGATTAGAAGTGTAAATGACCATACCTCTCAGCTAACCCCCCTAATTTATTAAACAACCACACCTTGGTTTAGTAGGTGAGTGTTGTTACTCATTTATAAAAAAAAAAATGCTTTGCCTAAAGCCCCAAACCTGGTTAGTTTGCTAGTTCCTGTTTCAGGACCCATGGGGAAGTCTGTGTTTATTAACTAGATTGATAGCTCTAGACGGAGCTAGGTAAAGAAGTCAGGAGCTACAGCAAGGTAGGCAGTTCTGCAACACTGAACTTTATCCCTCCCACCGCCCCACAACAAAACTATGTTAGGGTAACCTCAAACCACCCCCAAATCAAACTGGTGCCAGGTGTTGCAGATCCGTGGGAGTGACAGCTTCTTCAGAACCTACATGGGTTGGTCTGTCTGCATTGGGTCGTGACTTCAGTAGGCCTTTATTCCTTTATGTTTTGTTTGTGCTGGTTGTGGGGCTTGAACTCAGGGCCTGGACCCTGTCTCTGTACTCAAGGCTGGTGCTCTACCACTTGAGCCACAGCACCACCTACGGCTTTTTCACCAAAAAGCCATTGGAGTTAAGAGTCTCTTCCTGCCTAAGCTGGCTTTGAACCTCCATCCTCAGATCTGTCTCCTGAATGGCTGACAGGCGTGAGCCACTGTATAATTTTATTAGTCACGTCTATGCTCCCTAGAAAATTGGGAAAAAAATGTTCAATCTCACAAGGCAGAAAAAAATTTCTCCACACTGCGCGTCGGAGCAGCCGACCGCAGTTCCCTCCTTTCAGTATTATTTGTGATTCTGATCGGGGCTTGCATCCCTGGGTCTGCACCCCGATTTAGCCGGACTAGACTGCATCCTGGGGTCCGCACCCCAGCTTAGAGCTGCATCCCGGGGCCGCACCCTGACTTGATGGGACTGGACTGCATCCCGGGGCCGCACCCCGACTTAGCGGGACTGGACTGCATCCCGGGGCCGCACCCCGACTTAGCAGAACTGGACTGCATCCTGGGGGCTGCACCCCGACTTAGCAGTACTGGACTGCATCCTGGGGGCTGCACCCCGGCTTAGCGGGACTGGACTGCATCCCGGGGCCGCACCCCGACTTAGCGGGACTGGACTGCATCCCGGGGCCGCACCCCGACTTGGCGGGATTAGACTGCATCCCGGGGCCGCACCCCGACTTGGCGGAGCTGCATCTCGGGGCCGCACAGCACCCCGGGCCCGGCGGGCGCCCCGGGGTGTCCTTGGACGGCGCGGGGACCGGGAAGGCGGCTCTCGCGGGGGCCGGCCCGAGCCCGGGCTCCGCGGTGACCTCATCCGGCCCCGGCCCCGGCGGGCAGCGAATCGCTGCGCGGGCGCCGGGAACGCCCCGCACCAGCTCGGCCCCGGCGGAGGCAGCGCACGCGCCCCGGGGGCTCCGCGACTCGGCCGGCCGGCCAGCCCTGAGGGGGATCGGGCCGCGGCCACGCGCCGGCTTCCCACCGTCGCCCGCGCCGCGCAACCGCCACCGAACCTTCTGGAAGCGGCGCTCCCGCGGCCGACCCGGAATCGGACGGCTGCGCCGGCGCCAGCGGCCTTGGCGTCTCGCGGGGAGGGGAGCGGGGCGGGGCGAGCGCGGGGGCGGGGCGAGCGCGGGGAGGCGGCGCGCGATTCGCCCCCGGCGCGCAGGCCCCGCCTCTCCGGCGCCATGGCCCCGCCCCCGCCCTCCCCCTCCATGGCGCCGCCCGGGCTCATTCATTCCGCGCCGGGCCTGACGGACACCTGCGTTCGGCTCCCGCCACCTCAGGCCGCCACCGCCGCCGCCGCCGCCGCCGCCAGCATGTCCGGCCCCGACGCCGAGACGCCATCCGCCATCCAGATCTGCCGGTAAGACAACGGCCCGCCGGGCCATGCGGCCCCCGACTCCCGCGGGCCCGCGGCCCCCGCCCGCCGGCGCCACCCCGGTCCCTGCCCTTCCGCACCCCGGGCCGCGCCGGGCGGGCCCCCGGCCCACCTCACCGCCCGGCCCGCCGCCCGCCCGCCGGCCGGCCCGCCGCAGCCGGGATGCGCCCGGCGATGCTGCGGCCCGGGCGGCTCCGCCCCTCGGCTTCCTGGCCGCATCCCAAGGGCGGCGGCCGCGGTGACCGCGGTCCGGTTCGGGAAAGCCGGGCCGTGCCAGCGGCCCGCGACGGGAGGTGGTGATGGTGGCGGGCCGTGCGCCGGCGGACCAGCGCCCCGCGGGGGCCTCCCCGCGCCAGGCCTCGGCCTCCGCCGGCGGAGGTGCGGGGCAGGTGCCCGGAGCCCGGCTCGCTGACGCGGGTGCGCGCCCCGGGGGAAGGGCCGCAGGGCCGCCGGGCCTCGCGCGCACCGCCCGGGTGATGGGGAAATCCGGGGCTGAAAGCGAGAACCGAGAACGCGGCCTCTCCCTCGAGAAGAAAGGCGTGGGTCATTGGGCCTGGAGGTGTTTCACACAATAGGGGAAACGGATGCTCTCATGTGCCCGCCATGCCCGGGCCTCCCCCCACCTGGCCCTGCTCAGATAGACCCGGCCCCCAGAGGAAGCTGGAGGTAGAAGATGAGCAGGCTCCCCTCCCAGAGGTGGTGGGGAGGGCAGCCTCAAGGTTATCCTGCGGCTCCTCTGGCAGGATCAGAAGCAGACGCGAGCTGGCATTTGTGCATGTACTAAGAAAGAACCGCGAGTGTGGGCACAGTGGCCTGCATGGGGTCCCTCCTGCCTGGCGACCAACATCCACGGTCAGTTTGGAGCTTGGGCATCGCACTGCCCTTGGACCCACGCCATGTCACTGTGCTGTGGCTGTGGTGCCCTTTCTGGAAGGCCAGCCATGCATATGTGTACACACGCACACGTGTACACATTACATATATATGTGTCTGCATAAATACAGCTCCTTGTTTCCAAGTCCACATTTTGACCCGGCAGAGGTCATTTCTTGACCTTCAGGTCAGTTTTCACCTTTCCAGAGAGAGGAAATGATCTCTGAAGGAATTCCTGCTCTGTTTGCTGCTTCCTTATTGCCTCTCTGTGGCTGTTCTTACCTGTGTAAGGCTCAATTGGGGCCTTACCCCCAAAAGTAATGCAAGGCGATGATGTTTGGAGGTAGGTGATTCCTGGGGTGGGGACCTTTGGCTTAATGAGCTTGTTTATACACATCTCACCCTATTTGGTTTGCTCAGCTTCTCTGGGAGGCTGGATCGGAAAGTCCTTCACCTTCTTGCTGTGTAGAGGCGGAAATGAAGGTTTCTGGAAAACTGAGTAATTCAATAAGGCTGTCCATCTCTGGAGAGCTGTGGGGGCAGCTTGATTCCAATGTCTCTGTTTCCGGATGCAGTGTTCTTTATTTCATGTTCTCAAATGAAGAAAATACTGATAAAATCCTGCAGATTTCTGTCCATTTTGTCTCTTTTTCAGCTAGCTTCTAGTAGCCGATGAATATTTGTCGCTTTAGACATGCCCATCCATCCATAAGCATCTCTGTGCTTTTTTTTTTGTACCAATATTGGAGCTTGACCTCGAAGTCTAGGCACCATTCTTTAGCTTTATTCACTCAAGGCTGGTGCTCTACCACTTGAGCCACAGCTCTACTTCTGGCTTTTTGGTGGTTAATTGGAGATAAGAGTATCATGGGTTGAGTGCTGGTGGCTCACTCCTCTAATCCTAGCTGCTTAGGAGGCTGAGATCTGAGGACTGCAAAGCCAGCCAGGCAGAAAAGTCCCCTTGAGACTCTTAACTCCAGTTAACCACAAGAAAACTGGAAGTGGCATTGTGGCTTAAAGTGGTAGAATGCTACTATCCTTGAGTGAAGAAGTTCAGGGACAGTGCCTAGGCCCAGAGTTTTGTCCCACAACTGACAGAGTTTCACAGACTTTCCACTGTCTGGTCTAGCTGCAAACCACAATAAGCAGATCTCAGCCTCCTGAATAGCTAAAATTACAGGTTTGAGCCACTGTCACCTGGCTCTTCTGCTTGTTTTATATTTTATTTTTTTTTGTTGGTCGTGGGGCCTGAACTCTGGGTGTGGGCGCTGTCCCTCAGCTCTTCAGCTGTTGACTAGTGCTCTACCACTTGAGCCTCGGCCCCACTTCCGGCTTTTTCTGCTTATGTGGTGCTGAGGAATCGAACCCAGGGCCTCATGCATGCAAGGCAAGTGCTCTACCACTGAGCCACCTTCCCAGCCCCCCCTGCTTGATTTTTAGTAGCTAAGTGGAGATAAGGGTCTCCTGGACTTTCTGCTCAGGCTGGCTTTGAACTATAATCCTCAGATCTCAGCTTCCTGAGTAGGATATGCCACCAGTGCCTGGTTTCCTCCCTGCCTTTCTCCCTCCCTCCTTCCTTCTTGGGCATTGTTTCTAAACTCTGCCACTTGAGCCATAGCACCTCTTCTGGCTTTTTCTCATGGACTTTCCTGGGTTGCCATGGAACTTCAGTCCTCAGTCCTCAGTTTTCCTGAGTAGCTAGGATTACAGGCGTGAGCCACTGCCATCTAGTGTGTCCCTTGTCTTACTGCCTCTTGCTGTTGTTACTCATGACTAGGATTCCTGGCTGAGGTGAGCCCCTGGGGCAGAGCATGACTGCCAAGGGAGGGGGAGCCCTGAAGAGGGCTGTGGACTCCTGTGCTTGACCCAGAGGGACTCCAGAACACTGGAGAATGGGCCTTGCCAGGGTGAGGAGCCCTTTAAGGACACCTGAGCCTATGCCCTCACTGAAAGAAGAGCCTCCTGGCCTAGCACATCCGAGAGCGCCATGAATTTAACAAGATTCCACCTGATACCTCCAAGGAGCAAAGCGCTGGGACAAGTGGAAAGTTTAGTCTGTTGAGAGGGCACAGTCTCCCAGAGCAAGGATGCAGCGTTCCTGTCATCCTAGAGTCAGGTGGCCATGTGCTGTCACTTCAGCAGCCGTTGGAGGTCTGGGGCTTCGGAGGCAGGTGTGGGCTGTGGGAACAGGTGGCTCTGCAGTCTTGGGCTTGGGGTGAATTTGTCCTCTGCCCCTTGGTGGCTCAGTGACCTGAAGTCTGCCGCTTAACCTCCCCATGCCCTCATTCTCTTGCTGCCCAGGCAGCAACATGGGAAGTGCTCTGTGAGGTGGGACACGGGCCCAGGAGGGCAGCGCCCTGTGTTCCCACCCCAGCTCTCACAGGTTGCCGTGGCCTCCACGCCTTAACCTCACTCCTTGGCTTTCGTGTTGTAGAGTGAAGGCAGTTGAGTGGCTGTTTGGGTTTTGTAACGATTGATAACTGATGAGCTTTGTCTTGTTTCCAGCACATGCAAATGCAAAAGGAAACCCTTGAGAACCAGAACTTTGGACTATCAGGCCCATGTGGGTCATGTCTCCTCTTCCTTTTGATCCACCCGAAAGAGACAGTCCTCAAACAGCTGTGCCCATGGAGGGGGCCTGGATCTTAGTGTGAGGCTGCCCAGGTGGCATGGCCTTGGAACTCCACATCCAACACCAGGGCCCAGAACCCCACCTCCACCCCCAAGACTAGGGCTCAGAACCCCACCCCCACCCCCAAGACCAGGGTTCAGAACTCCACCCCACCCCAAACCAGGGCCCAGAACTCCACCTCACCCCAAGATCAGAGCTCAGAACCCTACCATACCCCAAGACCAGGGCTCAGAACCCCCCACCCCAAGACCAGGGCCCAGAACCACACCCCCACCCCAAGACCAGGGTCTAGAACCCCACCCCCACCCCCAAGACCAGGGCCCAGAACCCCACCCCTACCCCAGGACAAGGGCTCAGAACCTCACCTCAACCCCAAGACCAGGGTCCAGAACTCCACCCCCACCCCAAGACCAGGGTCCAGAATCCCACCCCCACCCCAAGACCAGGACCCAGAACCCCACCCCAAGACTAGGGCCCAGAACCTCACCCCCACCCCAAGACCAGGGCTCAGAACCCCACACCCACATCCAAGACCAGGGCTTAGAACTCTACCCCACCCCAAGACCAGGACTCAGAATTCCACCCCATCCCAAGACCAGGGCCAGAACACCACCCTGACATCCGAGACCAGGGCTCAAACTTGGTATCTGATGCTTTTGCTCATTGGCTAGTGCTTTACCACCTGAGCTACACCTTTAATCATTGGAACCTTATTTGTGTGTTTGTGTGCCCATCCTGGGGCTTGAACTCAGGGCCTGGGCACTCACTGTTCCTGAGCTTTTGTGCTCAGGGCTAGTGCTCTACCATTTGAGCCACAGTTTCACTTCCAGTTTTTTTGTGGCAAATTGGAGATAAGAGTCTCATGGAGTTTTCTGCCTAGGACCATCTTTGAACCTTGATCCTCATATCTTAGTCTTCTGAGTAACTAAGATTACAGGCTTGATCCTCTAGCACCCAGCAGCGTTGTCTTTGACTTTACAATGGAATTGATGAAAACATAGGATCTGATTTTTTTTTTTTTTGGTCATGGGGCTTGAACTCTGGGCCTGGGCGCTGTCCCTCAGCTCTTCAGCTCAAGGCTAGTGCTGTAGCAGTTGAGCCACAGCGCCAATTCCAGTGATGAGTCCCATGGACTTTACTGCCTGGGCTGGCTTTGAACTATGATCCTCAGATCTCAGCCTCCTGAGTAGCTAGGATTACAGGTGTGAGCACCAGCTCCCAGCTTCATAGGATCTGATTTTGAGAAACCAACCTAGATGGCATTTTGGAAGTCATGAAAGCTTGCTTGGTGCAGGATGGAGTTCCTGGTGAAGATGGGATCTTTGTAGCTTGGAGGGCCTGCAATAGAGGAGGGCTGTGCCTGGCCACTGTCAAGCCTCACCCTATTAAATCATCAGGAAGCTTGATATGACCCTGCCTTAGTACCTGCACCTGCCCAGCTCCCAGGTGTCATTCAGGTATCAATCTCCCTTCCTCCCAGGACCCACTGGTCTGCAGGTGGAACTTCTCTAGGTGGACCACCACCAGGGGTGACCCTGCAGGTGTCTGGGCCTCTCATCTCTTAAGGGGTCCTGGGGAGGGGCTGATGTGGCCACCAGTCCTTGGAACTGCTTACACCTAAACCACTGGGAAAGCTGCTGATCATTATAGAGTTTCTGCGTGTAAACCACTTTTTAGTAATGGGCCAACAAAACCCAGATTTCATAACACTTATGAGGAGTCCCTGGAAAGCAGGGCAAGATGGACTTTTAGCTTGTAGTACCAGCTACTCCAGAGCCTGAAGTTGATTTGAGGTGGGGGGATCACTTGAGCCCAAGTGGTGCCAGGTTAGTCTGGTATATCTAAAACAAAACAAAAAAAATCTGGTGATAATAGTAAAATTCATTGAGAATTGCTAGTACCCCCCCCCCCCCCAGCTTTATGGTACTGGGTATTGAACCCAGAGTCTCACATGTACTAGCCAAACACTAAACCACGACCCCAGACTACTACTGTTTTTGTGTGTGTGCCAGTCCTGGGGCTTGAACTCA
The DNA here is from genome assembly GCF_019054845.1 of Dipodomys spectabilis. Lineage (NCBI taxonomy): Eukaryota > Metazoa > Chordata > Mammalia > Rodentia > Heteromyidae > Dipodomys > Dipodomys spectabilis. Next base: position 93,076 of record NW_024871449.1, read on the forward strand.
GGGCCTGGAAGCTGTCCTTGTGCTTTTTTTTTTTTTTTTTTGGTCGGTTGTGAGGTTTGAACTCTGGGCTTGGGCACTGTCCCTCAGCTTTCAGCTCAGGGCAGTGCTCTACCGCTTGAGCCACAGCACCACTTCTGGTTTTCTTGTGGTTTCTTGGAGATAAGAGTTTCATGGACTTTCGTTGCCCGGGCTGGCTTTGAACCCGGATCCTCAGATCTCAGCCTCCTGAATAGCTAGGATTACAGGCGTGAGCCACTGGTGCCCGGCTGTCCTTGTGGTTTTCACTCAAGGCTATTGCTCTGCCAGTTGAGCCACAGCTCTACTTTCAGCTTTTTGCTGATTAATTGGAGATACGAGTCTCACAGACTTTCCTGCGGGGGCTGATTTAAACCATCATCCTCAGATCTCAGCCTACTGAGTAGCTAGGTTTACAAGAGTGAGCCACCAGCTCCTGGCATTATTTTCTTCTGTTTCTTTTTTTTTCTTCTGTCGGTTGTGAGGCTTGAACTCTGGGCTTGGGTTCTGTCCCTCAGCTCTTCTGCTCAAGATGAGTGCTCTACCACTTGAACCACAGCGCCACTTCCAGTTTTCTGGTAGTTAATTGGAGATAAGAGTCTCACGGACTTTCCTGCCTGGGCTGGCTTTGAACCGTGATCCTCAGGTCTCGGCCTCCTGAGTAGCTAGGTTTACAGGCATGAGCCACTGGCACCCTGCTGTGATCTGTGATCCTTAGATCTCAGCCTCCTGAGTAGCTAGGATTACAGGTGTGAACAGCTGTAATCCAACTTCATAGAATCTGATTTTGAGAAACCAACCTAGCTGCATTGCTTCTGTGTGTATGTGGTTGTGCATATGTTGGCACTAGGGCTTGAACTCTGGGCATTGCATTATTGATTGGCTTTTTCTCTTTCTTTTCCTCCCTCCCTCCCTCCTTCCCTTCCTTTCTTCCTTCCCTTCCCTCCTTCCCTTCTTCCCTCCTTCCCTCCTTCCTTCCTGGTGCTTGAACTCTGTACTCTGTCCCTGAGCTGCTTTTGTTCAAGGCTAGCACTCTACCACTTGAGCCACAGGGCCAGTTCCAGCTTTTTCTCAGTTGTTTATTGCTGATAAGAGTCTCGTAGATTTTATTGCCCAGGCTGGCTTTGAATGGCAATCCTCATATCTCAGCCTCTGGAGTAGCTAGGATTACGGGTGTGAGCCACCAGCATCTGGCTTGATTGGCTTTTTCATTCAAGCCTGTGCTCTGTCACTTCAGCCAACCCTCTGCTTCCAGCTTTTTGCTGGTTAATTGGAAATAAGAGCTTCACAAGTTTGTCTGTCTAGGTTGGCTTTGAACTACCACCCCCAGATTTTGACTTTCTGAGTAGATAGGATTACAGATGTAAGCTACCAATACCTAACTGATAATTGTGTGTGTGTGTGTGTTTGTGTTTGTGTGTGTTTGTATTTATTACAATGCTGGGCCTTATACATGGTAGGCAAGCACTCTACCACTGAGCTACATGCTCAGCTCTAAGCTTGCTTTCTAAAAGATTTTTAATTAAAAATAATAATTGTGGTAAATACAATAAACTGTACTTATGTTAAGTGTCCAGGTCCCCAAATTTGGAGAAATGGCCATCTGGTTGTGGCAGTGTAGGACCCTCAGCCCACGTACCGTTTAGCCTCAAAGTTGTCCTTCTCAGGTCGGGCCTGCAGCTTCCTCTGGAATCTGGTGTTGGTGGTGTCGTGATGAAAGAGCACAGTGCCTCTGAGCCTCGCTGCGTGTGTGCCTCCTTCCTCTTTGGCCAGTGACCTTTCAGCCCCTGGCCATCCAGCTGCTTTATCTCTATAACTGGTGCTTGAAGATTGAGCTTATCCTCAGTCTCTCACATGAATGAGGTTTTATACCTGCAGATTTCAAAAGGTGTAGGACATAATGAAGGAAATGCCAACAGTCACTGGATGTATGTTTTGGATGGGAGTTATTTATTTTCAGCACTGGGGCTTGAACTCAAGGCCTTGCACTTTTGCGTGGCTTTTTTTGTTCAGGGCTTGCACTGTACCATTTGAGCCATACCTCCAGTTTGGCTTTTTGCTATTTAATTGAAGATATAGTTTCTCAGACTTTTCTGCCCAGCTGGTTTTGAATCTTTATCCTCCAGTTTTCAGTTGGCTCCTGGTTTTATTTATTTTGAGACAAGGCCTCCCTATATTCCCCTGGCTGGCTTTGAACTCCTTGAATCCCTGATGTGTCTATCTCAACCTCCTGAGTAGCTAGACCTATTGGTGGGCACCACTATACTGACCGTGTTTTTAATTATATATATATATATATATGTATGTATATATTATTTTTTTATTTTTATTTTTTTGCCAGTCATTGCACTTGAACTTTGGGCCTGAGTGCTGTCCCTGAGCTCCTTTTTGCTCAAGGCTAACACTCTACCACATGAGCCACAACACCACTTTTTTTTTGTTTTGGTGATTAATTGGAGATAAGAGTCTCAGAGAGGTTCTGGGAAGGTGGCTCAGTGGTAGAGCGCTTGCCTTGCATGCATGAGGCCCTGGGTTCGATTCCTCAGCACCACATAAGCGAAAAAGCCAGAAGTGGTGCTGTGGCTGCAATGGTAGAGTGCTAGCCTTGAGCTGAAGAGCTGAGAGACAGCGCCCAGGCCCAGAGTTCAGGCCCCATGACCAGACCAAAAAAAAAAGAGTCTCATAGATTTTCCTGCTTGAGCTGGCTTCAAACTGCCATCCTCAGATCTCAGCCTCCTGAGTAAGTAGGATTACAGTCATGAGCCACTAGCACCTGGTGTGGTATTTTTTTAAAATTAATTAATTATTGCAGTACTGGGGATTGAATCAGCATTGTAGATGCTGAGCACATTCTCTGCTTCTGACTTACATCCCCAGCCCAGATTTTTTGTTTTTTATTTTGGTTGGTTGTAGGGTTTGAACTCAGGTTCTGGGCGTGTCCCTGAGCTCTTTTGCTCTTCAGCCGTGGTCTTAAGATCTCAGCTGCTTGAGTAGCTAGGATTACAGGTGCAAGCCACTGGTGTCCAGCTCTCTGGTTGCTTTTAATTTTATTTCTTGGCTGTGGAGCTTTAAGTTAAGGCCTGGGCACTGCCTCTGAACCTCTTTGTGCTTGAGTCAAAAGCGCCACTCCTGGTTTTTAGTGGTTAACTGGGGATAAGAGTCTACTAGGGATTTTTCTGCCTGGGCTCGCTTTGAACCACAATCCTCAGATCTCTGTCTCCTGAGCAGCTAGGATTAGAGGCGTGAGCCACTGGTGCCTGGTGTCAGGTTGCTTTTTATTATTTATTTATTAATTTTTGTCGGTCATGGGGCCTGAACTCTGAGCCTGGGCGCTGCCCCTCAGCTCTTTCAGCTCAAGGCTAGTGCTCTACCGCTTGAGCTGCAGCGCCACTTCCGGCTTTTTCTGCTTATGTGGTGCTGAAGATTTGAACCTTGGGCCTCATGCATGCAAGTCAAGCATTCTACCACTGAGCCACCTTCCCAGCCCCGAGGTTGCCTTTTAGAAGATAGGGTCTAGAAGGAGTTTTTCTGCCTGAGCAGGCTTCAAACTGCAGTCCTCCAGATCTCAGGACTCTGAGTAAGATGATAGGCTTGAGATACTGGCACCTGGCTTCTGGCCATTTTTTTTCTTCCAGTCTAGGGGCTTGAACTCTGGGCTTGGGCACTGTCCTTAAACATGGTTTAAAAGTCATTGTGATATACAGAGGGATTACCGTTTCATAAATCAGATAATGAATACATTATTTGTGTGTGTGTGTGTGTGTGTGTGTGTGTGTGTGTGTGTGTGTGAGAGAGAGAGAGAGAGAGAGAGAGAGAGAGAGAGAGAGATGGGGCTTGAACTTGGGGCCTGGGTGCTGTCCCTGAGCTTTTTTGTTCAAGGCTAGCACTCTACTACTTTGAACCACAATACCACTTCCAGTTTTCTGGTGGTTGAAGTAACAGTCTCTCTGACTTTAACTCTTGTTCACGCATAGCTTTGAACTGTGGTCTCAGGTCTTAGCTTCCTGAGTATCTGGGCTTACAGGCATGAATACACCTGGCTGAATACATTTCTTTTTGGACAGTGTTACCTCTTCCTTCACTCTCTCTCAGTTTTCACTCCCATTTCTGTCCCCAAGTTGTGTTCATTTTCAGTATAGTATCTACTGAGTACCAGTGTTGTATTCCTAAGCATTTTGTGCTCAAGGCAAGCGCTCTACCACTTGGCCACAGTGCCACTTCCAGCTTCCTGTGATTAATTAGATATAAGAGTCTCACAGACTTTGTTACCTGGGCAGGCTTTGAACCTTGATCCTTCTAACTCAGCCTCCTGAGCACCTAGGATTACGATGTGAGCCACTGGCACCTGGCTTCTGGCTTGTTTTTGAGACAGTCTCCTTAACTTTTGCCTGGGCTGGTCTGGAACTTTTTTTTTTTTTTTTGCCAGTCCTGGGGCTTAACATGCTAGGTGAGCACTCTACCACTAAGCCACCTTCCCAGCCCTGGTCTGGAACTTTGAGCCTCCTTCTTCTAAGTAGCTGTGGTTGTTCTTAAAAGACATGTGTCAGTTGAGGGGATGCTAAGTTGTTAATGGGTGCCTAGCTCTGCAGTCTGGGTTTCCTGCAAAGCAGCCTGACTTGCAGGGAGCAGCTCGGAGTAGAGGGAAACCAGAGGGCTCCCAGCTGACTGTTTTAGAAGCTACGGGGTGGGGACATGAGGATTTGTCTCCTCTTCCTCCTCTTTCCTCTCCCCCCTAATCTGTAAGCCTTTGATGCCCCCCCCACCCCCATGCCAGGCAAGTGTACCACCACTCGAGCCAGGCCCATAGCCCTGTGTTTTTTTTTTAATTTTTATTTTTATTATGGTGTGTGTGTGTGTTTTATTTTTGATACTGGTTCTCCTTAACTTTGCCTGGGCTAGCCTTGAACTCATGAGTGAGCTCCTGTTTCTGTCTCCCTAGTAGGCATCACTCCTGGCTGCCTTTGATGTTTTCTAAAGAATAAACATCACAAGCCCCTACCTGCAGAATTCCAGGCAGGAAGGGGAGGACCAGAGACTGGCATTTCCTCTGATGTCCTGGCACCTGACTCATGGCTTCAGCCTCTGCCTTTGCTCAGCCTGCCTGCTGGACCATGACCTTTGTGCCACTTGGCAGCCTCCCAGCCCTGCTGACAGCCAACACTGAGAGGTGTTGGGCCTCGCTAGAACCTGTGTTCCTATTGGGCAGAAACCAGGCATGGGCAAGCTGTGTGAGACTTGACATTGCTGGAGAAGGGGCTCTCGGCCGATCCTCCTTGTCCTGCAGAAGGTGCCCGTTCTTCCTTCCGTCATCCCTGTTTCCTCCTGAGAGCTGGGCTGTGTGACTGCTTCAGGTTGTGTGGCTTTGGGCTATGTAACTTCAGACCCAGTCATGAATTCCTTACATCCTTTGTTTCCGGAAGACGGCCTACTCATTGACTCACTGTGGGTAGAGGGAGAAGGAGGCCAGTGGGATTGGGAGGCCCGTGTGGGATCAGGACAGGATCAGGACATTGGCTGAGCCGGTGCGGGGGACACGGGAGCTAAGCCTTGTGCTTGCAGAAACCTGCCCGGCTTTGTTACTGCAGGATGAAACTGCTTGTCAAGGCTCTATGCCTCAGGGAGCTCCGGAGACAGGCAGCTACCCGGCGGCTGGCAGCCACGGGGAGGCTGGTGGCTGGCCAGAAACTCACGGGGCCCAGGGAAGGATGCTGGGCTTCCATCCACCAGGCTGTTGGAACCAGGACGCATCTTCCACAGTCTCAACTGGGCTTCACCACCATGGTAACAGGAAGGTAGGCTGGCTGGGAGGCTTCCTTTCCCCCTGTGTGCTGCCCTAGGCCTCAGGCCATGGGTCTTGGAGGCCATTAGGAATCCCTGGGGATGAACGGAGGGGGCTGGGCTTTGTTGTAGGTGGTGGAGATCTGGTGGTGTTCATCCAGTGGGCAGCAGAGGACCCTGGGTTCTAGGCATGACAGCCAGGCTGCAGGAATCCGGGCCTGTGGGGCTTGTGGAGAGTTAGCTTGCAGCGTCCTGTGAGTCAGCAGACGTGCTAAGCTCCGCCACGCTACTGTTCCTGGAGCAGGCCCCGCGGGCAGGTCTGTTTTGGTAGGCTTAAAGTGTGACTGAAGGCCTGCAGGTTGGCTACAGGGCAGAGGAAGGTGTTCTAGCTGGCTGATCTTGACCTGTGCCCTGTGCTACTCGCAAATGACTTGTGTGTTTATGCATTGGATTTCTCCTAAGCTTGGGATAGGTGCCCCTGTTAGTGCCAGTTGCATTCATACACCGTTTATTTTACCCGTGTGTGTGTGTGTGTGTGTGTGTGTGTGTGTGTGTGTGCGCGCGCGCGCGCGTGTGCGTGTGCGTGCGCGCATGTGCCACAGGGCCATGTGACCATGAGCTCAGACAGTTTTTCCAGGTAGGGCAGAGGATGATTGTTCTCCTGATAGTGGCTCCTAAGACCCTTGTCTTTGTAGATCATGAGGTGGTTGGTGCTCAGGGCCTTTAGATAGCTTCCAGGTGGAACTGGCATCTTGGGCAGGAACTTCAGCCCTACCCTGTATATCCTCTACACTCCTCTGTGAGGAGGGGCGGGTCCTGGGGTTGAGTTGAATTTGTGAATTCTCCATAAAAACTTAGTAGGAGTTAGGGCTTGGGAGCTTCCCAGGTACTGGCCGCCAGGGGGTCTGGCCCAGGAGCCAGGAGATGACAGGGTGATCTCTGTGCCCAGGCCTTGCCCTCTTAAGCTCTTGTATTTAGCTGTTCCTGGGGTCTACCTTTAAGAGGTTCTGTCTGCCCCCCTCCCACCCGTGTGCCCTCCCATGTGCTGGAGTTTGAATTTAGGCACTGCTTGAGCCACGCCTCTGGCTTGGTTGTAAGCTGTATAATGAATGAACGAGTTACTGTGAATGAAACACAGCCCAGCTCTGTGCTCCCAGGGGCTCTGATTTGTGGGTAGCGACGACCCTGGTGGCTTACGCCTGCCATCTGAGGTGAATGCTCCTGATGGCTGAGCCCAGAGCCTGTGTAGACTCCATGAAGGGGTCGGAAAAGCTACTCCCGGTGGACAGGGAGAGAGTGGACAGGAGCTGGGCAGGGGCGGCAGGGCTTTATTTCCTTACTTTTTGTTTTGAAGCAGCACCAAGGGTTTGAGTTCACCCTGTCAGTTTGTGAGTTCAGTGCCAGCTCCGTGGCTCTCCCGTCACTCTCCTCACCTCTCCAGCCCACGCAGGCTCTCAAGCCACCCGCGTCCACGCTCACATATGTATGTTGTTGCATGCCAGCATTTGCCCACTTTCCCTCTCCCTTCTCCTGCCCCTGCCACTTCAGGGAAGCGTTTTTTAAAAAGATAATTCTGTTGTTATTATGAAGGTGTTGCACAGTGGTCACCATCTCACAATGAGCACATTTCTAGTTTGGACAATGTCACCCCTTCCTTCACTTGGCCCCCAGTGTCCCCTCCTGTCCCAAGTTGCATCATTCATTTCCACAGTGTCTGCTGAGTACCATGCCTGCATTTGTTCATCCTTCCTTCCTCCATTTCTGCACCCTTCTTTGTCCCCTGTCCCCCAAAAGACAAAAAAACTCAAAAGCAAAAACAACTGTCAGCCAGGCGCCGGTGGCTCACGCCTGTAATCCTAGCTACTCAGGAGGCTGAGATCTGAGGATCACGGTTCAAAGCCAGCCTGGGAAGGAAAGTCTGTGAGACTCTTATCTCCAATAAACCACTAGAAAACCAGAAGTGGCGCTGTGGCTCAAGTGGTAGAGTGCTAGCCTTGAGATGAAGAGCGCAGGGACAGCGTCCAGGCCCAGAGTTCAAGCCCCACGACCGACAAAAAAAAAACCCAAACCAAAACAAAAAAAACAACTGTCACCACCACCACCACCACCATCAAAAAACCATGTTTCCATTTTGGGGAATTACTTTTGATAAATTAATTTTCTTTTCATTAAATTTGTCATTAAATTTCATGAATGTTCAGAAGAGGTACACTGCTGGGCTCCTCCCCTTAGAGTATCCGCCTTTAGTCTGACTGTGTGTGATTGCCTAGAGTCTTGTGTAGGTTATCATGTCTCAGTGTATTTTGGATCTGGTTTCAGCATGTGAGAGAAAACATGTGCTGTTCGTCTCTCTGAGCTTGACTTACCTCACTTAACATGATTTGTTCTAGGTCCGTCCATTTTTCAGGGAAGTTTTTGGGGTGTACTGTCTCATACCCATTGGTGGTATGGGGCTTCAGAGTCCCCTTCCTTGCATTGTCGTCTTTACCGTAGCCATGGTCTCTCATTCTAGTTTGGATTGGCAGTTTCTTCATGGGTAATGATACTGAACATGTGTTTGTGTGCTTATGAATATCTTTGGAGAATTGTTGACTTAGGTCCTTTGCCTGTCATTGGCTTATTTTATTTTTTTATTTTTGTCAGATGTGAGTCCTAAACTCTGGGCCTGAGCGCTGTCCCTCAGCTCTTCAGCTCAAGGCTAGCGCTCTACCACTTCAGCCACAGCGCTACTTCTGGCTTTTTTAAATTTTCTGCTAATGTGGTGCTGAGGAATCGAACCCAGGGCCTCATGCATGCAAGGCAAGCACTCTACCACTGAGCCACCTTCCCAGCCCCTGGGACCATTTACAGATAGTTTTTTCAATTAGTTATTTTTCTAGTCATTAAAAATTATTTTTTCAATCTAGCGCCAGTGGCTCATGCCTGTAATCCTAGCTACTCAGAATCAGGGTTCAAAGTCAGCCTAGGCAGGAAGGACCAGACTCTTATCGCCAATAAACCCCTAGAAAACCAGAAGTGGCTCTATGGCTCAATTGGTAGAGCGCTTTCCTTGAGCTGAAGAGCACCCAAGTCCGGAGTTCAAGCCCCATATATTTTTTCAGTTAAGAAAAAATATTTTTTTTTTCAGTTAAATTTTGCTGCCGGAGCTGGGAAGGTAGCTCAGTGGTAGAGCGCTTGCCTTGCATGCCTGAGGCTCTGGGTTCGATTCCTCAGCACCACATAAGCAAAAAGAAAAAAGCCGGAAGTGGCGCTGTGGCTCAAGTGGTAGAGTGCTAGCCTTGAGCTGAAGAGCTGAGGGACAGCGCCCAGGCCCAGAGTTCAGGCCCCACTACCGGACCCCCCCCCCCCCCAAAAAAAAAAATTGCTGCCACATACATGCTAGTGGCTCACGCCTGTGATCCTAGCTACTCAGGAGGCTGAGATCCGAGGCTTATGGTTCAAAACCAGACTGGGCAAGAGTGAGAATCCGCAAGTGGAGCTGTGGCGTAAGATTTAGAGTGTTTGCTTTGAGTAAAAGTAGTTCAAGGGTAGCACCCAGACCCTGAGTTAAAGTCCCAGGACCAGCACTAAACAAACAAACAAACAAATAAATAAATGAAAATGAAAAACATTTTCTGAAATACATGTAGCATATAGTTTGTGTAGCTCCAATTACAGTTATGATGTGCATTCTTATTAGATCCCATTTCCAAAGCACTTCAGCTTGTGAAACTGGATACTGTGCTAGGAGCAGTGGCCCAAGCCTGTAATCCCAGCTACTTGGGAGGCAGAGATAGGGGATTACTGTTCTAGGCCAGAGGTTTGAGAGACTTCCAGCTCAACCAGGGCTGAGTGTGACAGCCTGGTGGCTTGTTCTTCCAGCTATGGGGAGTGCCAGGGCCGTGAGCAGTGACACTCACCTGTCATCCCAGTGACATGGGATAGCACAAGTAGGCGGATCACAGCCCAGGATGGCCTGGGTCTGAAGTGAGATCATTTCTCAAAAATAACCAAGGCAGCCGGGCACTGGTGGCTCACGCCTGTAATCCTAGCTACTCAGAAGGCTGAGATCTGAGGATCGCGGTTCAAAGCCAGCCCGGGCAGGAGAGACGGTGAGACTCCTATCTCCAATAAACCACCAGAAAACCGGAAGTGGCGCTGTAGCTCAAGTGGTAGAGCGCTCGCCTTGAGCTGAAGAGCTGAGGGACAGTGCCAGTGCCCAGGCCCAGAGTTCAAGTCCCACGACCGACAAAAAAAAAAAAAAAATAACCAAGGCAAAAAGTGCCTGGAGGGCTGGGAAGGTGGCTCAGTGGTAAAGTGCTCGCCTTGCAAGCATGAGGCCCTGGGTTCGATTCCTCAGCACCACATAAGCAAAAAGAAAAAAGCCAGAAGTGGCACTGTGGCTCAAGTAGTAGAGCGCTAGCCTTGAGCTGAAGAGCTGAGGGACAGCGCCCAGGCCCAGAGTTCAGGCCCCACAACCGGACCCCCCCCCCAAAAAAAAAAGTGCCTGGAAGTTTGGCTTAAGTAGTACAGCTCCTGCCTAGCAAGCACCAAGGACCTGAGTTCAATCCCCAGTGCCAGTGTTTTGCTATATAGCCCGTGCCTCTGCTCCTCCTGAGTGCTAAGATTACAGGTGTGTAACAATATTTACATTCCACGTCAGCTTTTACTATTTGGAGGTGGGGGTGTAGCATCATGGTGGAAAAGTTGCCTAACTTATACAATGCCCTGGGTTTGATTTCCAGCACTACAAAAAGGAAACAAAATCTAACTTACAGTGTTTTGTTACTGTTGTTGATAATTCTTTTGTTATCGCATCTAAAAATCATTGCCAAATTTGAGGTGACAGAGCTGTACTTGTATGTTTACACTTAGGTTTATCATTTTAGCTCTTATATTTAGGTATTTGACCTATTTTGAGTTAATTCTTGTAGTTGTTTATGGTATGAGGTAGGGGTGCAGCTTCATTCTTTTGTGTGTGTGTGTGTGTGTGTGTGTGTGTGAGAGATGGGGCTTGAACTTGGGGCCTGGGTGCTGTCACTGAGCTCATTTGCTCAAGACTAGTGCTCTACCACTTTGAGCCACAGCTCCACTTTGGTTTTCTGGTGGTTCATTGGAGATGAGAGTTCCCCAGACTTTCCTGCCCTGCTGGCTTTGAACTGTGATCCTCAGATCTCAGCCTCCTGAGTAGCTAGGATTACAGGCGTGAGCACTGGCACATGGCTCCACTTTCTTCTTCTTCTTCTTCTTTTTTTTTTTTTTTGGTTGGTGTTGGGGCTTGAACTTTGGGCTTGGGCACTGTCCCTGCACTCTTCAGCTCAAGGCAAGTGCTTTACCACTTGAGCCACAGCACCACTTCTGGTTTTCTAGTGGAGATAAGAGTGTCATGGACTTTCCTATCCAAGCTGGCTTTGAACAGGGATCCTCGGATCTCAGCCTCCCGAGTAACTAGGATTACAGGCGTGAGCCACCAGGCACCTGGCCCCACTTTATTCTTCACAGGTGGATACGTCTCTTTTTTTTTGGGTCCGGTCATGGGGCCTGAACTCTGGGTCTGGGCGCTGTCCCTCAGCTCTTCAGCTCAAGGCTAGCGCTCTACCACTTGAGCCACAGCGCCACTTCCGGCTTTTTTTTCTTACGTGGTGCTGAGGAATCGAACCCAGAACCTTGAGCATGCAAGGCAAGTGCTCTACCACTGAGCCACCTTCCCAGCCCACGTCTCTTTTTTTTTTAAAAAATTATTATTTTTTTTTTTCCGGTTGTGGGGCCTAAACTCTGGGTCTGGGCACTGTCCCTCAGCTCTTCAGCTCAAGGCTAGCACTCTACCACTTGAGCCACAGCGCCACTTCTGGCTTTTTTCTTTTTTCTTATGTGGTGCTGAGGAATCGAACCCAGGGCCTCAGGCATGCAAGGCAAGCGCTCTACCACTGAGCCAACTTCCCAGCCCGGATACGACTCTTTATAGAGGATAGCTAGGAAAGCCCATGAGCAGAAACATGTTCTCCCTGCCTATCTAGGAGCAGCCCAGACTTCATTTGATGCCCTCCTCTTCCTCTCCCCTGGCCACCTCAGTGCCCACCCCTCTCCCATACTGGCCTTTCTTTCCTACCAGGTATTCCTCCCTGCTTTTAGTTTATGCTAGGGAAAGTGGGGGGGGGGCTTCTTGTGTCCAGGTGCCCACTGGGCAGGTCCCCTAGGGTGACCTTATCAGCCTTGTCACCCTGTCAGGCCAGAGGCTCAGGCTTCAGCTGCCCGGGGCCAGCAGGTGTGCCGGGACTGCAGCTGTTGAAAGCTCTCTGGTGGGCAGTTGCGTGGATCGAGCATCCTTGCACTTCCCTCATGATTCCGCATGAGGGACTTAGGCCAATCAGAATTTAAAACTGGATTGGAGAGCTAGCTCTGAGTTGGGACCTGAATGCTCCAGAATTAATTTGCCAAACAAATTTTCCACCCTTCACGTGTGACCTTGTAGTGGGGGGCGGCCTGCACCCCAGGATCCCAGGCAGGCTGCCTTCCATGCTCCCACCTTCTTGCAGCTCTCAGGGACCATTGTGTCTTTTGTTCAGATGGGGAAACTGAGGGCAGAAGTGACGAGCCCAAGGTCAGTGAAATGGACTAAAACCTGATCTTTGTGGGACTGAATCCTCTGTGCCTCTCCATCAGCTTGGACCCAGGACAGATGCTTGAGAAAGGGGTGCAGATGGTGGAAACAGTGCGGCCCTTCCAGATGGACAGGGGAGGGTGACCTGGCTGCTATTATCAAGGTAGGGTGAAGATCTGGAGTAAGATAGAGCCACAGCTGAGCTTCCCAGAGCCTGATGCCAGGAGGGCTGGGTGGTGCTCTTGCTGTGGGTGTCCCGAGCCCACCTCCAGGCCTGGTAAGCCTGTCTTACCTGTCCTGCAGGACATGTGTGCACACCTGGAAAGGCACATGGTGTGTGAGTCCTGTCATCCAAGGAAAGGGGGCTGGACTCGCCCGTCCTGTCCTGTCCTGTCCGCTGCAGCTCATTACTAGCAAGGAGAATGCTGGCCACTGAAGCAGTTCCCTTATCCCACCTTTCCCATTCCCTCCCTAGGATTGAGCTGAGGGCCTTGTATGTTACTAGGAAACTGCTCTATCACGTGAGCCGTGTCTCCAGCCATCCTCTTCTTCTTCTTAGTAGTAGTAGTATTTATATTGCTGCCATTGAGTAGTGATGTAAAGAGGTTTCAGTTCAATAAGTTCTGGTTATGGGTACAATGCATCTTGATCTTTTGTTTTTGAGATGCGATCTTGCTATGTAGCCTAGGCTAACCTCAAACTCCTGGGCTCAAGTGATCCTCTGGTGTGAGACTTCCAAGTAGTTGGGACTACAGATGTGTACTGTCACACCTGGGTTTTGATTCTAGCCCTTACTGAGCTAGTTAAGTGTTACATTCCCTCTTGGGCACTCATGCGCTGTTGGCACAGTCATTTGAGGTGTCAGGTGGGAGATCGATCCAGCCTTGAAACTGGTGGCCATTGCTTTCAGCAAGTGTCAGACTGTTTTATTTGTGTTTCTGTGCTGATTTGTCTGTGCTGTTGACTTTGGTGGAGCATGCATTGGGACCTCAGCTATAACAACTAAATTGCTTTTGGTGATGTAGTCTGCATGTTGATATCCTATGCTCCCTTTAGTGACAGCAGGCTGGGCCTTGTGTGGTCCTTACATTGCAGTAGGCAAGGTCTTAGAAGGAGGAGGGTACCCATAGAGTGGCACCTGCTCACCCAGCTAATCCGTGGTATAGGAAAACATTTCTAGTATTTTCTTAACTTATAATTTTGTTTTTGTTTTGATGGTGTAGAAGAATCTAACCCAGGACCTTGAGCATGCTAGGTAAGTGCTCTACTACAGAGCCACACCCCAGCACTGGCTTGTTTTTGTGTGTATGTGTTGTTGTTTTTTTTGAAGTTTTAAAGGTGCTTTGATGCCAGGCCTGGCGGTGGACACCTGCAGTCCTAGCACTTGGGAGGCAAAAACAGGAGATTGATATGAGGTCAGTCTGGGCTATGTAGCCATAACCTATGTTTAAAAAAAAAAAAAAAAGCTCCTTAATATTTTGGATACAAATAGTTAATTGGATCGGATCTGTGTTTTGTAAGTATTTTCCCCTGGTCTTAGTTTGTCTCTTCTTTCTCTTTAACAGTGTCTTTCTCAGAACTGTTTTTTTTTTTGGGGGGGGGGGGGTGAGGTGGGGGAAGGGGCAGTGCCAGTGCTGGGACTTGAGAATTCATGGTCTTGTGTTCTTGCCTAGCTTGGTGCTTTGCCACTTGAACCACACCTCTACTTCAGTCATTCTGCTGGTTATTTGGAGATAGGAGTTTTAGGGACCTTTCTGCCTGGGCTGGCTTTGAACCGCCATCCTCAGATCTCAGCCTCCTGAGTAGCTAGGATTGCTGGCATGAGTCCCCAGTACCCAGCTCAGAACTGACTTTGATTTCAGAAGCCTGGCCCGTCAGCCATGTGGCTGCTCAGGATGAGAGGAGGTGATCAATCTTGGCCAAGGCCATGGTGATTTCCTCTCTGAACCTTGTCTTCCTCAGGCTGAAACTGTGGGTCAGTGTAGGGGACTGTCGTCCTGGCCTGTGCCTTCCACTGACAGGCAAGACACTGCAGCATACCCAAGGGCCACAGTGACCATGAGCCTGGGCCTTGGTTTCCAGTCCATTTGTGCTGGGCATGTCCAGCCAGCCTGCTGCGACGCTTCTGCCTGTGGGTCAGGCTTTTTCCCAAGGCTACTGCCCAGTGGCTCCAGTCTTCCCTACTCAGGTGGCCCCACACTCTGAACTTACTCTGAGCAGTGCTGAGTACCTGCTGGTCTGTCCCCAGGGTGTCCAGTGGGCATCAGGACTTTGAGCAATGCCAGCATGGTGCTGGACAGTTCTGGGTGGCCAAGCTCTTGGGATTCCCCAAGTGACTGTGGGGCTGCCTCCCTCCCACCTCTCCTGAGCGTGTGGCTGCAGCACGTGGAGCCCCAGGTGACTTTAGTGCACTTGCTGAATTCTGGAAATGCCCTGGATCAGTGTCTCAAGTACAGACTTAAAGCATTCGAAACTAACTTGGTTCTTAAAGGTCAGTCAAGTGGGGTGGGAGGGATGTTTATTTAAGCTGTTTTATTGGTATGACTGCATACCTAAAGTGTATAGTTGGATCAACTTTACCCTGTATATATGCCTGTGAGGCCATCACCGCAATCAAGATAACAAACATGTCCAGTACCCTGAGAGTTCCTTCCTGTTCCTGCCTTCCTCCCTCCTGCCCTCGCTCCCTTCCTTCCTCCCTCTCTCCCATTTCCCACTCACAGATAACTGCTCCTCTGCTTGCTGTCTGTTGTGGTTGGCAGTTTCTAGAATTTTACAAAAATGGAATAAAAAACCCATCATGTTGCTGCATGTCTATAATTGCAATTCTTGGGAGGCAGAGGCAGAACAATCATGAATTCTAGTTCGCTCTGAGCTACAAAGTGAGACCTTTCTTGAGACCAAGGGCTGATGCTGGGTACCAGCTACTCAGAAGGCTAAGATCTGAAGATCATTTTTCAAAGTCAGCATGGAATCCATGAGACTTTTACCTCCACTTAACTATCCCAGCTTTTTTGCTAAAGGCTAGTGCTCTACCACTTGCTACAGCTTCACTTTCAGCTTTTTTGGTGCTTAATTGGAGATAAGAGTCTCACAAACTTTTCTACCCAGGCTAGTTCCGAACCTTGATCCTCAGATCTCAGCTTCCTGAGAACTAGGCTTACAGATGTGAGCCACTGGTGGAATTATTCTTTGTTTTTTTGTTTTTTTTTTTGTTTTTTTTTGGTCAGTCATGGGCCTGAACTCTGGGCCTGGGAGCTATCCCTCAGCTCTTCAGCTCAAGGCTAGCGCTCTACCACTTGAGCCACAGCGCCACTTCTGGCTTTTTCTGCTTATGTGGTGCTGAAGAATTGAACCCAGGGCCTCATGCATGCAAGGCAAGCACTCTACCACTGAGCCACCTTCCCAGCCCCAGATGGTGGAATTATTCTTGCTTGAATAATCATCTGTCGTGTGGACACGTTGTTTATTTACCTATCAGTGATGGATACATGGGTTGTGTCTGGCTTTTGATGACTGAATCGTGCGGCAGGGAATGTTTTCCATCATTTGACTGTACTATTTTAAAATGGCTTTGCTTAGTTTAGTGGATGGAGGACAGCATCTCACAGTTGTTTAACTTGGAGATAATTCGCTCATAAGGCCGAATCATTTGACAAGTCCTTATCTGCTGGTGTGAGCCAGTGTTACTGTGAAGGCCTGGAATGTTCCTTGCTCCTTTGGAGTAGGTGGTGGCCTGATCCAGCTCAGGCCAGGGCCGGGTGGAGGAGGAAGCCAGAGTTGCCTAGTGAGGTGGCAATGCCCTCCTGGAGGGATGGGGCCAAGTCCAAAGGGCCCAGCATTGGGGGCCGAGGCTCAGTCCCTGCAGTATATCTGGCTGTAGCTTTGGGAGGTCACAGTGGAGGCCTAGGAAGACCATGCTCATGCTATGGCGAGCCTTGTCTCTCCAGGCCCTCAAGAAGGGGGTCCTCGACGCCTGTGTTGGGGAGAAGGCCAAGCAGTGAGTTTTGGGGGCTGAGAGGAACCATAGGACTGTGGGGTGGTAGAGGGGTGTTTGGAGAAGACCAGGTCTGTGTGCACAAGTGGGCAGAGCTGTGGGATCTGGACACTATTCTGGGGTGCTTGCTGGAATGGGATACCCCATAACCTTTTCAAGATGGACTGGAAAGGATGGCCTGTGGTCTGGGCTCCCCGGCTTTGAGGGGCATCCTAGGGTCTGTAGGGAACTTTCGGGGCCTGAGTTGTATAGAAGCTCCACTTTGGACTCTGGGTCCGGGATGGGGCAGGGGTAAGAGTTGTCCAGCTTTTCCCCTGCTGAGGAGCAACAGGAAGATCCTGGGCACCGAGCTGCCCTGAGAGTGGACACCCTCTTCTGTCTGGAGCACGTAGCATGGGTGTGTACGTGGTGAGGGGAGGTGGCAGGCAGAAGGGCTGGCGTTCTCAGCAAATGGAGGAGTGAGATCTGCCACCAGGAGTGAGGAGGCGCACTTGTGGGCAGGAGCCGTCAAGCTGCAAGGTTGGAAGACTCGGCCTCTGCCCTGCGCTCCAGGAGGGGGCTGCATTTGGGTTGAGGATCACGTTCCATGGCCCTGTGCTGGCAGAAGCGAGGTCAGCCTAGCCTACTTGGCCAGACAGGGTCCTCAGGGCTGGGGCAGCACCCACATTTTACCTGAGGCTCCACAATTTCCTCCTTCCTTTATAGGTGAGAGGATTTACAGACACCCGCACTTGTACTTTTGGTAATAATTAATGTAGATTGCTTTCACCAGAAGGCCACCTGATTAGAAAGTGAGAAGAGCGGAAGAGGCCCCTTAATAAGGGGCTGAATGCTAGCAGGAGGGGCCACTGGCCTGAGCTTACCCAAACTCCAGCCTAATGTTTCCTTTTTAATTTCTGTGTTGGTCCTGGGCCTTGAACTCGGCCTAGATGTTATACCTGAGCTCTTTTGTTCCAGGCTAGTGCTCTACCACATGAACCTCAGCTCTATTTGTGGCTTTTTGCTGGTTAATTGGAGATAAAGTCTTACAGATTTTCCTGCCTGGACTGGCTTTGGATTGAGATCTGCAGGTTGCAGTTCAAAGCCAACCTAGGCAGGAAACTACAGTCTGCTGAAGGTATGGAATTGCAGAGCCTGAGACAAGTACCCTGTCCTCAGAAACAGGGCAGAGGGGAGACTGATGTTAGCTGACTCCCCTTCCATCCATCCCCCAGGCCCTGAGGGGTCCTTGGGACTATTTCAGGCTCAGAAGGTTATGGGCGTAGCTCTTGGGGCCGCCTTTCCACAGTGGGTGATGCTTCTGTCTGGGATTCTGGAGCCCCGGATGGCGATGGCCGGGCCTGGGTGGGGCCACCTCAGCTGGGGGGGCCGCCTCGGCTGGGGGGCTGAAGTGGGCCAACTGCCCTGTTAGGGACAGCACAGCCTCCAGATGTCATCCTGTGGGCTGCTCAGTTCAGCTGTACCTTCTACTTCCTGCCTTCCTGACACGGCAGTTGGAGGGCCCAGTTGTGGTGGTATATAAAACAAGGTTTCTATGACAACTTCAAACTCTTCCTGTTTAGATTGGGCAGCCCCGGATGTCAGTCTGGCTGCTCCCTCCCAAGCCGCGACTGACCTGCAGGGAGCTGGGACTGTTCTGGGTCAGGCAGGCCTGAGCATGGCCCTGCGCAGTAGAGAAGGATGAGAGACCGTGATGCTGGCTGCCACTGCCTCCTGTGCCTGACTCTGGACTGAGCACGGGCCATCCCCGCTGGCATGGCCTCCCAGCTGAGCAGGTACTGCCCACGCTGTCACTGGGGGCACATTGTGTGTCTGGAGGACACTTGGAGGAGAGAGCTGGGCCGAGCAGTGTGCCTCGTGGCTGGCTGTCTGCATGTGCCCAGGAAGGCTGGTGAAGTACCTCCCTGGTCTTGTGCTTACTGATCCTGAGCAAGCCTGATCAAGGCAGCTGCCTCTCTCCCCAGCCTCGCTCCTGCTCCCTTTTCTTATGCTGTGGCTTGCCTAGTGCTACTGCTCTGCTTCCTCCCCAGCCATCAGCGTTGGGTCTTTGGTATTAGTGGGTACTGGTCTGAGGACCCCATGTGGGACCTCTGGTCCATCCCCCATCCATCCAAGTGTGAGGAGCTTGGGGGTGGGTTGCTAGCACCTCCCTGTCCTACTCTGGGCCTGCAGGTACCCCCAGAACTGTTTCTTGCCCAGCTCTTTCTCCTGTCCCTACCTCCTTGTGAGGGTATAGTAGGGTCTCAGGGTTTGGCAGAGCTCCCTAGGGGAAGATGAGGTGCTCCCATGTGTCTCCATTTGCCCCTCAGGGTCCTGTGGTTGGCCATGAGCCTGTTTGGTCCCGTGAAGCAGCCTGGTGTGAAGTTCCCAGGGCTCCTCACCCCCCAAGGGCAGCATCCCTGTCCCCATGTTCCTGACCAAGGCATCTGTTCCTGAGGAAGCTCCAAGAGTTCACAGGCCCCCTGTGGGGGCCTCCAGCCTGCGCAGCACACACCATTGCCACCTCTACCTCTCTGCGAGGGAGGGGCCATTGGAAGGGAGAGGTTCCAGAGCTTCCGGCCCTATCTGTGTGCTGTCCTGAGCTGCCACCCACCCCTAGCCCTCCTGGCTCAGCGTGTGCCCCTCAGCAGCCGGACCAGGGGCCTGCCTGGCTCTGGCACCATGGGGACCTCAAGAGGACTGGGCCTGCTGCGTCACCCGACTGCTCAGTGTGGCCGCCTCCTGCCTCAGTTCTCTCACTCGCCGTGAGTAGAGGAAGCCGACACGCCACACCCCTCGTTGCCATGGTTTTCATGCAGCAGTGTTTTAATTTTAGCGCTGACATTTTCGAAGCAGAAACAGAGATGCTGGCCACCCTCCCAGCGGAGCGGGCTGTGGGAGGGCCAGGCAGGGGCCAGCCTCCTGGGCTGCTGCCAAGATGACAGTGCAGGACCAGGCCTGGGCTGGCGGGGCCCGAGGCTGCGGGAGCCGAGCCCGGCATCCAGGCTGCGGCACCACAGCCCCGCTGGGCCACCTGTGCCAATCCTTGCTGCCACGGAGGGTGGAGTGAGCACAAACAATACAGTCAATGTATTCTTGTCATCTAGAGCAAAGGCTGAGATCAAAGTGTCGGCGGGGCTGTGCTCTCGCAGAGGCCCCAGGGAGCCTTTCCTGCCAGCTTCTAAGACTTCTGGCAAACCCAGCACCCTGAGACTTATGGCTGCTTCACTTCAGACTCTGTCTTGTGTTCACATGACCTTCTTTCTCCCTGTGTGTAGGGTGTGAGGATGTCACTCATTGGATTAGGGCCTACCCTGTAATGATGTGGACCTAAAATGTCACCCTAAGAGCTCCTGTATTGAAGGCTTGGTCCCTAGTACAAGCGATGTTTGGAGGTAGGCTTTGGGAGACTGGCTCCCAAGGGCTTTCCTTAAATCAGTGGTCTATTTATGGACTCTTAAGTTTGAGTAAACTCTTGGGAGGCGTTGGAACTGTGGAAGGGAGGCCTGGTTGGGGGAGGGCATGTCTTTGAAGGTGTATCTTTTTTTTTCTGGGGGAGGAGGTGTAGGTCGTGGGGCCTGAACTCTGGGCCTGGGTGCTGTCCCTCAGCTGTCATCTCAAGACTAGTGCTCTACCACTTGAGCCACAGCACCACTTGTGGTTTTTTCTGCTTATGTGGTACTGAGAATCGAACCCAGGGCCTCATGCATGCAAGGCAAGCACTCTGCCACTGAGCCACCTTCCCAGCCCTGAGGGTGTATCTTGCCATAGCCCCTTCCTGTATTTCCCATGCTTTCTTACCTCCATGAACTGAGTAGCTTCTGCCATGCCCTGGGCTCTTCTGCCTTGCCTCTGGACCATGGCAGTGGTCTGGCTGGCCATGAATTGAAACCCCTCAGACAGAGCCAAAGTAAGTCTTTACTCCTTATTTTATTTATCTGTGCTTCCCTTGGTCTTTTCAGTTGAAGCTGCCACTCTACCACTTCCAGCTTTTTTGGTGGCTAATTGGAGATAAGGTAGACTTTCCTGCTGGGCTGGCTTCAAACAGTGATCTTCAGACCTCAACCTCCTGAGTAGCTAGGATTATAGGCATGAGCCACCAGTGCCTGTCTTCTTTACACCTT
The DNA here is from genome assembly GCF_019054845.1 of Dipodomys spectabilis. Classification (NCBI taxonomy): domain Eukaryota; kingdom Metazoa; phylum Chordata; class Mammalia; order Rodentia; family Heteromyidae; genus Dipodomys; species Dipodomys spectabilis. The sequence continues at coordinate 113,549 of NW_024871449.1, forward strand.
TTAAATGACTTCTGTCCGTTATTTGGAAGGGTCTGTTTCAGCCCAGGGCACAGGCTCCGTGCCAGGCTCAGGCTGGGTTCTATCTTGGGAGGGTGTCAAGAAACAGGAGGACAGGAGTAACTCCCCTCCCAGGCCCTCCTTGCCTGTTCTTGTACCTGTGCTTTCTGCTCCAGAATGCCAGCTCCTCCCTTATCTGTACTCTGGATGGGCATGGAGCCATCTGCAGGGAAAGTGGCTTTACCCTGAGAGCACGGCTGCAGAGTGCTCCTGGGACAGACCCGAGGGAGACTGAAGAGATGGCTGGAGGCTCTCAGGGGACTTTAGAGTAATTTGATGACTTAAAATTGACACTCTCACTGAGCTGTGCTCAGAAGCTTCCAGACTCCCAGATCACCTTGTCCTTATTGTCCTGTGTTCTTTATTTCACCTAACTTTGTATTAGAGCGCTTCTGCTCTAGAGGCTGAGTGATACTCTGTCGTATGGGTATAACTTCTCCATCTTTAGTGGGGGACATTTAAGGTGCTGGACAGTCTTCTGGATAGACTGACCTTGCTGCTTTCTCTTGTGTCAAGTCACATGCTAGGGGAAGGTCCCAGACCTGGGCACACCTATGCACTTGCTTGGGCTTTTGATAGAGAATGCTGATCACTCTCCATGAGGTTCTGTCGATGCTGCTGCCCCATTTGTAGATGCATCCTTTCTCTTCAGATGCTGCTGGCTGAGTGGGATGGGCACAGGTAGGGCAGTAGGGATGGCCAGGTGTGCTTGATAAACAGCAGTGGTTAGGTAGGTGCAGTTTGGAGCCCCACAGGGCAGTAGAGATGAGGTGGAGAAAGGTCAAATACCTTACAAGGGAGCTGAGTCCTTATTCTACAGCAGGAATGGTTGACGCAGTCATCACCAGATTCCTGCTTACGATGGTCTCCCTTGGGGCAGTGAGTCAGGACATAGGCCTGGTAGAGAAGTCAGATACCCTCCTCAGACCACCCATCTGAGTGTGTGATCCTCTTGTCTTCTGAGCCCCTCTTCCTAGAGCGGAATCCAGACTGCTCTAGTCCCAAGGCCTCCCGTGACAAGCTTGGGCCTCATTCCTGGTTACTTTCATCCGCAGCCCCTGTGTGGGCCACACGCCAGCTCTGTGGGTTTGCTTTGTGGAATTACGTCTTTGAGGCAGGCCCTCTTGAAGTGCCGCTTCTCGTCAGGACATTTCCTTGGCCTCTGCCCTCTGTTCCTCCACAGGATGTGGCCAAGGTGTCACTTCTGGGAAGTTTGCCCAGAATTCTGGAGGCAGCTCTTAGCTGCATCTTTGCTCATCTTCCCAGGTGCCCATGTCATCAGCCTGCTTCCCACATCAGAGGATGCTGCAGAGGGCAGTGGTTCCCATGGAGCTTGGCCTGGGGCCCCACCCAGCCTGGCCTGTTTATCCCATTAGGACTAGATCTGTGTGGTTCTCGTGTGGGCCAGGAGTAGCTGGCATGCAGGGGAAAGGGGAGGCTGTGGGTGAGTCAGCAGCCCCAGCCACTGCAGCTGGCAGAGGACGGCGAGGTCTAGCCAGAAGGAGAGGAGTTGGTCGTGCAGGAAGCGGCATCCCTGCCTGGCTGGCTGGCTTTTCTGGAGTCTGGGCTCCGTGGGAATGTGTGTGTGTGTGTGTGTGTGTGTGTGTGTGTGTGTGTGTGTGTGTGTGTGTGTGTTGTGTGTGGGGGTAATAAAATGGGCATGGGTTCCTGGGAGGATGTCACAGATCAGACTTCAACCAGAAGTCTGACTCCACAGTCAGGCCTGGGACTGGGCAGGCTGGGCCCTGGCTGATACCTGAGCTGGCCCCTGCCCTTCAGATTCAGGAGGGTCTTCATTGAACTTGGGGCCTCCAGGAGTTGTGTGTGCTGGTCACATTCCTGCTGGGTCCAGCAGGTGGTCCAGTGTCTCGCCTTCTCTGCTGGCATTGCTTCTCTTCTATTTTTCTTTTGCTGATAGTAAAGAGCAATTCCAATACTTTTATTACCCTTGTGTTTGCCAAAACGAAAGCTTGAACTAGGCGCCACAAATTCCCCTGGCTCCCCTGTTTCTTGGAGATGAGGCATGTCTGGCTGGGTGTGTGGCAATTGGGTGTGTCTGGGAGGAAGGGAGAGGCAACGCTGGGGTAGTGGCTGGTGGGGGGGTAAGGCCCGGCTGGGAAGCCACTGGGACCAGGAGCTTGCTGGCTGCCACTGCCTGAGCAGTCCTGAGGGCAGGACTGAGTGCGCTGGGCTTTTTGGCCTCATGGTAGAAGTGACAGCAGAGTCCTGTCCAGGGCAAGGACCTTTGGGGATTAATGTAACCGAGGCTGTGTTTCTCAGTGGCCAGTGGCCTGGGAGTTGGGATGGTCCTTGGTGCAGGACCCCAGGGCAGCAGGTGATGGCCGGGTTGGGGAGGGAAGGCATGGGGTTGAAGCTTTTGATGCTTACTCCCTTGGAGATAACGCCATGTGTGGGGTCCTTGGTTGGTGGCATGGGGTTCCTGGAGTAGGCAACCTGCCCCTCACCTTAAGCCCTGCTTCTTGGGGTGGCTCCAGATTCTCAGCTTAGGAGCCACTCCTAGCCTCTGATCACAAAGGCTACCCTAAGGTTCCCTTCCTCGGTGCCCATGGGCTCCTTCCTTCTTCCTTCCTGGCAGCCTGGACTGGTGTTCTTGGCAAAGGAGCCTCACAGAGGCGCCAGCTGCTCCTCAGACGGTCTATGCTCTGTCCTCGCCCCGCGAGCCGTGGCCTGGGCAGCTCTGTGCTCTGCCGCCTCGTGCCAGCCTTGTCCTGTGGAGAGGGCCCCTGGCTGTCCCCCACCCCCCGCAGCTGGGCGCACAGGGGCCTTCCTGCTGAGTTGGAAACGGGAATCAAGGAGACACGTTGTTAAAACTGTTTTGTGATTTACAATTGGCTGTGTTGGAGCTCAAGCTTAAAATTTGCAAAGACCCGTAATAGTGTAAATGCAATTTCTTTCTTTTCTTTTTTTAAAATTTTATTGTCAAGGTGATGTACAGGGGGGTTATAGTTGTAAATGCATTTTTAAAAAACAAGTATTTTTTGTGTGTGTGATTTCCACTTTTTATTTATCTTTTTTTTTTTTTTTGGTCAGTCGTAGGGCTTGAACTCTGGGCTTAGGCGCTGTCCCTGCGCTCTTCAGCTCAAGGAGAGCTCTCTACCACTTGAGCCACAGCGCCACTTCCGGTTTTCTAGTGGTTTATTGGAGATAAGAGTCTCATGGACTTTCATTGCCCGGGCTGGCTTTGAACCATGATCCTCAGATCTCAGCCTCCTGAGTAGCTAGGATTATAGGTGTGAGCTACTGGTGCCCTGCTTATTTATCTTTTTGTGCTGACATGGGTGCTTGAACTTAGGGCCTTTCACTGTCACTTGGATTTTTCCACTCAAAGCTAGCACTCTTCCACTTGAGCCAATTTCCACTTCTGGTTTTTGTTGGTTAATTGGAGATAAGAGTCTCTGATTTGTCTGCCAGAGTTGCCTTTGAACCACAATCCTCAGATCTCAACTGGCATTGTTTGCTTTTTTTTTTTTTTTTTTAATCAGTCGTGGGGCTTGAACTCTAGGCCTGGGCACTGTCCCTGAGCTCTTCAACTCAAGGCTAGTGCTCTATCACTTGAGCACAGTGCCGCTTCCGGCCTTTCCTGTTTATGTGGTGCTGAGGAATCGAACCCAGGGCCTCACGCATGTGAGGCAAGCTCTCTACTGCTGAGCCACCTTCCCAGCCCTTGTTTACTTTTTTTTAGCTTACTGGTGCAGAGGTGGGAAGATTTCACTGTTACATTTCTATACATTAAACTGTGAAAATACCTTCTTCCTTCCTGCTCCACGGGTCCCTCCTCACGTCACTGTGCTGCCACGCAGGTGGCTTCCAGCCCTGCTGTCAGACCTGAGTGGGCCTCACTCCTGGCCACATCTCACCCAGGGGGAGGATGGCTTTGGGGATGGGACAGACTCAGCTGTCCATCACTTGGGGATGTCTGGGTTCATTGCTCTAGAAAATGCCATCTTCTGACTCTTTCCTGGAGCCAAGAGAAAAGTCCTGTGGGTGAACATGTATCAAGTACCTGCTGTGTGCATACACGGGCTGAGGATGATGACACTCTCTGCATGGTCTTGGGCGTTTATCTCCCACTACCGGCGGGACTGTGTGGTGTATGCCACTTTATGGGCAGCATGCAGAGGTCAAGTTTGGCAGCTTGCTCAGGACCTCAGCTGGTAGAAGCCTAAGCCAGGCCTGATCTTTGGAATATGACTTGTTCAGCTTCCCAGCTGCTGAAGGCGGGGTTAGTAAATGCCAGGTCCCGGGGCTGCTGGGCTGAGGCCGCACGCCACCCACCAGGGCTGGAGCCGCCCGTGTGCCCCGTAACCAGTGCCAGCCAGACCCACACTCACCGTCTGTTGGCTATCACCTGGTTTTTTCTTGTTATCATTTTGTTTGTTGTTTATGTGGTACTGAGGAAGTGAACCCAGGGCTTCACACATACTAGGCCAGCACTCTAAGCACTAAGCCACATTCCCAGCCCCCGTTATTACCTGTGACCGTGGGTTCCATCAGCGAGGTGTTGTCTGGGAAGGTGCCAGGCTGTCCTGGGGCCACCCTGGGTAGGAACAACAAACAAGCTGGCTTGTTGAGATTCGAAAGATGTGCAGTGCCTTGCCTGGCTGGCCGTCCACAGCAGGGACCAGTGCATCTGCTGGGGAAGTGAGCTGGTGTTTCCTGTCCGTGGGGAGCTCTCAGCTTTCCACCCTGGGCTTGGGTACTACCTTGGACTCCCTGACCACCTCCCCACCCTGGGGACAGATTGGAGCCAGTGGTCTCCTGCTGGCAGAGCTCAGAAGTCTTAAAGATATGACCCGTATCCAGTTCTCAGATGCCACCCAGCTCTTCTGGGAGTCTTGATGAGGTAATGGTCATGAGATTAGCTTTTGGAGGCTTCTGAGGACCCCACTGGCTGAGTTACATCCCTTCCTTTGCTTTCAACCCTTCCGGACCAGGGCAGGGTTCTCCCCATGGTGCAGCTGGTGAAAGTCTCTGGCGTTCCCGTCCCATGAAGTGAGGACCATGTAGCCACTTTGTGTCCTGTCCATGAGGAGCACCCTATCTAGGGGAGCCCAGATGTGCGGGACGTTCTCTTCCTTCCGGGAGCCAGAGGGCTGCTTGAGGGCCCTGCCCTTCCCCGGGCCGCTGTGCACAGGTGGCACTCTGTCCTGGAGGCCTCATCTCAAGTCTCTCTCTTGCACCAGGATCATGCGGCCGGATGATGCCAATGTGGCCGGCAATGTCCACGGGGGAACCATTCTGAAGATGATCGAGGAGGCAGGGGCCATCATCAGCACCCGGCACTGCAACAGCCAGAATGGGGTGAGTGCCCTGGCCTGCCCAGCCATGGGCCGTGCCAGTCAGGGATCAGGAAGGTAGTTTACAGGAAGCCCAGGTCTAGAGCCGGCCCTTCCCTTGCCCACCAGCGGGCTCATGGATGCTCTGGTTCAGTCAGTCTTGGAGGGGCTCCTGGGAGTGAGGTTTGGTTTTGACCTCAGTGAGGAGGGTAGGAGGCTGCCAGAGACAAAGCTGCCAATCCGCTGCCAGCCTTTGTCATCAGCTGGGCTGCACTGTTGTGGAGCCCCAAGCCTGCACACGGCCTCATCTTGACCTGGTGGCTCCACTGTGGTCAGAAGCAGACCTCACCTGTCGGGAGGAAGTTTGTAGTGGGGCTCAGGAGTCTCATGAGCCTCACTGTATGGGGTTTGGACAGCCCTTGGCTGAGGTCCCACCTCAGCACCTGACCAGAGAGAGTCTGGTGTCATAGACAAGTGCTTTGTCTCTTTGCCCTGTTGCTTTCTGCCCTAAAGCCCAACAGGCCTGCGCAGCCATGCCTGGACAAGGCCCACTGCTGCCTGCCCTGCAGCTGGGTGCAGCAGGGATGGAGAAGGGCGGGGCCACCGTAAACCATACTCTAACTTAGTCAGTGGTATGTATGTTCTGTTGCCCATCAGTTAGTCCTCTGTGTTTCCTTTTCTTTGGGCTTCCCTAGTCTTTGAGACACAGATTGAAATTAGGACAGTAATTACAATGGCATTTTTCTCTGTGTTCTGCTGAAAGGACGAATCTCATATCTCTTTCTTAAAGCCAAATGCCAGAAATGATGAAGCTTAGCGAGGAAGGCACTGAAAGCCTCACAGACTAAAGCTATGCCAAGCTGTGCATGTGAAGGAAGGATTCTTGAAGGGAATTAGAATACTATTCAGCTGAAGCCCGGGAGAGCTGAAGTAGCTGCAGAAGACCAAGTTCAAAGCTAGCAGAGGTTGGCTCGTGAGGTTAAGGAAAGCAAGTTGGGCTGGGGATCTAGCTCAGCGGAAGAGCACCTGCCTGGCGAGCGCAAGGCCCTGAGTTCGGTCCTCAGCTCTGGGGAAAAGAAACATAACTCTAACGTAAGAGTACAGCCAAGTTGATGCCGATGGAGAATCCGCAGCCAGCCATTCAGAAAACTGAGCCAGGATCACAGACAAAGGCCCCTGAACAGTGGATGGTCAGTGAGGACAGAACAGCCTTCTACTGCAAGAAGATGCTGTGTAGGACTTCCACAGCAAGGAAGATCTCGGCCAGGGTCAGGTGCAGATCTTCATGAGACAGGCTGCCTCTCATCTGGTGCCTTTTAGTTGTTTATAATATAAATAATTCCAGAAATGCTAGGGGTCCTTAAGAAATCTCTGTCTGTGCTCTCTACCTGGAGCAATAAAGCCTGGATGGCAGCATACCTGTTTACTCCATGATTTAACCCTGTGGTTTTCGCTTACTTGATGAGACATATTATGCAGAGAAAATGGTTTTCTTTTAATATTTTTTGTAGGGTTCCAATAATTCACGACTTTTATCCTAGCTGCTCAAAGTCTGAGATCTTGAGGCTCTTGGTTCAAAGTCAGCCCAGGCAGAAAAAGGTGGAAGTGGAGATGTGGCCCAAGTGGTAGAGCACTGACCATGAGCAAAAAAGCCAAACAAGAGTGTGAAGCCCTGGGCTGGGAATGTGGCTTAGTGGTAGAGTGCTCACCTAGCAGGCAGGAAGCCCTGGGTTGGATTCTTCAGTACCACATGCTGCACCAGAAGTGGCACTGTGGCTCAAGTTGTAAAGCTCTGGCCTTGAGAATAGAGAGGCTTGGGGAGAATGTCCAGGCCCTGAGTTCAAGTCTCAGTACTGGCATTTCCCCCCATCTACCCCCTATGCCCCCCCCTAAAAAAAAAATCAGGAACTTATCAGCTGGGCATGGTGGCTTGCCTATAATCCTAGCTGCTCTTCAGGCAGAGGAGGAGGATTGCAAAGAGGTTCAGGCCAGCCTATGCAAAAAATGGTGGCTGTCTTCGAAGTCAGTCAGCCAGGCGTTACATGATACTGTACTTGTGATCCTGGTTACTGGGGGAGGCTGTAGCTAGTAAGATCACAGACAGAGGCTGGTCCCATTGGAAAAGTGTGAGACCCTATTTAGAAAATTACTAAAGCAGAAGGGGCTGGAGGTGTTGTTCAAGTGGTAGGATACCTGTCTAGCAGGCATGAGGTCTTAAGCTTAAATCCCAGCACCACCAAAAAGAAAATTCTCATTGGCATTGAACCTTGTCATTCAAGAGCTCTGGTGGAGGTGTGTGCTGAGACGGATGCCTGGTCCCATGCTGCCAGTGACCTTCGAGTCCTGATATTTAAGAACACTCCTCCTGTTATTTGAGATGGCCAAAGCTGCCCTCTCTTATGGTTAAGGGCAAGGTAAACCAGAACTCTTCTGGAAGTATGAGGGAATCATCCTTCTAGTTGCCCTTGAGACCTTGTGGCTGGTGGGAAGTCAAGCAGAGGCTTGAAAGAAGGTGATTACTGGCCTCACGGGGTCAGGTCAGTGCAGGAAGGGACTGCAAGGGAGCCGGAGTTAGAAGGGGGGGCCTGATAGTCCCCCACTTAGCGGAGGAAGAGCTGCTTCTTACAAAGCTTCTGACAGTGGCGCCTCCTGGTGGAGAGTTCCAGCACTGTTGCAAGGACAACAAAGCATTTATCACATTCCAGAAACGTTGATAAAGCTGCTTCAGGGTTTAAGAGAATTGACTTTGTAATTTAGGAAGTTCTGCTGTGGGGCAACGCACCCACAGACAGCACTGCACCATCACACAACACTGCACCAGCACACAGCACTGCACCCGCAGACAGCACTGCACCAGCACACAGCACTGCATCCGCACACAGCACTGCACCCACACACAGCACTGCACCCGCAGACAGCACTGCTCCAGCACACAGCCCTGCACCAGCACACAACACTGCACCCGCACACAGCACTGCTCCAGCACACAGCACTGCACCCACACACAGCACTGCACCCACACACAGCCCTGCACCAGCACACAGCACTGCACCAGCACACAGCCCTGCACCAGCACACAGCACTGCACCAGCACACAGCACTGCACCCGCACACAGCCCTGCACCCGCACACAGCCCTGCACCCGCACACAGCCCTGCACCCACAGACAGCACTGCACCCGCATACAGCACTGCTCCAGCACACAACCCTGCACCCGCAGACAGCCCTGCACCCGCAGACAGCCCTGCACCCCCCCACAGCCCTGCAGCCACAGACAGCACTGTACCCGCATACAGCACTGCACCAGCACACAACCCTACACCCACAGACAGCACTGCACCCGCACACAGCACTGCACCAGCACACAGCCCTGCACCAGCACAGCACTGCACCTGCACACAGCACTGCTCCAGCACACAGCACTGCTCCAGCACACAGCGCTGCACCAGCACACAACCCTACACCCACAGACAGCACTGCACCAGCACACAGCCCTGCACCAGCACACAGCCCTGCACCAGCACACAACCCTGTACCCGCATACAGCACTGCACCAGCACACAACCCTACACCCACACACAGCACTGCACCCACACACAGCACTGCTCCAGCACACAGCACTGTATCCGCACACAGCACTGCACCAGCACACAGCACTGCATCCGCACACAGCCCTGCACCAGCACACAGCACTGCTCCAGCACACAGTACTGCACCCACACACAGCACTGCACCAGCACACAGCACTGCTCCAACATACAACCCTGCACCCGCAGACAGCCCTGCACCAGCACACAGCCCTGCAGCCACAGACAGCACTGTACCCGCATACAGCACTGCACCAGCACACAACCCTACACCCACAGACAGCACTGCACCCTCACACAGCACTGCTCCAGCACACAGCGCTGCACCAGCACACAACCCTACACCCACAGACAGCACTGCACCAGCACACAGCCCTGCACCAGCACACAGCCCTGCACCAACACACAACCCTGTACCCGCAGACAGCGCTGCACCAGCGCACAGCGCTGCACCTGCAGACAGCACTGCACCAGCACACAGCACTGCACCCGCAGACAGCCCTGCACCTGCAGACAACACTGCACCAGCACACAGCACTGCACCAGGACACAGCACTGTACCAGCACACAGCACTGCACCACCACACAGCCCTGCACCAGCACACAGCACTGCACCCGCACACAGCACTGCACCCGCGCACAGCCCTGCACCAGCACACAGCCCTGCACCAGCACACAGCACTGCACCCGCACACAGCACTGCACCTGCACACAGCCCTGCACCAGCACATAGCCCTGCACCAGCACACAGCACTGCACCAGCACACAGCCCTGCACCCGCACACAGCCCTGCACCCGCACACAGCCCTGCACCAGCACACAGCACTGCACCAGCACACAGCACTGCACCCGTACACAGCACTGCACCAGCAGACAGCACTGGGTGTTCCAGAGAAGTTTTTTGTTGTTGTTGTTTTGGTTTTTGGCATGGGGCTTGAACTCAGGACCTGGGTACTGTCCCTGAGCTCTTTTGCTCAAGGCTAGTGCTCCACCACTTTGAGACACAGTGCCACTTGTGGTTTTCTGGTGGTTCATTGGAGATGAGTCTCACAGATTTTTCCTGCCTGGGCTGGCTTTGAACCACTATCAGATCTCAGCCTCCTGAGTAGCCAGGATTACAGGTGTGAGCCACCGGCATCCAGCTTGCAGAGAAATCTTTTGTGAAAGGAAGAGTCTGTCTACTCCACAGCCTTCACTGTTCTCTCCCTTGAAGTTGATCTGGCTCCCTTACCCCCAGCACCCACCACCCCATCAGCCAGCAGCCGTCCAGGGCCGAGGCCAGCCCGCCATGGGCAGTCTGAAGGTACAGGTGATTGCTGGCATTTTTAGCAATGAGACGCTTTGTAACATTAAGATACATTGCGTTTTGGACATGATGCTGGCACACACATAATAGATGACAATGTCATCATGTAAACATAACTTCTGATTGCCCTGAGGGACCAGAGGCCTCTGTCCTATGGCTTACAGCATTTTCCTGATCATGGTGGACTGGAAGTGTATCTGCAGTAACTCTGAGAATGCGCAGACAGACGTGCCTGGGAGGAGGCTTTTAAGCAGCAGAAATGGACTTCTCCTGGTCCTGGAAGCGGCTGAGTTCATGTTGGGGTGCTGCAGGCTGTGTCTGGCAGGGTTGTCCCCGGCTTAGTAGGCGGAGTCCTCTCCCTGTCCTCATGTGCTAGAAGCTGTGTGGAATCTCTCTGGGTTCCTTTTCTAAGGGCACAGCCTCTTCGCCAGGGCTCCCTCGCATGGCCTCTTCTCTGCCCAGAGGCCCCCACAGCACAGCCCTTCATCCCTGTTCCCCAGCGAGGTGGAAGGCTGTGACTGGAACGGCATGCAAGGGTGGACATGGGGACCTTGGTGTGTTGGAGGGTGTGAGGCAGAGCCAGTTGTCTGGGGCCGCCTTGTGTAGGTGGCTCTGCTGTCCTTGGAGCTCCACTGCAGCCCAGCACCCCAGAGAGCGCCACCTGGTGGCTGCAGTACAGAGTCCCAGGGGCAGGACTGGGGCGGTAACATCGTGGCACCTTCCATCCTGAGTCCAGCCTGGACCTGGCTTGGAGCTGTTCTCTGAGCCTGGCATCTGGAGTCGTTCTGACCCCCTTGCTGGAGGAGCCTCTGGGCTGGTGGGCTCCAAAATGATGACCTAGACATTTCTGGGCTTAGGAGGGGTTTGTGAGCTCCCGGAGCCCTGGGCTGACAGCCTCCAGTCCCAGGTGGCTGAGGGTGCACCGTCTCCTCCCTCAGGGCTTGGCCCCACTTGGGTGCTTAAATTTTAGGCCACCGGCCTTGAGGTAGCCCAGGCAGGCTTCCCCTATAATCTCCCTCCCCTTCCAGAATGACCTGACCTCTGAGGCTCAGCGTCTGGGGTCTCCATCGGCTGTGTTCTCACACCCACGCTGGTTCTGTTGTGCCACCTTCTAGGTGTGTCCTCATTCTGAGCACTGTCATCGGTGTCGTGTCCTGCCAGCATGCCCTTCCCCCATCTCTGAGCATACTCAGTCAGCACACCGCTCCGTGGGGCAGCATGGAGTCCAGGCCCCGGTCCCCCCAAGTCCCATTCCTGCAGGCTGGCGCTATGGGACCTCATGACTGTGGTTCTTCCTCCAGGGCGCCCTCCTCTGTCTGTGGTCCTGCTTTAGGGCCTTTGCACTGGCTCCTCTCCCTGCCTGAGCTACTCCTCCCCAGGTACCCACAGGGCCCCTGCCTAAACCCGGCCCCCGGCCCCGCCTCCCCGTCACCCTTTCCCTCCTGGCTCCAGTTGCCCTCTGAGCAGTGTGTCGTCTGACCTTGATCTTTCCTGATTGATCCTGGGGGGCTGTTCCCTACTGGAGGGAAAAGTCTCCTGAGGGCAGGGCTTGTGCCTGCCCAATTTGTGGACACTTAGCACCTGGACCGAGGCTTGGAGTGTATACAGTGGGCTCCGAGTGCTGGAAACGCATGCCCTCAGTGAGCTCCGACTGCCCAGGCCTCGTGCAGCCTCTCCAGCCGCAGCTCACACTGTTTGTAGCCCCATCTTACAGGTGAGGAAACAGGTGCAGGAAGGACTGTGGTTTCCAAAGGGCAGACAGCTGTACCATGGGAGCTGCTGCCAGCTGTAGGGCCCCGGAGGCACAGGACACCTGGCTCCGGGGACGACAGTCACAGGAGCCAACCATTCCTGCGCCTTCCTGGATGCAGCCCTGCTCCGCACACAGCACTTTGTTCACATGTCCAGTGCTCAGATGTCTGTAGATGGCTGCCCCTTCTTGGGCTTTTCACATGGTGTCTGCCCAAATCATTGGAGCCACAGGTGCCACTTCACAGAGACTGAGCTAGAGCTGTGTGCTGCTGCCCAGAGCTGTAGACCAGTCATCTGCAGAGCTGAGGTGTGGGCCCTGGACGGGCCCAGGCCTTTTCTATTCATTTCCTTTTGATTTTGGAAGAACTGAGGCTTGAACTCAGGGCTTGCATGTACAAGGTGGTTACTCTATTACTGAGCCATGCCTCCAGACTTCCTTATGCTGTTTTTAAAAGTTGTTACTATCAAGGTGATATACAGAGGGTTACTGCTTCATAGTTAAGTAACAAGCACATTTCTTCTGGAACAGTGTCACCCCTTCACTCCCAGTTTTTCCCTCCCATCCCGCCTCTGCTGTTGGTTTTGTTTTTGTTTCTGTTTTGTCTGTCATCAGTTGTGGTGCCTGGGCACTGTCCCTGAGCTTTTCTGCTCAAGGCAAGCACTCTGCCACTTTGAGCCACAGTGTACATCTGGTTTTCGGTGGTTAATTGCCCGTAAGTTTCATGGACTTTCCTGCCTGGGCTGGCTTTGAACTGCAGTCCTCAGATCTCAGCCTCCTGAGTAGCTAGGATGATAGGCGTGAGCCACCAATGCTCAACTGTGGATTATTTTTGAGAGGGGGTCTTGCTTCCCAGCGGGGTACAAAGCTGGAATGACAAGCTTGTGCTGCTGTGTCCCCCCATGTCCAGCTGTTAGTTGAGGAGTTTTGCAAACTAACTTTTGCCTGGGCTGTCCTTGAACCATGATCCTTCCTACTGTGTCACCCTCCCAAGATGGTAGGAAGACGGGGCTCTCTTTCTGAAGCCACTGGCCTGCCATGAAGTCTTGAGTCTATTAGAAACCCAGCCCCATGGTTTTCCATGGATCCCAAGGCTTTTGGGAGGCAAAGCTGATCAGATAGCTGTTCACCAGCTTATAACACTGTTCTCCCAGGGTCTTGTGCGCGTGAAGAGGCAGAGGCGAGATTCCTTCCTGGCCGTGGCAGACTTTCCTGCTGTTCTCAGGGATTTGAGCCAGGAGAGAATCGTAAGAGGCCTGACCTGTGAAAATGGTGCCAGGTGTTGCTAGGCATCCTGGTGCCAGGCCTGGTGGAGGCCATGGGAAAACGGAGGGCCCCTTACTGGGATGGCACTCGCTGGAGTCCTGTATCTTCCTCTGGTTCATGTCTTTAACTTGTCCTGGTAACAGAAGGAGACCAAATGCCCTGTGAATTCTCCCACAACATTGGCATGGGGGCCAGAAAGGGAGCGGACCAGCCTCGGTGTCTCTCCCACCCCTCCCCAGAGGCCATTGCTCTGCCCACACCCCCCTGCAGCTTGGCTCTTCTGGTTTTGCTCTGGTTTGGCTCTCCTTCCCTGCTCCCCTCCCCTCTGCTCCCTTGCATTACATCACCGTCTCCTCCCTGACATTGGGTCATTTGTGTCTCAGCTCTGTGTCCCCTCCTCTGAGGTTTCCCCTATACAGCATCCCTGTGAGTCTCCCAAGTTCCTGTCTCTGCATCACCCCTCAATGAAAACCCAGGGGACAGGTGTCCCAGCCCTATGAGGGGACAGCCCTGGCCCCTGACAGTCTGTGGGTGAAGTATGTCATCCTGCACGGCTCAGGTGCAGAGATGACCTCGGTACACCTGTCGGAGGCACAAGGTCACTGCTGCCCAAACAGGTGATTGCAACTTCTGTTTCATTCTGTGTTCTAATTTGCCAGTTCTGGAGAAGTGGTCGTGTGTTGCCAGACCCTCAGGGGGTGTAGTCTTGCTTCAGCCCTTGCTTTTCCAACTTCTGCCAGTAGGTGGCATCATAGCCACGCTAATGGACACAGGCAGTGTCTCCCCATTCCCATTCCATTTCACAAGGAAGCAGCAGTCCAGTGGGGCCCGTCAGGGTGAGGACTCCTACCCCCAGTGGGGTGAGTCAGGGTGGGGAAGCCCCTGCCCCAGTAGGCTTCTTGTCCCAGCTTCCTGCCCAGCCCTAGTGGCCTTGCTGATCTGTTGGTTGTTGTTTTTTAATCTTCCAGCTTTTTTTCCCCTAACTTTTTTTCCAACTTTTTTCTCCCAACTCTCTTCCTCCTTTCTTTTTTTTTTTTTTTTGGTCGGTCGTGGGGCTTGAACTCTGGGCCTGGGCGCTGTCCCTTAGCTCTTCAGCTCTAGGCAAGCACTCTACCACTTGAGCTACAGCGCCACTTCCGGTTTTCTGGTGGTTTATTGGAGATAGGAGTCTCACGGTCTTTCCTGCCCGGGCTGGCTTTGAACCGCAATCCTCAGATCTCAGCCTCCTGAGTAGCTAGGATTACAGGCGTGAGCCACCAGCGCCCGGCTCTCTTCCTTCTTTCCTTCCTTCCTTCCTTCCTTCCTTCCTTCCTTCCTTCCTTCCTTCCTTCCTTCCTTCCTTCCTTCCTTCCTTCCTTCTTCCCTCCCTCCTTTCCTCCCTCGCTCCCTCCCTCCTTTCCTTCCTTCCCTCCTTCTCTCTTTCTCTCTCTCATTTTTTGCATTTTTTTAATTATAAAGGTAATGTACAGAGGGGTTACAGTTACTTAAGTCAGGTAATTGAATGTATTTCTTTTTGGACAATATTACCCCTTCCCTCTCTCTCTTTTCCCCTCCTGTCCCCACCCCCTTGCTGATCTGTTTTTTTGTTTGTTTTTGTTTTTTGTCGGTCTTGGGGCTTGAACTCTGGGCCTGAGCACTGTCCCTGAGCTCTTCATGAAGCGCCACTTCCGGTTTTCTAGTGGTTTATTGGAGATAAGAGTCTCATGGACTTTTCTGTCCAGGATGGCTTTGAACCATGATCCTCAGATCTCAGCCTCCTGAGTAGCTAGGATAACAGGCATGAGCGACCGGTGCCCAGCTTTTGCTGATCTGTTTTTAAGATGTTTTTAGGAACAGACACTATGGTCCCTGTCCTGGGTGATGATCTCCCCGGAGAGAGTTAGGGTCCAGATTTCCCGCTCAGCATGCACACACTTGCCAGGTACAGGGAAGCCCACACTTTGTGCTTCACGTGGCAACAGGTGGAGGGGAGAGTGTACAGACACACCAGAGCTAGAACTTGTTGTCCTCTCCCAGTGACCTGGGGACCTTGGCCTAATGGTGCCTTGAGGGTGGAGAGGTGATTCAGGTAGGAGCGTGGTCAGA
Source organism: Dipodomys spectabilis (assembly GCF_019054845.1). Classification (NCBI taxonomy): domain Eukaryota; kingdom Metazoa; phylum Chordata; class Mammalia; order Rodentia; family Heteromyidae; genus Dipodomys; species Dipodomys spectabilis. Next base: position 128,897 of record NW_024871449.1, read on the forward strand.
CCTCCATAGGTACCCCCCCCCCCCCCGTTTTTCCATCCTGCCTGGGGGAAGGTCTCCAAGGCCTTTGCCCATGTGCCAACATCCCGAGAAAGAAGGCCCACATGTCACTCACACACCAGACACCTGGTCATGCCATGTGCCAGTATGAAAACAAACTGATCTGTATTACCAGCTGAAAGATCCCTGGGGACATTCATAAGAATAATGATCCCTGGGCTGAGAAGATGAGCCCGAGTGCAGAAAATAGTCGGAGGAAAGGCCGCCACAGTATTATAGAGCAGTAGCTGATGCTGGCCACAGATAATGTCAGGTGCTAGTGGCTCATGCCTGTAATCCTAGCTACTCAGGAGGCCTATATCTGAAGATTACAGTTCCAAAGCAGTCCAGAGGGACTCTAATGTCTCCAAAAAACTGGAACCGGAGGTGTGGCTCAAGTGGTAGAATGCCAGCTGAGTGAGCAAGAAGCTTTGAGTTCAAAACCCAGTACCCCCACACATTTTTTTTTCCAGTAAGCTTGTCCTTACTGATTGGGAGGGTCTGCAGTCAAGGTTAGCCCTGACCAAAAACTAATGCGACCCCCCAACCCCCGTCCCAACAATAGCTAGGCGTTTGGGGGCATGCTTCATCCAATCTATTTGGGAAACACAAGTAGGAAGCTCAAGGTCCACACTGGCGCAGGCAACATCTGTCTCAAAAACAAAGCAAAGCCAGGCACTGGTGGCTCACGCCCGTATTCCTACTCAGGAGGCTGAGATCTGAGAAGTGAGGTTCAAAGCCAGCTTGGGCTTTCCGTGAGACTCTTCTCTCCAGCAAACCACCAGAAAATGGGAAGTGGCGCTGTGGCTCAAGTGGTAGAGTGCTCACCTTGAGCTGAAGAGCTGAGGGACAGTGCCCAGGCCCAGAGTTCAAGACCCAGGACCAACAAAATAAATAAATAAATAAAGCAAAAGGTCTGGGTTACCTCTAGTGGTAACTTACTGTCACCAGAAAATAAGGTCACAGTTTAGTGATGGAGTATGGTGAGAAGCAGCAGCAGAGGGAAGCCCTCAGGTGCTGCTGGAGACCCAGCCCTCAGGGCAGCGTTCTAGAAGGTGTCTCTGTTAGAGGCCTTGAGATCAGGAGGTGGAACTCCAGGAATGGGCTCTGCTTTTATTTTACTTTTGGTTTTGGAGACAGGGTCGTGCTGTGTAGTTTAGGCTGGCTAAGGTGATAGCCTGTAGTCAATCCTCTGTCCTCAGACTTCTGAATGTTCAGATGACAAGTGTCTGCCACCATACCCAGCTCAGTGCTGTTACAACAAGAGACACGAGAGAGTTCTCTTGTCCCTTCTCCACATATAGGAAGTGGGCCCCAACCACTTTTGTTAGCTTCTAGCTAACAAAACCATGAGCGATAAACTCTTGCTCATAATCCAGCCAAGGCTGTGGTGTTTCGTTACAGTGGCCTGCATGGACTAAGTACCTGTAGGGTGATCTCGGAGGGAGCTGAGCCAAGGCAGTGCCCCGGGGCTCTGCCATCTGGTGGGCACTGTTGGAGCAGACACGTGTAGACTGCGCTAGCTACTGGGGGGCACACGTGGTGCCAGCTGTCCTTTGAGCACTTTGAATTTTGAATCATGAGAATGGTCATTTTTTTGAAGGATAATTGTGTGTGTGTGTGTGTGTGTGTGTGTGTGCGCGCGCGCGCGCGCGCGCGCGCATGCACGCACGCATGTGCCAGTGTGTGCCAGTACTGGAGCTTGAACTCAGCCTTGGCATTTTTTGCTTAACATTGGCACTCTGCCACTTGAACTATACTTCCATTTCTGGCTTTTTGTTGGTTAATTGGAGATAAGAGTCTCTCAGACTTTTCTGCCTAGTCTAGCTTCAAGCCACAATCCTCAGATCTCAGCCTCCTGAGAAGCTACGATTATAGGCGTGAGCCACTAGTGCCCAGCTGGACAAAATGTAGTTTAAATAAAAATGGTGATCAGATGAGGGATAAAAGAGTAACAGAAGGGATTTGATAAAAGTACACCATATCCATATAGGGAACTATCACAGTGCAACCTTTTGTACAGTGACTCTGCAGCGATAAGAGTTGAAGCCAGGTGAGGTGTCAGGATGGCGGGTTATTTCCCCTGGGGCTGTGAAGTGGGAGTCAGGCTAAGGGAGGACTAAGCCAGCACCACCCTGTTCTTAGCGAACCACCTGGGGGCTCCCTAGATAGCAACTGCTCAGCTTTGGAAAGGAGGGCGATTCCCCTCTTCTTCCTTTCCTCTGTGTCCCAAGTTCCCTGAGTAGGCACCTGTTTTTCCACATTCGATTATGAGGTTATGTGTGTATGGGAGGAAACTTGTAAGAGCACCGCTGGTGGCAGGTGCATGCGCGGCCAGCACCCCTCCACCCCCTGCAGTCCCCAGACTTCTCCATGTGCCTGAGCATGAATGAACCTCAAGAGCACAGTGCCAGGGAGCAGCTGGCAGGCTGGCGGGGTAACTTTCCCTCTCTGGTCTCCATAGGAGCGCTGCGTGGCCGCCCTGGCCAGGGTGGAGCGTACAGACTTCCTGTCACCCATGTGCATCGGCGAGGTGGCGCATGTGAGTGCGGAAATCACCTACGCTTCCAAGCACTCGGTGGAGGTGCAGGTCCACGTGACATCGGAGAACATCCTCACAGGTAACTTTCACACTGCCTGTTTGTACTTCACTGCTGCTTGCACACATGAGGGTGCCCCACCCCAGCCCCAGCCCCATGGGCAGCTTCTGCTCTTACCTGAACTTTTCAGATGAGGCACTCATGGGCTAGAGATTTCACAACGAGAGCCCAATACTACCCAGCCAGAACAGGATCAAGGCTCAGCTACCACCTTGCGGTGGCCACTTAGTCCGTGGCGGAGCTGGGAGTGGTCCACGGCCTCTCCCTGCTCTCCTGGAGGGTGGCGGACACTGGCTCAGCCTCGGGAGAGGCCCACCCCGCCCCAGCCTGAGCCAGGCCTAGATCGGAACTGCTGGGTGAACCTTGCTCTGGGTTCTTCTGCTCTGTCTCCTTGGCCATGGTAACCATGGAAACGTGTCTCCTCTTTCTGTGGGGGAGCGAGGCTCCTTCTCACTGGCTCTCACACTTCTTTTTATAACCAGACTGGCGATGGGGAAGGTGAACCTCCGGCTGCCTCCTGCCCGCTCTGCATCCCCGTGGTCCCAAGCCACCCTCCAGGCCCGTGCAGAATAGCGGCTGTGCTGCGTCCTTTCCTCTCCTTCTTGGTTCCTTGGCAGTGGGGCCTGTTCTCTTGATAGGCCAGGAACTTAGTTATCCATCTGGAACTTTCCAGTGACCTCAGCAGGATTGGCACTTAGAACGGGTTGCATCAGTCCAGCTACAGCACAGTGCATGATGTGGCTGAGGGCTGTCTGGGGGAGAGATGGTTGGCTCTGGGCTGTTCCTTTAGACTGGGCCCTAGATACAGAAGGTGTCTCCAGCATTGGAAGCACCCTTGGGTGCTGCTGGTCTCAGGCTGTATCACAAGAAGCAAAGTGTGCACCACTACGGGAAAGCTTGGCCTCTTCCTCTGGTGGCCACCGGGATGGACATTGCCCCTGCGCAGGAGCAGAAGTTCGCTGCTCCCAGAGCCTCTCGGTCTTCATGCTTGTGTGTAGCCCGCCATTTTGGCAGCCGGCAGCCACTGTGGATTCACTGTAGCCTTGGCTTTAGAAACAGTGGGTCAGTCGGGCTGCCTTCCTGATCTGGTCTTGGAGGCCTGTTCTGGACCTCATGGGCTTGGTGACTAGAACAGCACCGCCGTGTGCAGATGGCGAGAAGCAGGGTCAGAAAGATGTTCAAGGCTTTGAGATGGGCAGGACGGACCCTCCTCAGTCCCTAGGGCAGAGAGCAGTGGGCCTTGCTCAGTCAGGGGTGCTGGGGCTAAGGATTTGCTCCCTCCAGTGAGAGCTGCCTCCAGATGGCGACTTCCATGGGCTCAGCAAAAGAAAAAAGAAAAAAAAAGACAGGCCAGAAGCTGGGCACCAGTGGCTCATGCCTGTAATCCTAGCTACTCAGGAGGCTAAGATCTGAGGATCATGGTTCAAAGCCAGCCCAAGCAGGAAAGTCTGTGAGACTCTTATCTCCAATGAATCACCTGAAAACCGGAAGTGGCGCTGTAGCTCAAGTGGTAGAGCGCTTGCCTTGAGCTGAGGGACAGTGCCCAGGTTCAGAGTTGAAGCCCCATCTTTCTAGTCAAATCTTGTCAGGTTCCTTCCTCAACCTCCTGATGACCTGGCCTGTCTTTTTTTGTTGGTCGTGGGGCTTGAACTCTGGGCCTGGGCGCTGTACCTCTTCAGCTCAAGGTGAGCACACTTGAGTCACAGTGGCACTTCCAGTTTTCTGGTAGTTAACTGGAGATAGGAGTCTCACGGACGTTCCTGCCCAGGTTGGCTTTGAACCTTGATTCTCAGATCTCAGCCTCCTGAGTAGCTAGGATTACAGGCGTGAGCCGCCAGTGCCAGCTAGATGACATGTTGTTAAGGTTCTCACACTGAGGGGACAAAGCCCAAGCCTCTGTTTGCCTACCCCATGGGCATGCCCTTCCTCTCACTGCTGCATCCTCAACCCCAGTCCAAAGGGCCTGGACTGCCCAGGAGGGCGGGGCCAGCTCTAGGGCACGGAGGCAGTGCTGGCATGGCTGCACATGTTCGCCCTCCTGGGACCTGGAGTCTTGCTCTGTGCCCTCCTGGGCAGCTTCTCTCAGTGGAGCTATGTCATGGCCCTAGGTTCTCCTCAACTCCTTCCTCACAGGCCCAAGGCAGGGCTTGACTTGTCTCCATGTCTTCGTCACCTCATCCCAGAGCCTATTCTGTGACCCCCCCTCCCCCCCATGTCATGCTCCCTCTTCTCTAGGTCTGCATGTCTGTTTCTCAGCCATCTTCTGGCTCCCCACCTTAGACCCCGTGCAGATCTCTGTTGTCCTCCGTTTCTCTCCTGCCCACATGTCCCCTGGGAGGTGCACCTCTGTGCCTGGCCTGTAGCCTCCAGACCCATTCTGTTCTCCCAATGCCCCCCGAGCGCACATGCAGTGTGTGGTCGGCCCTGGGAGGGCCAGGGATGTATCTCTAACAGGGCTGAGCCATGATGCTGTGGGCACAAGTACTCGGCTCCTTCTCCACCTTGGGAGCAGGGCCCATGCTCCCCTCCGTGTCCCACGGCAGCTGAATGAGCACAGGCCAGAGGACCCGAAAACTTGCCTTTTCATTCACCTCTAGCACCTGTCAAAATATTAAGCTAACAGGGACGTGATTGCTGTGAATTGCTCCAGAGAATAGCTGGAAGCTCCTAAGATTTAAAAAGAAATGTTAATGCCACAGTTCTGGCAGTGTTCCATTGAAGAGTGGAGAATGTACAATTAGCATATTTACCTCCTTTTGCTCTGTAGTGTGCATTTAGGTCTAGTGAGGCCATGCTGGTTTCCATGGAAACCAGCTCGTCAGGCTGGCTCCAGCTGAATCCAACAGGAAATCTTTATTCCCAAAAGCAGGTTGTCAGATCTGCTCAGTCAAAGTGTGGTGAAAATATTTTCTCATAGTAGCTGTCTGTGCTCCTGGCACAGGAACCGGAAGCTGTGTTCTGAGGTGCTTGTGCCAGGGCCAAGCTGGAGGCTGGTGTTAGGAGCAGGGTGGGGCTCAAGGGCCTCTTTTTAAGTGACCCCCTTGGGGTTTGATATAGAGCCTGGGTTGGGTTGAGTGGGACCCTCGGGAAGCCCAGGCTCCTGCTGGTTGTGGGGCGGGCCCATCTCACTTGTGCTGCACACTGGGATCTTTCCTGTTGTAGAAGCAGCTTTTAAAGCTGGGCGCTGGTGGCTCACATCTGTAATCCTAGCTACTCAGGAGGCTGAGATCTAAGAATCACTATTCGAAGCCAGCCCAGGCAATAAAGTCCAAGAGATTCTTACTTCACATTAATCAGGAAAATCCAGAAGTGGGAGTATGGCTCAAATGGTAGAGTGCTAGCCTTGAGTGAAAAAAACAAGCAAGAGTGCAAGACCAAAAAAAAAGAAAAAAGAAAAAAAAAAAAAAAAGAGTGCAAGACCCTGAGTTCAAGTACCAGTACTGAAACTGAAAATAAGTAAATTTTTTTTTTTTTTTTAAAAGAGGGATCCTGGGCTGGGGAGGTGGCTCAGTGGTAGAGCGCTTGCCTTGCATGCGTGAGGCCCTGAGTTTGATTCCTTAGCACCACATAAGCAGAAAAAGTCAGAAGTGGCACTGTGGCTCAAGTGGTAGAGTGCTAGCCCTGACCTGAAGAGCTGAGGAACAGCGCCCAGGCCCAGAGTTCAGGCTCCATGACCTACAGAAAAAAAGGGGTGGGGGGTTCCTTGTAAGTACTTGGGAATGACAGATCTGGAAAAGCTGCATCTGCACTAAGAATGGCACCAAGTGGCTATGCAGCCCTGGGAAAACTGATCTCTCCAGTTTCCAAATCACTGCTGTGAACTCCTTTGCACTAACAGGCCACCAGCCATGGTTTGCAGCCCTCTCCCAGGCCAGCTCCCACACTCAGCTCCACCGCGAGGCTCAGTGCCCCAAGCCTTATGCAGCCACAGCCCCTGTCTCAGAGCTTGGAAGCCCTGGGTTAGAACTTTGAGCCGCCATCTTAGGTTTGTGTGGGAGAGGACCAGGAGGAGGAACTCGGGAGGGAGCACTGGGCTTGAGGAGCTGCTCAGGCCTCTGTGCTTTGGACAGTGGTTGGCAGTGGTTGCCCTTCCTCTCAGGGGCTTCTCTACCTGGGCATGGGGTACATGCTGAAGCCTTTCCTGCTGGCTGGCAGGATCGTGCAGTGTGGAGGCAGGTGGATAGAATGTGAGGGAGTGCTACCAAGTGTCATCACAGTGTCTACCAGTGGGGACTTGGGCCAGCAAGTGAGAAGCTTGGGCTGGCTTCCCCCGGAGGACAGGAGAGGGGACAGGCCTGCCTCTCTGCAAAGCTCATCAGAGGCAGCTTACCAGTTTTCATAACCACCTGGTTAAAACATCAGGTAGGAACTGGGCATGGTAACACTGTGCTGTGTTAGTGTCCTAGCACTCAGGAGTCTGAGGCAGGCGTATCTAGAATATGAGCCCAGCCTGGGCAGCTTAGCAAGACCCTGCCTCAGAACAAGACTGTTGGGATGTAGCACACGTGATAGAGCACTTGCCTAACGTGCAAGGCCCTGAGTTCACCTCCAATACTGCAAGCAAACCAAAAACACGGTCCAGTAGCCGCTAGAAAGCGTTCCCAGCCCAAGGGCAGCATGGGGAGAGCTGTGTCCCAGGGTCCCGGAGGTGGGACTGCACTCCCTGCTGATGGGTTTCTGGATCTATGTCGGTGCTTGCATGGTGGTAGTCACCAGGGCAGGAGGCTGAAAATGACCTTGAGTGTTGGGGGCCCAGACCCCTGGGATCGCCAGGTCTGGTGGCAGCACCTCCCCAGGACATCACGCATGTGGTTTTCTTTTTTAAGGTACCAAAAAGCTGACCAATAAGGCCACCCTGTGGTACGTGCCCCTGTCTCTGAAGAACGTGGACAAGGTCCTCGAGGTGCCTCCTGTCGTGGTAAGCTGACCCCTTAGCTTGTCTCCTGGGCTGAATGTAGAAGTGGGGCCTGCTGAGTGTTGGGGGGAGGGCTGTCCAGCCAAGGACGTGTCCCAAGGGAGCAGCGGCAGTTTGGGGTGCCTCCTGGGATGGGCTCAGAACCCAGTTCTCTCCTAGAGAAAATGGAGGGACGGAGACGAATCTGCTTGGCGTAGTTTAGTCCATGTATAATTCGTGCTTTCAGTGAGCTACACAGAACCCACAGACAGGCGTTCCTTTGTCCTGGAGGACCATTGTGTCATATCATGGACCAGAGAGGGGACTGTGCGACAGGCTGAGGAATGCCTGGACCCAGCTGCACCCAGAGCCTGGACCACCCCTCCACCTCCACCCCCCCCCCCCCCCTCCGCTGCCCGGACCCTTTCAAGAGCTAGTTTTCATCTCTGTTCTTGTGATCATTACTCTCTTCCTCCTGTCCCTGCTGGTATGTTCCTCCTCTGGATGGGTCTCATTCTCCCTCAGCTGTGGACAGAAGCTCCTGAGCACAAGAGGGGTTCACTATGATGTCCTTGGGATGGGCCTGTGAGCACCACCTAGGACCATGCAGACTCTGTGGGGCAAACCCTTGGGAAAGAATCTCACTCATTCCCAGAAGTCTCCCTGGCCGCCTCCTGTACTTCCGCCTCGCCCTGCCTGTGCTCCTGTACCAGGGAGGGGCAGAGCTTAATTAGAACATGATTTTAGAAGTGTGACAACTGAAGCTGAGCACTAGTGGCTCACATCTGTAATCTAGCTACTCAAGAGGCTGAGATTTGAGGATCATGATTCAAAGCCAGCCTGGGCAGGAAGGTTGTGAGACTCTTATCTCCACCAGAAACCTGGAAGTGGAGCTGTGGCTCAAAAGTGGTAGACCACTAGCCTTGAACGAAAGAGTTCAAGGACAGAGCCCAGGCCCTGGGTTCAAGCCCTGTGACCAACAGAACACATAAAAGAAAGTGACAACTGAGAACCAGATCTCTTGTGGCCCATGCCTGTTCTTGTTTATAGACCACTGGCCTCTGTACCCAGGCTGGCCTCAAATGCATGATTCTCTTGCCTCTCTTTCCTGAGTTGGTCTCAAATTCATAATCCTTCTCCTTCAGCTTCCTGAGTGCTGGGATTACAGGTGTGCACCAGCATACCCAGCTGGTCTAGAGTTTTAAAAACACACTTGGGTGACCGGAGCCCTCACCATATTTTCTGGAAAGGGTGGTGTGCCTTGGCTTGTTGGCCTAGTGGCTGTGCCCTTTGGGTCTCTGAAAGCAGGGTGATCCTGCCAGCCTTTGACAACTCCAGGTGATCCACCTCCCTGTGTGGGTAGAGTAGGCACAGCTCAGGGACAGATTGGAGGCAGTCAGGGCCACAGCAATACTGTGCTAGTGTCCTGGAGCTGCTGTGACACAGTGCCTCAGACTGCCTGGCCTAGAGACAAAAGTCGATTCTTCACAGTTGTGAGGGTCAGAGCCTGAAATCGAGGTATGGCCTGGGCTGAGCTCTGCACAGCAGCTTAGGAAGAAGCATCTTCAGAGATGGATATGGATCTCTCCCCCCCTTCCCCTTCTCCAGCTTATGGCAGCAGCATGCCTGGCCTTGGGCTGCACATCACCATCTACTTGCTTCACTAAACTGCCTTCTTGCTCTGTCTTTCATACTCTTCAAAGGGCACCAGTCTTAGGAGTGAGGGCCAACCACTTTGTGTGACATCTTACCTCATTACTAATTGCAACTACAAGAACGCTGTTTCCTAAAACATTCACTTTTTTTTTTTTTGCTGGTGCAGGGGCTTGAACTCAGGGCCTAGGCCCTGTCCCTGAGCTTCTTTTGCTCAAGGTTAACATTGTACCACTTTGAAACACAGCACCACTTCTGGCTTTTTCCTAGTAGTTTATTAAAGAAAAGAGTCTTGTGGCCTCTCATGCCCCGACTGACTTTGAACTGCGATCCTCAGGTCTGAGCCTCCTGAGTGGCTAGGATAATAGGTGTGAGCCACTGGTGCGCAGCTTACTTACATTCCCATTCTGGTTCTAGGTGAAGGTCAATTTTGAGACCCCCCTACTCAACATAGTCATCCCCCTCCTCTCCCTGACTCTCAGGTAACTGGGGTTCTGACCCAAGAAGCAGGAGAGACGGACGGCCACAGGAGCACCTGTCTGGCCTGGCCTTGGAGCCCTGAGTGTCAGATCTGCCACATCACGTGTAGTTTACCTGATGCAGGCCTCTTGTTGGTGTCAGTGTCTTGCAACATCTTCCAGAGGAGCTGGACAAAAGCCTGTGCCTTTCCGCTTGTCGGCACCTGGTGCTTAGAGCACTAGGGCTCTGGCCAGTGTAGAGGGGTGGGTGGTCCACACTCCCGGGTTCCCCTCTTCTTGCTGTAGGCCAGATCCTCTGCACAGCCTTGCCTGCTCTCCTCACCACCTGTGGCCGCTCTCCCACATCCTGGAGGAGCCCACAGCCTTTTCTCTTCCTTTGTATGGTGGAGTTGATACGACATAAATGCCAGCATGGCTTTGTAGACATTGTGCTGGAACATGGCTGCAGAGCCAAGGCAGAGGGCTGCGAGAAAAAGCTGGGATCCAGCTTCACTGCTGCAGGGGTGAGCCGATCACTTCCCCACACCAGGCCCTGAAATGATAACCCTCAGCTCCCTGGGAACACAGGCTGCAGGGCTGGCAGAGCCCTGCTTGGGCACAGCTTCCTTTCCTGGCTCCAGGAGGCCTGTGTACATATCTCCTGGAGCCCAACCACAGGCTTCCAGCACCCCTAGCATCTCCCCTGCCAGCCTTCTACACTTAGCTGGCCATGGATAGTATGTATAAACATATTCACAGATGCCAACTAGCTGAAATATAGACATATCAGACACACTCAAACCTGCGTGCGCACACAGACACACACACGCACACGATTTTCTGTTGTGTTCATCTCCCCAGAGGAATTCTGGGCACTGTCATATAGAGAACAGCTTTATCTTCTTGCTCCGCCTTCTTCCCAGCCTGACAGAGGATGCTGCCTTTCCCTGGGGTTGGGAAGCGCAGTGGCCCTGTGATACTGGTGATGCTTCACCCTGGAGAAGCTGGAGGGCCACGGGTGGACACAAACATGCAAATAGGCCTGCATTATGAGACACTCAGGCTGCAGTCTGTGCACTCAGGCCATGCTGTCACTGCTTCAGATGAGTGGATCTCGTGAGTCCTGGGACTGAGCCTGAGACCAGTCCTTCACTCAAGTATTGCAGCTGTTAGTTCCCAGAATCAAGGCAAGGCGTGTGTTATTAGCTGGCTCCTGCGGCCTGGATTCCAGAAAGGCCCATCCATCTTGTGTGCTCTCAGAGCTCTGATGAGCTTGCTGAATGCCACATATTAGACTAGGAACCAGTGGTGGGGGGCGGGGGGGGGGGGGTTGGGGTGTTGTTTTTTAAGTTGTCTATTCTTTACTGTGCTGAGGACACAGCACAGAGCCTGTGCCTGCTAGACAGTGTCCTACCACTGCTTCCCCAGCTCCTGGCCCTCTCTTACCCCAATTTTTTTTATTTTTATTTTTGTCAGTCCTGGGGCTTGAACTCAGGGCTTGGGCACTGTCCCTGAGCTGCTTTTGCTCAAGGAGCACACTCTACCACTTGAGCCACAGTACTACTTCCAGCTTTCTCCATTTAACTGGTACTAAGGAATTGAACCCTGGACTTCATGCATGCTGGGCAAGCCCTCTACCTCTAAGCCACATTCCCAGCCCCACACTTTCCAGATTTTTAGGTAGTTTATTGGAGATACGAGTCTACCACTGGCTTCAACCTACCATCTTCAGATCTCGGCCTCCTGAGTAGCTAGGATTACAGGCGTGAACCGTTGATGCCCAGCCTTTCTTCTTTCTTTTTTGGAGATAAGATCTTGCTGTGTTGCCCAGGAAGTCCAGGAACTTAGTCCCCTGCTTCAGCCTCCTGAGTGCTGGGATTACAGGCGTGCATACCATGCTCCACTTGGCTTGGTTCTTTTGAACAAACCCCTGTCTCCTTTCTTGGCTTCCTTTGAAGAAGGCTCACTGAACCAAAGGAGATGGGTACAAGGGGATAAGCTGCAAGGAAGAACACAGAAAGGCCAAAAACTAGCTTTAGACAAGCAGAAACGAATACAGTGTAGTTTGGGGAGACTTGAGGAGGGACAGAGTGGAGCCCTGAGGGCTCAGCCACCCGTACTGGCCAGGTGAATGAGGGAGGAGGGGCAGCTGGCAAAGCTGGCTGAGAGTGTCCAGGCTGTGGTCATTCGGGATGGCCAGGCCAAGGGGAAGGGTGGGGACTGTGTGGGGAGCATGGACAGTAAGGCCTAAACCTGGACTGTGTCCCCCTGAAGGTCCCATGGGGAGGGGTGAGGTCCCTACCTGGGCTGGAAGATGAGGGACATTGAAGGTGATGCATGGACTGTTGCTGTTACTTCAGAGATCTCACGTTCCCCAGTGTGCCCAAGAATGAGGAGCCTTCGTTTACACATAAGATTTTATATTCTCTTGGCCATCCTTCTTTCCTCTTCAGAGAAGTTTCTCTGTACGTCTTTAGCCCACTTATTTATTGGGCAGTTGTTTCTTTGAGGATTTGTTGTTGGGGGATTTAATTTTTTGAGTTCCAGGTATATTTTAGATATGAGACCCTTGTTCCTTGTATGGCTAGTGAATATCTTCTCCCAATCCATGGGCTTTCTATTGATCTTGCTAGCTATGTCTTTTGCCATGCAGAAGCTCTGCAATTTCATGCAGTCCCATTTGTCCAACCTTTCTTTGATTTGTTATGTTTCTGGGTCTCTATTAAGAAAATGCTCAACCTCCCTAGCCATAAAAGAAAGGCAAATCAAAACAACCCTGAGATACCACCTCACCCCAGTTAGAATGGTGATAATCAAGAACTCTAATAACAACAGATACTGGAGGGGATGTGGACAAAAGGGAACCCTACTGCATTGTTGGTGGGAGTGTAAGCTTGTTCAACCACTTTGGAAAGTAGTATGGAGGTTCCTCAAAAGACTCCACATAGAGCTCCCTTATGACCCAGCAATCCCACTTTTGGGCATTTACCCAAATGATCACAAACAAGACCATACTAAAGCTACTAGCACAACTATGTTTGTTGCAGCATTATTTACCATAGCTAAGATATGGGACCAACCCAGATGCCCCTCAGTACATGAATGGATCAAGAAAATGTGGTATATATACACAATGGAATTCTATGCCTCCATCAGAAAAAATGACATTGCCCCATTTGTTAGGAAATGGAAAGACTTGGAAAAATATTATATTAAGTGAAGTAAGCCAGGCCCAAAGAAACATGGGTCCCCTGGTTTCCTTATTTACAATAACTAGTATATGTCTGAGACAAGCAGAAATGGTCAGATAAGTTGATGTTAGGCGAAATGAACCCCAAGATAAGGACTCAAATAGTTTTTCTTTCTTGCTGTTGTTTCTAACATATTTATAAGATTATTTCTTTGTTGCTTTGTATGTCCCTCCCCCACATGTACGTTTAAAATAGGGATACAGGTGGACCCATTGTAACAATGAGATGTATAACACGATATATCAAAAAACGAACTTTACAACTTTTGCGGGGAGCGGGGGGTGGAGATGGGAGGGCAGGGATGGTAAGGGGAAACAAAGGAGGAGGCAACAATGCTTGATAAGAAATGTACTCATGCCGGCCCCCAGTGGTACCCTTCTGTAATCCTAGCTACTCAGGAGGCTGAGATCTGAGGATTGAGGTTCAAAGCCAGCCTGGGCAGGAAAGTCCATGAGACTCTTATCTCCAATAAACCACTAGAAAACCAGAAGTAGCGCTGTGGCTCAAGCAGTAGAATGCTCACCTTGAGCTGAAGAGCACAGGGACAGCACCCAAGCCCAGAGTTCAAGTCCCATGACCAGCCAAAAAAAAAAAAAAGAAATGTACTCATTATCTTGCTCATGTAATTGTAACGCCTCTGTACAGTATTTTCACTAATAAAAAAAGATTTTATATTCTCATACCTTTTAAATTCTTGAGTCGGAAACTCCCACAATCGGGCTGGGAAGGTGGTTCAGTGGTAGAGCACTTGCCTTGCATGCTCGAGGCCCTGGGTTCGATTCCTCAGCACCACATAAGAAAAAAAGCCGGAAGTGGTGCTGTGGCTCAAGTGGTAGAGCGCTAGCCTTGAGCTGAAGAGCTGAGGGACTGCGCCCAGGCCCAGAGTTCAGGACCATCGACCGGACCCAAAAATAAACAAAACTCCCACAATCCCCTAGGGGAGCCTTGGGATCCTTTTCCACCTTGGCTTACTGATCTGCAAAGGTGTCATTTGGCCAGTAGTTATTAGGGCTGGTCTTGAACTTGTGCAATTTTACATCCAGGACTAGGGCAGACATGACCAAGACAGTCGATACTCTTTTAATAGTGAGAAATTGCGTGTGTGGCCTAGCGAGACAGGTTTAACTACATATGGTACAGAAGAATGGTCTATGTATTTGTAAACTCACTGGTCTTGGAGGATCTGAGCCAAACATACACCCAGCTTATCTCTGGTGAGGGAGACTACACAAGATTTCATCCATTCGTGTTGTCACAAAACCAGTCCCAGCTGGCGCCCAGTTAGATGACTGGGCGCCATCCCTGCTGCGCCTCACCTTGGCCTGCTTCCCTCCCGCAGTACTCCCGGCAGGAGCAGGAGGAAGAGGGCCGGAAGCGGTACGAAGCCCAGAAGCTGGAGCGCATGGAGACCAAGTGGAGGAACGGGGACATTGTCCAGCCTGTCCTTAACCCAGGTAGGAGTTGGTGCCCCATGCTTTCTCACCTGCGGATATCATTGCCCACCATGCTCAGGCCACAGGGACACTCTAGTCGACCATCACCGTCCTCTGGTCTCCCAGATGTCCAGTGCCCTCTCCTGGAGCCAGGCCCTTTGTCCCTTGCCCACCTCAGAGCCAGGCTGGCCCCTCCCAGTGGCACAACATTCAGGAAGTCAGCATGGCACCTCTGTGAGTCTCTGGTGGGCATTCTGTGCCAGGGCCTGGACAGAGGGACACTGGCCTACTTCAGGGCGTTTGCTTTTGTTATGTTTTTCCAGTTTGTGCTGCACACTTAGAAGCTTGTTTTCTAGTTCACTAAAAATAAGCAAACAACCAGGCACCTGTAATCCTAGCTACTCAAGAAGCTGAGATCTGAGGATCTCAGTTTGAAGCCAGCCCAAGCTAGAACAGCCATTAGACTCTTATCTCCAATAAACTACTCCGAAGAAAAGCCGGAAGTGGTACTATGGTTCAAGTGGTACTGGCCAAAAAAAACACCCCAGAAGAAGAACACACACACACACACACACACACACACACATACACACACACAAAGAAAAGAAAACAAGCAAACAGTCAGGGTCAGTGGCTCATGCCTGTAATCCTAACTACTCAGAAGGCTGAGGTCTGGAGCTTGCAGTTGGAAGCCAGCCTGGGCAGGAAAGTCCATGAGACTTATTTCCTGATTATCCACAAAAAAGATGGAAGTGGCGCTGTAGCCAGATAGTAGAGTGCTAGCCTTGAGCAACAGCGCCGAAACACAGATGGCGGCAGGTTTGAACCCCCATTCCTTTACCGTGCAGACGTGTGACTGTGTGAGCGACAGTTTGTGGTGTGTGCAGCTGTCCTGTGGGCCCACCCATCTCTGTCCTTCCACCAGGAAATCCCTGCAAAAGCCAAGTTGACCAAATGTGTTTCTCCCAAGAACCAGAGCCCCTGGTTCTCAGATGCACTTTGGGGCTGCAGTTCTTGGGAGCTTGTCATACCTTTCTGGACAGGCTGACTTATGGGATGTCTCCCTGGCAATGTGCCTTACTTCTGTCCCCTTCTGCACACACAGCTGTCACATTTTAGTAGAGTTGATGACTTTCCAGAATGTTCTATGCTTCTCTACTTCGCTGGTCTTCATGATACCTGTATGTTCTGTGCTGGGCTTGATGATGTCCTCAACCTCAAGTCCTTGTGGATCCCAGATAAAGTGGATGTTCTGCTTCCTGACTTGGCTTCTCTTAGGTCTGCTTGTCCCTGGGCAGCTGTCAGGCTCGCTAGGCTTCATTCCCTCTCCCTCCGGTTGCTGCGCTGCTGTACCTTGCTGTGGGTTCTGGCTAAGGGCTCCGCCATTATCTCTGCTGTCCTCCCTTCAGGCTGCAGCCACGTTCCTTACCAAGGAGGGTGTGGATGACAGCCAGCCCGCGCTCACATCACTGGGCTTCTCCAGCCTGGCTTGTGGGGTAGCCGTAGTGCAGTTGGTTTCTCAGCAGTGTCTAGCAGGATTTTGCACATTCTTTGGCTCTTTGTTGGTCCAGCCTTTGCCCTCCCAAAGCAAAACAAATATTCTGAGGCCACTGGAACAGTATAGGTCAGTTTCCTTCCTGCTGGACAAATCTCTGATCTCCTCTGCTCCCCTCTGCTCTCTTCTACTCCCCTCTTCTCTTTTCCCTCCCCCTCCCTCCTTCTCCTTCCTTCTCCCTCTCTCTCCCTCCCTCCCCCTCCCTCCCTCCTTCTCCCTCCTTCTCCCTCCCTCCTTCCTCCCTCCCTCCCTCCCTCCCTCCCTCCCTCCCTTCCTCCCTTCCTCCCTTCCTCCCTTCTTTCCTTCCTTCCTTCCTTCCTTCCTCCCTTCCTTCCTTCCTTCCTTCCTTCCGAGCAGTAAGCCTAGCCTTTCTTGGGTTTGAAATTTAAAAGCAGTTCTTTTGTTGTCCTTCAGCTGGTCAATCAGGTCCTAAGCCTGTGTTCCTTTGTGAAAGGCCCCAGCAGCCCCAGGGGCACACCCAGTGACTTATTTCTTCCACTTTATCTCCTAGTCTATTCATGATTTGAATGCAGCAATGAATTGACCCACTGATGTGCTCAGAGCCTTCAAGATCCAGTTGTTTCTGGGGAACCCACACAGAGCTTGCAGAGGTGTGTCTCACCAATCAGGATAGGACCAGCTGTGGCGAGTACAGTGTGGGAGTTGTGGAGAGATATCCAGAGCTGGGAAGAGTAGGAATCTTAGAGATACTGACACAGGAGACCCAGCCTCTGGCCAGGATGGCCTCCACCCTGCTGGCTGTCTTGCTGCTGAGAATCACTGTGTAGGCCTGGCGTGGATCATGGACAGGATGGTGGGAAGGAAGGCTGCCTGGCAGGAGGCCTGAGCCCAGACACCCTCCATAAGCCGGGCCTTCCTGGGCCAGTCATGGAGCTTCAATGTAGACTACAGAAATACTGTTGGTACCATTTTTGTGTGTGCCTTTGTGCCAGTACTAGAGCTGGGGGCTGGGCACTGTCTCTTAGCTTTTTTGCTCAAGGCTAGTGTTCTACCACTTGAGCAGCAGTTCCCCTTCCTGCTTTTTGGTGGTTGATTGGAGATAAGTCTTCACAGACTCCCCTTCCCAGGCTGGCTTTGAACTGTGATCCCCAGATCTCAGCCCCCTGAGTAGCTGGGATTGCAGATATGAACCACTGGTGCCTGGCTGTTGGTGATTTTCTTAAAAGTGGAAAATGAGGTTGGTGACAGCATCCTAGTGGAGCATCACCTGTGACCCTGTGGGCAAGCCCCCTAGGCAGTATACTGTGAACCACTCATGGGGCTACTTGGGCCTGCTCTGCCTTCCCCACAGCTATGGCCTGCAGAGCCCTCAGCTCTCCTTCGAAGAACCCAGTCTGAGTGCTGGCAGGCAGTCATCCTCGGTGAAGTACTGCTGCAGGGTGGGAGGTGATCTCCCCCATGACTAATGCTTCTGCTTTGCCTCTCTAGAGCCCAACACGGTGAGCTACAGCCAGTCCAGCCTGATCCACCTGGTGGGGCCTTCGGACTGCACCCTGCATGGCTTCGTGCATGGAGGTAAGAGCCTGGGCACTGGCTGCGCCCTCTCCCGCCCCTGCCCCCCCCCCCCCCGCTGCCCCCGCCTGTCGCTGGGAAGCCAAGCTGCCGGCTGACCCAGTTCAGGCGTCGTGTTCAGTGAAGTGTAAATTTAAACTTCCAAGAGGTTGCATAAGAAATTACTGGAATACTATTGGTGCCTGTTTTTAAAATTGGAAATGAAAATGGGATGGATGACCACATTCCAGCCGAGGTCACACGCAACCCAGGGAGCTCGGAGCAGAGGTGGCGGTGGCAGGGCCTGACTGAGGGGCCTGTGGCACCGCAACGCACGGACTCGCAGCACCTGCCACTTGCATTATTTCTTCTTCTTCTTCTTCTCCTTCTCCTCCTCCTCCTCCTCCTCCTCCTCCTCCTCCTCCTCCTCCTCCTCCTCCTCCTCTTCCTCCTCCTCCTCCTCCTCCTCCTCCTCCTCCTCCTCCTTCTCCTCCTCCTCCTCCTCCTCCTCTTCTTCCTCCTCCTCTTTCTTCTCCTCCTCTTCCTCCTCCTCCTCTTCCTCCTCCTCCTCCTTCTTCTTTTTGACAATCCTCGGGTCTAAGGCTCTTTGTGCGTAAGGGTAGTGCTCTACCACTTGAGCCACAGCACCACTTCTGGCTTTTTCTGAGTAGTTAAGAGATAAGAGTTTCACAGACTTTCCTGCCTGGGTTGGCCTCAAACCGTGATCCTCAGATCTCAGCCTCCTGAGTAGCTAGGATTATGGGTGTGAGCCACCAGTACCTGGCTTACATTTCTTTTTGTAAATGCAGACCCACTTCAAGTCAGGCTGAGCAGGTCCTGGCCCAGGCTGCTCACGGTCCAAACACATGCTGGGAGATTGGAGGATGGGATGTTTGTATGGGAATAGTCTGCAGGTGTATTTCTGTGAATTAAGGCAAATACAACCTGCACATTAACCCACATGTGATGTGTGTAAGACTGAGTATACAAAAAGATGCTGAGCCAGGCCACTGGATCCCACACATAGGATGGAGGGCTGGATGGGAAGATCACTTGTGCCCAAGAGTTTGAGCCCAGCCTGGGCACCAAAGCCAGACCCTGGCTCCCAAACACAGGCAGACTGATTTGAAGGACGGTAGTTGAGTGGTACTGACAGTAGCAGAGGTTGTGAAACGGTGTGAGTGGTGGAGAGCAGCACAGCCGCTGCTCTGTGCTCAGCTGCTAGTCAGTTCTTAGATACGGCAGGCACTTCTGCACAGTGCTTTCACTTGTGCTCACATTCCTTGGTACCTAAAAACACCAAGTTCTGTTCAGTTCAGAAAACTCCTATTCATTTTTCAAAACCCAGGTGGAATGACAGCTCCATGTAGGTTTACACTGACATTTCTACCAAGGGTCCTTCAGGTCAAGGACTGGACTTCCGTCGTGTCTCCAGCCAGTCAGGCACACCCTTGTTTCCCAGTGGGGCACAGATTACTTCTTGGTTGAGGGTAGAAGACCCCGGATGGGTCAGATTCAGTGGGCCTTTATGTGAGAGATACTTTTTAAGTTTCTTTCTTTGCTTATCTTGGTGGTTCTGAGATTTGAACTCTGGGTGCTCAAGCTGTGAACTCCCCCTCCTCCCAAGCCGTTTTCCAAATAGGAACTCTCAGATTGGCTCAAGCAACCTTGGACCACGAGCTTCCTAAATGTTTAGGCTTCCTGCAAGGTTAGGGTAACAGATATGCCCTCACCTACCCCCCTTTCGTGGTTGAGATGTGATCCTAGGAGCTTTTGGCCATGGCTAGCCTTGAACCTCGAGCTGGGGTTACAAGTGCAGGTATAAGCCACTGCCACAGCCTAAAATTTGCTTTCTTCTTTTTTCTTTTTAATTGATCCCTTTTTCTGAGTTTTCTTTTTCAGTCTTATGGTTGTTTTCTCTAAATGCTGGCTGCATGCCCCTTTGGTCTGACTGACTTGGTCCTTCTCAGGGGAAATTCCACCTATGACAAATGGTATTTTCAGATAGGCACAGGAACATAGATAATTGGAGTATGTTTCTACTCAAATACTGAAAACATCAGGCTCGTGAGCTCTCCCCATTCCCACCTTGCTGGCCTCCAGTTCCAGGGGGCAGCAGCTCCTCTGCTAAGCCCAGACTTTTATCACCATGAGAAATTGTCCTTGGGCTTTACATAGCTCTTACTTTACCTGAAATTTGCCAAATTCTGTGCTGCAGTGTTTTGCTGTGTGTGTGTGTGTCGGCAGCTTTTCACCAGGTATGGCCTTGGTATGGCCTCAGTCCAGTTCTCTTGCTTTCCACACTGGATGGCATCAGCCAGATGCGGGGATTGAGGAATCCTTTGAAAACCATTGAGAAGCACAGCTTTCTAATATTTAGTGTCTATTTTTATAGGCATTTCAAATTTGCATGCACAATTTATAAGCTATGCTTAGCAATTATACCAGGTCTAATCATCTCTCTTGTGCCTGGAAACTGACCAGGAATAAATGAGAGTAAAGATGGTGCCCCAAACACCCAGGTACCATCACCTGTGGGCTCCCAGGTACTGTCATACCTGTGGTCTCTCAGGTACCATCACCTGCAGTCTCCTAGGTACCGTCACCTGTGGTCTTACTACTGGGTCCTGTCCACTTGACTTAGCAGACACCAGTCACAAGAGAGACTGCTGACCCAATGGGGATACCGGCTACACTCTCTCAGTTCTGGGCTGTGGCGCTTTGAAAAGCTGCGTGAATCCTGATTGTCTCATCACTCGTTGCCATGGTTGTGGAGGTGACGGTGGCTGGAAGGAGATGGTCCTTGCGGTCTGGGAACCATAGGTGGAATCCAGGGGCATCTTCTGCCTGGGGCCAGGGTGGCCAGTCCTGACTCTGGTCTTTGGTTTTCCTGTGCTGACTTTGGTAGGTTGCCAGTGGCTTCTGTGAAAGGCAGCCCTACTACCCAACTCAGCTGGGAGAGGCCCAGACTGCAGCTTCTGCAAGGAAGGGGGTGGGATTTCCATGACGGTGCAGGCACGAGCTGTCCAGGGCTGACATGGCACTGTGGGCCATGGTCCCTGGCATGGGGTCGTGTTCCTGAATGTCACACCTCTGCAAACCTGTTCTGGTGGAGTGCCACCTGTTCTGGCCATACCTCCGCTATCTGCTGACCTGCTCTTCTCCCACCTCCGCTATCTGCTGACTTGCTCTTCCCCTACCTCCGCTATCTGCTGACCTGCTCTTCCCACCTCCGCTATCTGCAGACCTGCTCTTCCCCTCGCTGGCCTCCAGCCTCTTGGCCCATCTCTAACCTTCCAGCCAACTGTGTGTGACACCATGTGACAGCCTCCCTGCCCCGGGCACCACCAGGCAGCCACTTGATGTGTGGTCACATTGGAGAATCACAGCTGTAGCTCAGCAGGTCACGACGGCAGTGGGCTGGGCTGAGAAGACTGGGAGCTGAACCTGTCTCCCAAAGTCTGCAAGGTGCTGCTGCAGCTGCAGAGCAGAGCGCTGTGTTCTGCAGCCCCGGCTCTGCCACCCAGACACTCCCAGCAGGCTCACTGCATGACAGAGTTTGCCTCTTAGTGCAGATTTCTGGGACTTTTCTCTCTGGACCTTGGGTTCCTCCTGTGCTGCTGTCTTACCTCAGAGGACACTGCCCCTGCTTCTGCTGCAGGCGCCCCGCCCCTGCCCTCACCACAGTGCTGTTCGCCTGTTGTCAGACCCTCAGATCCAGTCCCTTCTCCCTCTGCTGACAGAGTTACTGTTGTGTGCTGGTCGTGTATGTGTTGCCAGTCCTTGGGCTTGAACTCAGGGCCCGGAGGCCATCTCTGAACCTTTTTTGCCCAAGACTACTATGCTGCTTGAGGATAGTAGTCTTGAGCATAGTTCCACTTGTAGCTTTTTGGTGGTTAATTAAAGATAGGGCTTATGGACTTCCTGTCCTGGCTTCAAACAGATCCTCGGATGTTAGCCCCCTGAGTAGTTAGGATTATAGGCACTGCACCTAGTGAATGTGTGCTGGGCTTTTATTTCCACTGAGATTGATACCCAGCCTTATCCTTCATCCTGCAAGGCTCATGGGAGACCCCTGGCCCACCCACACAGCTGGCCGGGACCCCTGGCAGGTGGGCGGTGTTTGGCTAATTGGGAGCAGCACCAGTGCTACAGATTTCTACCCTGGAGAGAAGGGAGAGGGACCTCCCCTCAGACTGTCAGTGCATTCCCTCTCAAGAGGGTTCTGAACTCTGTACTCTTGTCATCTGCCTGGATAGCCTTTAGGAAGAAGCTCGGAGCCTTTTTTTTTTTTTGACTAGGTCTCTGTACATAGCTCAGTCTGGCCTCCACCTCCTGATCCTCCTGATGTTGTCTCTTTTTTGTGTGTCGGTTATGGGCTTGAACACTGGGCCTGGGCACTGTCCCTCAGCTCTCCAGCTCAAGGAGAGCGCTCTACCACTTGAGCCACAGCACCACTTCCGGTTTTCTGGTAGTTTATTGGAGATAAGAGTTTTCACTGCTTTTCCCGCCTAGGCTGGCTTTGAACCACGATCCTCAGATCTCAGCCTCCTGAGTAGCTAGGATGACAGGCGTGAGCCACCAGCACCCGGTTCATGATGCTGTCTCTTGAATGGGAGTACAGGCAGGAGCCACAGTGCTGGCTGCTATGCTCTTTTTCATACCTTTGACAAAAGTGGCCATGTCCTACAGGCCACGGTGACCATCCTTGACCCCATGAGAGGACCTTAGGAACTGGGACAGGAAGAGTGCTGGGAGGTTTCCGTTAGGTAGGATTCAGGAACTGTCTGTTTGCCCCAGGACCTGGTCAGGACCTGGGCCACCGCATGTCTTTGCAGGTGTCTGGCATATCTATGTCAGCCTGGTCCCTTCGGGACGATCTGGGCCTCGCTACTCAGGGTATGTGAGGAAGGGCAGGGCAGGGTTGCTGTCTGTCTTAGAACAACAGTGTGATGGATCATTTTTTGGATCTCTGGCAGACACGCCAGGAGCCTCTTCGAGGCAAGAGTTTTGGTCACAGTTTCTGATGCTGGGGGCAGAAGTGGGGCTGTGGCAGAGAGCTGGGGATAAGGCCTTTCCCTAAACCTGCCTGAGCCTTAGAAATCATCTGGGCCTGTATTCAGAGGCTCTGCTCTTCTAGAGGCTATGAGGCTGTGATGTGCAGCCCGGGCCAGGGCTACATCTTTAATCAGGAGTGCCTGGTGCTTCTGATGACTCAGAGCCCACAGCGAGGATGTGTATTGTGTCAACAAACCTGTGGCTGTCCTCACACCCTTTCCCTCCGCTCTGCAGATCCCTCTGAGGTGTCACCTAGCCTGAGTCCGAGCCTGCGGGGCTCACACAGCAGTGGGCCTAGGGCCTGGGGCGGGGGAGAGCTGGACTCGTGCAGTCCGGTACCGGCACAGGTACCTGTGAGGAGTGAGAACTGAGGGCTTTCTTGCCCCCACCCCCGCTTCCCCACCCCCTGCAGCTGACTCCCAGAGTTGTCACCCATCCTCTTCTCTGTCTATCCCAGGAGCTCCTAGCTCACTATGGCCCAGCCGAGGCTGCCAGGGGCTACCCACCAGGGCTGTGGCCCCAGATCTCCCCACCTGCCCATTCCTTTCTGACTTGTGTGCTGTGTGGGCGCCCCCTGGAATCACAGCCCTGACTTCACCCCTTGGGACTTAGTTTCTTTTTCTTAGATGAAGTAATGCAGGGAAAGCAAGTGGCATTTGGAAGTGGCAGTCAAGGTGTTTTTCATTTTTGAGGCAGGATCTTGCTGTGCTTTCCAGGCTGGCCTCAGTCCTAGGCCCGAGTGCTACTCCTGCCCCTGCCTCCAGAGTGGCTCTTGGCACCACCATGCCCAGATCTGTTTGCATCATTTTATTATTACCTTATTAGTTTTGTTGTTACAGAGAGCGAGGAGAGAGTGTTCCATGGAGAATCAAGTGGAGTGTTTATGAAATGTGATGATGTAATTTTGACCACAATGAGCATTTAAATTACAAATTCCCAGCCGGGTGTCAGTGGCTCACACCTGAAATCCTAGCTACAAAGGAGGCTGAGATCTGAGGATCGCAGTTCAAAGCCAGCCCAGGCAGGAAACTCCATGAGACTCTTATCTCCAATGAACTACCAGAAAACTGAAAGTGGTACTGTGGCTCAAGTGGTAGAGCTCTCACCTTGGGCTGAAGAGCTGAGGGACAGCGCCCAGGCCCAGAGTTCGAGCCCCATGACCGACACACACACACACACACACACACACACACAGACACACACACACACACACACACACACACACACAAAATTACCAATTCCCTGAAGTGGGACCATGGAGCCTGGACATCCAGAACAAGAGCATTACACCTAGAAGCCGAGCTGCCCCCTGAGAGATGATGGAGCCAAGAGCAAGCAGTCTGGACTTCACATAGCAAAAAGGAGGGTGCTTTCTCAGAATCTGGAGGATATGCATAAAGATGTTCTCTGAGCACAAGTGGGGTGGATAGCTTTGAGCCTATGATACTTAAAAAGAAAAATTAAAAATACCTAAGTGTTGGAACTGGGAAAAGAATAACAAAATCCACCCACGGAAAGGAGGAGAGTAGACTCAAGGCCAAGAGGCTGTCTTGGTTCTCGGATTCCCTGTGTTTGCCTGCACCCCTCTCCCTCCCTGCTCCTACTGCTTGCCCAGAACCACATCCTCGTGACATCGAACTGTCCCAGCGCGTATCCTGTGCTGGTCCCCACCTCCTGCAAGTCCCCCTTCATGCTGACCTGGCTAGGTGTGTGTTGCTATCCCTTTTCTACAGATAGCTCCCCTTTTCAGGGTCAGGCAGTTATGCCAGCCAGCGGCTGGATTCTCTCCTGGCACTCTGTGCCGATTGTGGCTATGAGTTTGTCCTCACCCCCTTCCTGTCCTCCTGGCCTTCATCACAGAGTGGGCACCTGAGTCGGGGGTCAGCTTGTCACTTGCCAGCCCTGCAGGGATTGCTGCCTGCAGAACACAGGGTCCCAGGCTCGCTCGCTCGCTGTCACTACGTTGTCTGTAGAACACAGGGTCCCGGGCTCGCTCGCTCGCTGTTGCTACATTGTCTGTAGCATTTGTCTGCAGAGGGCACCCTCTTCTAACAGTCTGTGGGTGTGAAGGTGTGTGCCCACGTTCCCACGGCAGTCTTGCCCACCTGCTGCCCACCCCTGGCTCTGTGTTAACTCACTTCTGGAAAAGCATAATGGCTAGTGACTGCCGAGAAGCCTTTCCTCAGCCAGTGTCACTGGGCTCTACTCGTCCAGCTGTCCAAGGGCCCCCTCATCCCATCCAGGCAGACATGGCAACAGGAGGCAGGGGAGGCTTGTCTCCTCCCAGCCGCTCGGGCACTTCCCCCTAGTGGCCCAGGGCCTCTGAGCTATTGGCACTGGCACTCCGTGCCCCCTCACTCCCCATCCTGCCCCTGGCACTTCCCGGGCAAGATCACCTGCCCAGCCTCCTGCGCAAGCCAGAGTGCAGATGCATCTCCTTGTCATTGTCCCCCAGAACCTCCCTGATTCCTCCTAACCTTGCTGCTGCCCCTTCTGTCCCTGTGCTGCTCCTGCTGCCTTAATGATCCCAAGGCCTTTCTTGCACCACTGCTCTCCCCACCACCCTGACCCCCTGCATTGGTGGTTCCTGCCCCAGCCTCTCCCCTGCACACCGGCAGGGCCTCTCAGATGTGATGCTAGACAGGGAGATCTGTGGTTCCTCTCCCCACCCCCACCCCCCACCTCGTACCCTGAACAGCCCAGCCAGGCTTCCTGCAGGGGTCCCAGACTCAGCCCTGTTCTGGAGCCCTCCTCCTCACCTCTCAGCCTGTCTTCCACTCCCACCTTCCTGCACGTCAGAATCTGAACTCTCACTCCCTATCCTGTCACTGTCTGGTCCAAACTGTGGCCATGAACTGTGCTGACCCCCACTGGGCGCCCCCTCACTGCTGGACAGCGTCCCACACCATCTTTTCAGACAAACTCTGTTCAGGGCCCTGGAGATGAAGCCACAGGTCTTTATCTGGGTCATTTCTTCCCTCCCAGCCCCTCCCCGAGCTCATCTCCCTCCCCAAGGCCTCCCTGCCGACAGTGGGGTCTCCTTCCACCATTTACCCTCCCTGCCATCGGTGGGGTCTCCTTCTACCATTTCCCTCCCTGCCATGCCAGGGTCATGGAGCTCTGTGGGCTCTGTCCCCAGTTGTGGTCCTCAAACCAACCGCCCAGTGGCTATGATTTCTTCCCATCTGTGAAGGAAAGACAGGAACTTGCCCAGCGTGCAGTGTGAAGCACTGACCCATCTTCATTCCTGGCCCTGCTCACTTCTGTTCCAAAGCACTTACCGCCGTTCTCATTTCCTCCACAACCCAGAGCACGCATATGCACAGTGGGGCTTCTGCCCGCCTGGGCACTGCGTCTCACTTAGGGCAGGGCCTGGCGAGAGCGCAGTCAGCACCACCCAGGGAGCGTGCCAGCCAGGCTGGACGGTGCTGGCACGTGATGAGCCAGGGCTGGCCCAGTGTCCCAGCGTAAGGGACATGGGGGCTGCAGAAATGGCCCTCCCCTGACTAGCAGTGCAGCATCTGTCCAGCAGCTGTGGGGCTCACACACTGCCCTAGGGGCTGAGGCTGGGGCTGCTCAGCTGAGCTGGAACCTGAAGAGTAGCAGGACTGGGCACCAGAGCAAGATGGCAGAGAAGGCTGAAGGACTAGGCCATGTACTGTGCTTCTCAGGGCAGTTGTGAGAACTGTGTTCTGCAGCAGCAAGAGCCCCTCTCGCTCTCTAGAAAACAGATCGAGGTGCAGATTCTCTTCTCTTTCTACTGTGAGCCCTCTTTGGCTTGAGCCACTATGGTAAGCCTGGGCAGGGAATGGAGAAGGGAAAGCCTGCTGGAGCTCTTGAGGAGCTTCTGGTCAGGTCCACAGGTGAGCCAAGACACACTGGCTTGAGCATTGCTGGCTTTGCCTTCTCAGGAAGAACAGTCTTGCGTGAGAAGCGTGGTCCTCCAGGTCTCTTTTCTGCAAGTTTTGGTGTTTGAAGACACTGCTCTGCAGCGGGAGCTCTGAAGCGCAGTCTTTATGTCCATACAGAGGCTCTGGGGGCAGAGGTGTGAGCCCACTGGAGCCTGGGCTCCTCCATGGTTGGATGTGGACTTGGCCACTCTAGCCCAGGGGCCCTGCTGGCCAGCTCACTGTCCCTCTAAAGCTGAGTAGCCTACACTCGCTTCTGGAGTGGCATGGCATTTGTGTGAGCGCCTCTTTGGGTGCTGCATGAATCAGCCCTTGCTCATCCTTGGCTGTGTCTATCAGCTACTGTGGCAGATGCACCCTGGCACCCCAGCCCGGTCTTCCCCAGTCCAGGCTGTTGGAAGGACATTGATGACCTGCCCAAATGCTCCCCAGATGTTGAACCATCACCCTTGCTTTCCTGGACTCTGGACTGAGGCCGAGACCACCCACTGGTTTGTCCCTCCACACCAGCTCTGCAGGTATACCCACCTCCTGTTTGCACTGCCATGGTGCTGCTGGAGCTTTACCTGACTTCCCTGCGTTCCCAGTTCATGGCTGGAGGCCCTGTTGCCAGGCAGACTTGGCCTCGGCTCCGGCTCCGCGATGCTCACAGGCATGCGGGAACCGCAGTTCAGCGCCACCTGGGACTTGGCCACAGCTCCTACTTCTAACATTCTGTTACTATCTTTAGAAACTCATCCTTACTCCATTGTGCACTAATTGCCAAAAATAACCCTGACTAACGAACTTAATTAGATTCCTGTGCCAGGAATTCCTTGGTCCCAGTTCACAGCACGCACACCCGGTAATAGGACCCAGAGGAGAAGCCAGAGTGTCTGGGAGCCCGCCCTCACCTGCGTCTTCAAATAACTTCTTGCCTCTGCCGAAGGTGGGATGTGAGAAATAAGATAAACTTACTATCATTTGCTTAATATAGGAGGCTGG
Source organism: Dipodomys spectabilis (assembly GCF_019054845.1). Taxonomy (NCBI): domain Eukaryota; kingdom Metazoa; phylum Chordata; class Mammalia; order Rodentia; family Heteromyidae; genus Dipodomys; species Dipodomys spectabilis. The sequence goes on from NW_024871449.1 coordinate 156,239, forward strand.
CACCCACACTTGCCAGTTGGGGCTAAATATAGAAATGGGGGCATCTCAGATCCCCGCCCTCTGAGTGGGCAGCACCGCGGGCTCCAGGCTCGGCTGGCGCAGCCTGCGGCCCGGGAAAGGAACATGAAGCCGCTATTTTTAATCCCGTCAGCATGTTGTCAATACTTTAAGAGGAAAAAAAACAAAAACCTGTAAGCAGTTAAATGTTAGATTCAAAAATATCTTTGGTACCCAGTATTTATCTACATGCTAGTGGCCAACCAGTTCTGGTTGTTGTTTTTTGGGTTCCCCCTCCCCTTCCCATAATTCCTGAAGCGAGTGCAGTCTCCAAAGACAGCAAATCTACAATTTTGTTGTCATCTTTTAAATTACTGATCTTGGGAAGTGCGCACGGCCCACAGTGGACTGTAATTTGCTCAAGTTATTTTCTTGATGTTGGCGCTCACTGTGCCTAACTGGAAACAGTGAGGGGCTTCCTGTGGGCACCTGGAAGAGGCATTGTAGACAAGCTTGGCACTTGGTAGTTTGATTCATGGGCAGGCGGGCGGGCGGGTGGGCAGGAAAGCAAGGTGGGCTGGTGGCTCCTTTGGGTGGCGGCATGCCAGCTGGACAGGCAGCTTTGAACCAAGCACAGGGCTGTTCTGTTTTGACAGAATTTAACCCATGTCACTGGACACATGGCGATGTTTATGCGGTCATGGATGGGGCATGGGTGATGGAAAGCTTTACAGGCAAGCACTTCCCCGTGGTGTGAGAGCCACTCCTGCGCCGGCCTCATGACCTCATTTCCTGTGACAGGCGACAAGTGGGTCTCAATTCAGCATGTGCAGCACATAGGCCTGCTTCTCCCTGGCAACAGGGGGGGAGGGAGGGCTTAATGCTTGATTGCAATTAATCTGTAACTAATTAACAGATCCGTTCCTGTCTCCTTTTTTTGGAGTCACTGGAGTTTGCACACATGCTCTACTGCTGAGCCATGCCCTGTTTTTCACTGGTTACTTTTGAGATAGGATCTGGCTTCCTGCATGGACACACACCCGAACACAATGTGCCTCTTTTAGGCTTCCAATCACTGCTGGGGTGACAAGCGTGTACCACCACACCCTGCTTCTTTCTGTTGAGAGGAAGGCTCCAGGACCTTTCTGTAACGAGGATTGCCTGGAATTGCAGTCCATCTACTCTCAGCCTTGCATATAGTTTAGGGTGAGAGGTGCACACCATTGTGCCCAGCCGAGTTAGAAAGAAGTCTTACGAACTTTTCTGCCAATGATTTTAGCCTCCATATAGAAGTGAGAGCCTGTGATATTTGTTGTTCCGTACCTGGCATATTCCGCTCAACGGAATATTCTCCAGTGCCGTCTACATTGCTGCAAATGACAGGATCTCATTCTTTGTTATGCCTGACTAGTAATCCATGGTGTCAAGTTGCCATTTATTCATGATGGACATCTCAGTTGCTTCTCTTATGAATAGTGTTACAAATGAACGTGGGAGAACAGGTGGCTCTTGGTGTAATGATTGCATTTTCTTTGGATCTATGCCCTACTAATAGCAGCATTGCTGGGTCATGTCATATGGTCGTTCTGTTTCCAGTGATTTTTGTTTGTTTAAACTGGGGTTTGAACTCAGGGGTGGCACTTTCTAGACAGGTGCTTCATCCTCTGACTATGCCTCCAGTCCTTTTTTGCTTTAGTTGTTTTCCCCATAGGGTTTTGTTTTTTTGTTTTTTGTTTTTGCCTTGGGTTGGCCTCAGACTGTGATGCTCCTATGTATGCCCTAGGGTCACTTGATTTACAGGTATGTCAGCCAGTGGAATCTCTCCAAGTTTTTGCCTGGACTGACCTCAAACCATAATCCTCCCAATCCCTGCCTCCTGAAATACCTGGGATTCCAGGTATGAGCTACAATGCTTAGCCACTGTTTTCATAGTGGAGATACTTACATCCCTATCAGACAGTGTCTTTAATACTTTTGTGTGAAATAATACAAAAATTGTTTACTTGTGATATTAAAAAAAATTTAAAAAGCTCATGCCTGTAATCCTAGTTACTCAGGAAACTTGAGATCTGAGGATCATGGTTCAAAGCCAGCTTGGGTAGAAAAGTCCCCTTAAGATTTATCTCCAAGAAGCCAGGCGTGGTGGCTCACGCCTGTAATCCTAGCTACTCAGGAGGCTGAGATCTGAGGATCGCGGTTCAAAGCCAGCCCGGGCAGGAGAGACTGTGAGACTCCTATCTCCAATAAACCACCAGAAAACCGGAAGTGGTGCTGTAGCTCAAGTGGTAGAGCGCTCGCCTTGAGCTGAAGATCTGAGGGACAGCGCCCAGGCCCAGAGTTCAAGCCCCACGACTGACCAAAAAAAAAAAAAGATTTATCTCCAAGGGGCTGGGAAGGTGGCTCAGTGGTAGAGCACTTGCCTTGCATGCATGAGGCCCTGGGTTCGATTCCTCAGCACCACATAAGCAAAAAGCTGGAAGTGGCGCTGTGGCTCAAGTGGTAGAGTGTTAGCCTTGAGCTGAAGAGCTGAGGGACAGTGCCCAGGCCCAGAGTTCAGGCCCCACAACCGGACCCCCTCCCCCAAAAAAAGATTTATCTCCAATTAAGCACTCAAAAACTGGGAGTGGAGCTGTGGCTCAAAGTGGGAGATTGCTAGCCTTGAGCAAAAGGGTCAGGGACAGTGCCAGTGCCCTGACTGAGTTCAAGCCCTACAACTGACAAATTATTTTGGATCATTTTAGATTTTGGCTTAGGAAACCTGCCCAGCCTGTATGGTCAATTCTGGAACATTCCATCACCTGGAAAAGAAGCCCTGTTCCCTTTAGCCATGTCTACTCCCTGTCTCTTGGGACCCATAGAATCCATTCTTTGCCTAGTCCCCTGACCTGGCAGGTCATGGGGTGGCCCATCAGCTCATGGTCCTCCATGTTGCTGGGTGTATCACGTGAGTCCTTCTGTGCTGCATAGATAGGTCTTGTTTTGTGTACATTTGAGTTGTTTCCCTTGTTCGGCTATGATAATCAGAGAAAGGTAAAATGTGTATGGGTTTCTGCCCACTGTGTTTTCCTGCTGCTTTTGGGCATTTCCGTCCACGGTGTGGACTGGCAGGACCCAGGGGCACCTTTCCCGATGTCACTAGGCCTGAGGGCCTGAGCACCACGTCCTTGTAGCCCTCCAGTGGGCAGAAAGGGGTGTCGGGGAAGGACAGCGCAAGGGCTGTCATTGCTCAGGGACCTTCAGTGTCAGCTGGGGCCATGTTCAGAAGCTCCGCGGAGAGCAAAATTTCAAATGAGAGCCACGGAGTGCCTCGCTCTCGTGTGGCACACCCACAGCCAGCCGCAGCCCTGCTGGGGGGAGGGGAGCTTCTTCCTAGGGTGTGAACTAGCCCCCCTCCCCAGTCTCACCTGCCACTGGCCCCTTTCTCCACAGGTGTCACCATGAAGCTCATGGATGAGGTGGCTGGGATCGTGGCTGCTCGCCACTGCAAAACCAACATAGTGACAGCTTCTGTGGACGCCATTAATTTCCATGATAAGATCCGAAAAGGTACCAGACTCCTGGGGAGAAGAGGGGGTGGTGGCCCTCGGGCTACGGGGTCCCTGGTCTCCGCGCCCTTTGTGCTCAGCCTGGCGTCTGCTGGGGTGCCACGGGAAACAAGGCAGAGCTTTTTGCTTTGTCTTTATGAACACACGGTGCAGCTAGTGTTTTATTGGCTTAATTTTTCAATCTGGGGAAATCTGCAACACCAGCATGATGGCAGCCTTTGCCTGCCTGAAGTCCAGCATGAACTCCTTAAAACCAGCAGTTTGCAGTTCCGTAACTGAGAGCAGGGTATGCTGTGCTTAGCCTATGGTGCCTGGGGCTTTAGGGTGGGAAGGGGACGGGACAGACGGCATCACTGACCTCTGCTTTCCAGGATCCCTTCCTAACCAACCGTGCATGTTGGCAGCCTAGAATACAGCATCACTTCGGAATTGGCTTTGCCCTGTCCTCAGGCTCTCCAGTATTCTGGGTGCTAGTGCCGGGTGCTTGGGTACTGGGTGGCAGAAGCCTTTGGGAAAAAGAATCTCCTCCCGTGGTGGTGTGGTGTGATTCCACGACTTTCTAGAGCCACCGCTTAGGAAACTACTGTCAAATACAGATCCAGACTCACAGTGGTGGAAGTACTTGGTTTCCGTGGAACTTGATTTGCTCAGTTGTCCACATGTGGCTTTAGAACCACTAAGAGAAGAGAGACTTGCCTAAGCAACAGCCAGAAACCACCTTGAAGGAGCTCAGTGGCTCACACCTGCAGTCCTAGCTACTCAGGAGGCTGAGATGTGAAGTTTATGATTACATGCCCAGCCCAGGAGACTTTTAGCTCCAATTAAACAGCAAAAAGGCAGAAGTGGAGCCAAGGTTCAAGTGGTAGAGCACTACCTTGAGAGGAAAAGCTAAGAGACAGTGCCTAGACCCTGAAGTCAAGCCCCAATATCTGCAAAACAAAAACAAAAACACTGGAATTGGATGGGTTTCCTAGGGTTATTTCAGCCCTCTAGAAAACATTAGGTAGTTCAGATGGGGCCTGGGAAGATAGACTTCCCATCTAAGGGTGGATTTATCTGGGCCACAGAGGACACCTTCGTTTCTAGAAACCCTGACCTCTGCAAGGCGCCCCATGTGCACTGAGGAGATTGCACAGAGCCTGGTGGCTGAGCTGCTCACAGAGGCCAGGACAGCTGAAGAGCTCAAGGGAGGCCCTGCCCCCTGCAGCCTGCTCTCCCTGGCTGCCACAGCCTTGGCCTTTGCACCTCTGGCCTGGGACCCTGAGAGACACTTGGGGAGCACAGACAGGGTTGCTGTTTTCCTAGGTGACGTCTTGTTTTGGATATGAGGAAATTTGGGCCAGACTGAAATAGCAGATGTGGAGTCTGACCTACTTCTGTGCCCGCGTCCCCGGCCCTTAGACGCTGTTACACCTTGTTTGTTGTCTTTAGAAGAGTGTCACTGTGGGTCAGGAGCAGTGTTCAGCACAGGAGCCTGCCTGGGAATGGCCAGAGAGCCACGTCTCCATCCACATGGCTCAGGTGGGGTTGTGGCACTTTGTCTTGAATGCTTCAAGGCACAGGGCACTGCTGTCTTCGGCCCGTGCCTACTGTTCTTACAGGAAGGTGCAGAGCGTCACCTGAGTCCTCGTTGGCTCTGGGCACTGTCCCTGGCTAGTCCACTCCTCCCTCCCTGCTATATCGTAGACAAGGCTTGCAGGGCTGACCTGCCAGCACTCCAGCAGAGGTGTGACACATCAGAGTCCAGGGTAAGGTGACATTAGCAGAGCCTGCAGAACTGCTGGCTGCCCAACCCTTGCCTTGTGATTTGTCTGCGGCCTGTGGGGCTTATGAAAGAACTGTGGGTTGGTTCCCAGGGACCACAGCACAGGCTGCACATAAACAGGTTCAGTTCTGGATCTGAGAGCCCAGAAATCTGAAACCAAGGTGTTGCATGAGCACATCCCTTTGGGTCTCTAGTGAAGACCCACCTGCCTCTTCCCACTCTGCATATCCCTTGGCTTGCCTGGCCTGTGGCCACAGCTCATCAGTCACTGCCTGTCTGTTTTTCAGAAGACATGCTTCGGACTTGGGGTCTAGGATTGTCTCATCTTGAGATCCTTACCTCAGTTACATTTGCAAAAACCCTTATTCCTACCCGGCACCAGTGGCTCATGTCTATAATCCCGGCTACGCAGGAGCCTGAGATCTGAGGATCCTGGTTTGAAGCCAGCCTGGGAAGGAAAGTCTGTGAGACTCTTATCTCCAATTAACCAACAACAACAAAAAAAGAAAAGCCAAAAGTAAAGCTGTGGCTCAAGTGATAGAGCTCTAGTCTTAAGCAGAAAAAGCTCAGGGACAGCGCCCAGGCCCTGAGTTCAAGCCCCAGGACTAATATACAAAACCAGCACAACCTTATTCCAAATGAGGTTATTGTCTGCAGTCATGCATGCACATGAATGACTAGGGAGACGCACTGCTCAATCTTCTGCCCTTGATGTTTGATTCTCTGGGCTCACTCGCTCCCTTTGGTAGGACCATGCCTCATACCCCATTCCCACACTCAGTGCCCATGCGGATGTAGGTCCTTCTCCCTCGAGACCAGCCTGGAGAGAGACTGCTCAGAGCCACAGAAGAATGGGCCACAGTTTTGAGATGAGCACTCATCTGGCCTGGTGAGGAGAGCAAATCCAGTGGAGTTACTGCTTCTGATCTGACCTGTCCTCCCTGGGTAGACACTTCTCCAAGTCTCAGGGGAGAGGGCTCTGTGGTAGCTCCCTTCAGCCACATGTCACATGCAGAAGAGCAGTCCTTTGTGCAGCAGCCTCACGCCAGGCCACGGTGGCCCAAGCAGGAGGGGTGTCCACCAGAAAGTCACTTGCAGCTTTGTATCGTCACTCATCCATGATCAAGGACTGAGGTTGGCCAGGCAAAATGTGTGCAGAGAGCTGGCTTGCTGTACCCAGGTGGACAAATCCAGGATCAGCGTTCAGACAAGGAAAGATTTCAGCATGGCTTCTGACCATGCTGGCTGCCCAGGCCCCTGGCAGGGCGGCACACTCATTGTTTGCAAACGTAGTTCTAGGGCGCCTTTGCTCTAGTCTAGGGCCCAGGCTAGGGCCAGTACACGCCTACTCTGGCATTCTCTCTTACCACCACCTGTCCTTTCTCTCAGCTTCCATCAGTGGCTGCCCACGCGTGGTACCCATGATCAGCCTGGTGTTCCAGGTGATTCCTTGGCAGGTGTGTGCCGGGCTCTCGAGAGCTGGGAGGAGTGTCTGGAGACCTGCCGCCTTGCCTGCAAAGCCACTGCAAGCTCCCCACAGCATGGATGCCGGGGGCAGTGGACCACAGGAGGCCAGGGACAGGGGTGGGGGGATCCCAGGACAGTACAGAAGGCCAGGAGCCACCCAGTGGGTGGCACAGCCTATGTCACCCAGGGCAGGTGATGAAGCCAGACCATGGGAATGTGATGTGCTCTTTCCAGGTCTTGCTCCAGTTTTTGCCCCCAGTGGAGAGGTTACAATGCCTAGGCAGTTGTTAAAAGTTGAGCTGGGCATTGGTGGCTCACACATGTCATCCTAGCTACTCAGGAGGCTGAGATCTGAGGAGCGCTGTTCAAAGCCAGCCTGGGCAGGAAAAGTCCATGAGATGCTTATCTCCAATTAACCACCAGAAAACTGGAAGTGGTACTGTGGCTCAAGTGGTAGTGCACTTGCCTTGAGCTGAAGAGCTGAGGGACAGTGCCCAGACCCAGAGTTCAGGCCCCACGACTGACAAAAATAAAATAAAATAAAAGCTGGGTGCTGGTGGCTCATGCCTGTAATCCTAGCTACTCAGGAAACTGAGATCTGAGGATCATGGTTCAAAGCCAACCCAGGCAGGAAAGTCCGTGAGACTCTTATCTCCAATAAACCACTAGAAAACCGGAAGTGGTGCTGTGGCTCAAGCATTAGAGTGCTCTCCTTGAGCTGAAGAGCTGAGGGATTGCGCCCAGGCCCAGAGTTCAAGCCCCATGACAGACAATAAATAAATGATAAAATAAACGTTAAAGGGGGACCTACCTTGAAGCAGTGGGGCTGGGAGTGTTAAGAAAACCTAAAGTCGAAGTTCTCGTGGAGACACGATCTCCCGGGGCCTGGCCCTTTAGGAGGTCCCTGTGGGGCAGGGCTGCGGGGCAGGCACCGCTCTCTTCATAAACTTGGGAGCACTTGCCAACCTCTCAGGCTTGGGAACCACTACTTTTTATTATTTTGTTTTCTTTTCCAAATCCCTGGCGTACTGCTGCAAATCTGGCTGCTGCCTGGGAGCCCGGCCGTCTCTGGGGGCGTCGGCCGGGGCATCTGCCAGCCTCGCGGCGCCCCGCCCCCTGCCGGCTCCCTGGCATTTAAAAGCAGACAGTATCTGCCATTCACAACTCAGCCTACTTGCTATGTTTGTCCTCCTAGCTTAGCTAGAGTCGTTCACTGCTGACAGCCAGCTCTGTCCCTGGCTTCCCATGGCGGTGGCACGGGAGCTGTGGCAGCCACGCAGCCACTGGGCTCGCGCCACCCACAAACCCCCAGCTGGCGCTCTAGCCTCATCTGACGGCACCAGAGGTGGAATTCAGCCCTTGGGGATCAAACGCAGCACTGCCTACCTTAGGTGCTGTGTGGGAGCTGCTTTTTGAACCCTAGAGCTGAGCTCCTCCTTGGCCTTCACCCAGGCTCAGTTTTCCTACTGAATTTGGGAATCAGCAGAGCCTGATGCAATCTCCTGCCTCGTGCGACTCTGCCCTCTGTTTTAACGGCATGACCCACATGACTGTTGGTTATCATTGGATTGAAAAGTACAGCCAGCCATGGTAGCATATGCCCATAATCCCAGCTACTCGGGAGGCAGAGGCAGGGGAGAGTCATGAGTTAGAACCAGCCTTGGTGGAGATATCAAGAACTATCTTAAAACCAAAATAGGAAGAAAAGGGCTGGGGGCATGGCTCAAGTAGTAGAGTACTTGCCTGACATGGTACAAAGCCTACAGTTCCAGTTCCTTGGGAGGCTGAAGCAGGTGGAGCACGTGCCCAGCAGCTCGGGCCATGCTTGGACAAGACCGACCTGGCTCCCAAAAACTAAAGAAATACTTGGAGCTTCACAAAGTACTCATGTTCCTGATGTTGTCATTATACTTCTAATTAAGACAAGCAACAGCCAGAAATCCAGTAAGCCACATCAGAACTGCCCGGTTTACCCTCCAACCTGGGTAGCTGTGTTCTTTTTTAGGATTAAACAGATTGGGCTACCTGCCGGTTCTAGGGGGTCAGAACTCTAATGTAGGGGCTGGGAAGGTAGCTCAGTGGTAGAGCACTTGCGTTGCATGCCTGAGGCCCTGGGTTTGATTCCTCAGCACCACATAAGCAAAAAGAAAAAAGCCGGGAGTGGCGCTGTGGCTCAAGTGGTAGAGCGCTAGCCTTGAGCTGAAGAGCTGAGGGACAGCGCCCAGGCCCAGAGTTCAGGCCCCACGACTGGACCCAAAAAAAAAAAAGAACTCTAATGTAGTCTTACCAGGTGCCACAGGGCAGGCTCTCGGTGGAGACTCCATCCCTCTGTGTTCCCCATGTTAATGACTTGGCACCTGGTCCATCCCCCACCTCTAGGTTGGCATGTGGCATCTTTAGCCATCTTTCCATCATGGCATATCCCTGATCTCTTCTTCTACTTTCTTGCATGGGCTCTCCTGTCTCATCTGGGTTATTCTCCATCTTAAGGTCCTTAGCCTAACCCCATCTGTGAAGGGGTTCTTAGGCTCCAGCAATTAGGAGGTGGGCATCTCCGGGACCATCATTCTGAGGACCACAGACCACAGTTCACTTACATGGCCACCACATGTTCATGAGCTCTGCCTTTTCCTGTCCAACTCACGTCAACGGAAGTGTGTGGGCAGGACTCTGGCAGAGATCCTATGTGAGAGAAGGTTCTGTATAGCTTAGGGCCCCTGGGGCACAGCCATGTCTCCACATCCAGGGTCATGCATGGGCATGCTGAGCTATAGCCCAGCCACAGGCTTTCCCAGGCAGAGCGCAGTCATATCTCAGTGTCACGTCTGGGACCCGGGGAGAAGGGATGGCCTATTTTAAGGTCTGCCGTCCATGTTCTTTACAAGCTGGAGATGCTAGCTCTAAATCCTGTCTTGCCACAGCCCATGGTCTTCATTCAACCGTGCAGAGAAAAGAACATGGGCTGGGTTCTGCAGAAGCGGCCTGTCGACCTGTGGACAGCTCCTCGTTCACGGTGGCGTCCTGTCTAGGATGTCCCTGCATGGGGCGCCCTCCTGGCCACCCTCTGAGCTGGATGCGCGGACCCTCGCCTCTTCCAGGGCTGCCACTCTGATGCAGACACTGAGGTGGCGTGGGGGGAGCCTGGGGCTCCGCACAGCAGCACAGCCCAGGCAGCTCTCTGGCCAGGGACATATGGACGTCCGCGATGGACGAGCTAGCTGCAGACAAGGCGGGAAGGCCCTTATAGATGGCACGGTGGAGGAAGAGGCCAAGTCTTGGGATGGGAGGCTTGAGCTGAGCCGCGGAGGGGGATCCAGCCCACAGTGGAGGGAGGAGGTGGTCTGGGCGCAGGAGACGCCATTATGAAGAATAGTGGAAGCGAGGCTCCGCCTCCTTGGCCACTGAGACTCGGAATTTGTCTCTTGACTCCAAAGTTTCAAGTTCAGTCTCAGCCCATTGCTAACCAGATCACCGTTCTGCTCCAAAGTGGCTGTCCGTGTGGCTGTCCGAGTCTGCCACTAGGGTCAGGCTGAGGCTTGCACTGGAAGACGACGGCTCACGAGAGGCGGTGGTTGACGTGGTATTGGTAGGAAGTGAACGCAGCATCGAGGCTGTCCAGGGCTCTGCGCCCTTCCCCCCCCACACACCGGGCGCTCTGTGTCCAGGGCTCTGTGGGCCCCCTGGGCGCTCTGTGTCCAGGGCTCTGCGGGCCCCCCTGGATGCTCTGTGTCCAGGGCTCTGCGAGCCCCCCTGGGCGCTCTGTGTCACAGCCACTTCCGCCCTGGGCCTTCTTCAGATTTGTGACATACCGGAGGGAAGAGGCCAGCAGACTTCCTCAGAGGTTTCCGCTCGTGGGTCCTCAGTGAGCAGGGTGTTGCTTAGGTATCTGGGGAGGGAGATACAGGACTCAAGGATGGCCAGGTCACCTCCCAGCCCCTGAGTTGGAGGTTGGGCTACACTCGGTGTGGGGGCATCTGTCCTGGCGTGTGTCTAGGGATGTGCAACCATGTGACTGTGCACCACAGCCCATCATGCCACCGGCCACTGACCGTGTGGCTCCTTCCTTCTCTCCCAGAAATGGCCGTATCCCGCACACAGCACCCCTAGTAAGTATGAAGTTGAATGTGGCATAGAACTTTCTGGTTCTTGTTAACATAGAGTAGCCTGTGTTGCCCCCATTGACTCTCTCTCTTTCTCTCTCTGGGTCTCTAAGTGTGTCTTGTGGGGCCTGTCTCAAAGCTGGTGTGGGAGATGGGGTCTCAAAGGGCCTGAATACTAGGTCCAGGGGCTGCGCGGTCAGGGAGGCCGTGCTGGGCGTGGGGGGAGCTGACAGTCAGGCACAGGCCTTGCTCTGGAAGCCCTCACGGTGGCAGTGCCAGCGGTGCGCTCACGCCAGGCCCCTATCCCCTCACTCGAGCATAGGTCCTCACCTACCCATTATAGCAGCCACGCAGAGCCTTGAAAGCTGAGATTAAGAGATTGTGCTGAGATCAGGGGCAGCCAAGGCTACAGAAGGGTCCAGGTCTTAGAGCAAAGGCCCAGGTGGAACCCCATGCCCAGGGGTGTGGGAAATCCAGAATGGATGACTTAGGGTTGAGGGAAAAAGGAACCCAAGGGACCCACAAGACTGTGAGGTTCAAGAAGCAGTGAGCCTGAGCTCAGTCCAGCGGCTCAGAGGACAAAGCCTCAGGCCTGGGCAAGGCCAGCGGAAAGGCTGAGTGGACACCGAGACCCCCCAGGATGGGAGCAGGGAGGGGATGCATGGGCCGGAGCAGGAGGTGGCTCAGGAGAGTCCTAGGACCACAGTCAGCTTGACAGCATGACTGTGTCAGTCCAGTGTGGAGAATGAAGGCTTCAAAAGGTGCTTTCATGGTGTGGCCCTGTGGGCACCAGCAAGTCTTTAGAGAGAAGGGCGGGTTGCAGATGCGCCCTAAGGAAGGACTTGACTGAGGGCAGAGGAAATGGCTGGCACGTAACATAGAACACACATGGGCTACTAATGGTGCCTTCTAATGGTTTGTCATACTGGTGTCCTGGTGCTACTGCTGCCCATGTCTCCTAACCACGTGTCTTTTAACCGTCCTCAGCCATGCTCTTTTCTCCCAGCCACCCGTGGGGGCAGAGGCCGCTTCCTAACATCTCCTTCCCTTGCTCGTAGGCTGTGTTATCACCATTTCCGGACGCATGACTTTCACGAGCAATAAGTCCATGGAAATTGAGGTCCTGGTGGACGCTGACCCTGTGGTAGACAACTCACAGAAACGCTACCGGGCCGCCAGTGCCTTCTTCACCTATGTGTCCCTGAGCCAGGAGGGCAAACCGCTGCCTGTGCCGCAGCTTGTGGTAAGTGTGCGTCCTCAGGTTCAGGACCCATCTGGGGGGGTCAGAGTGTGGCCCAGGCCTGGCCACTCCCTGGACTTAGATCTCAGGCCGTGGGCAGATGGGGCAAGGTCTGAGGAAGGAGCACCTCATGAGCTTGCGGAGAGGCCTGTGAGCTCTGCCCCACTGGCTGCCGGGCGAGCCTGGGCACACCGGCCGCTGCTGGCCTGAAGGTGCAGGTTACCTGGGATTCCTGGTGTTGCTCTGACCTGACTGACAGCTGTGTTTCAGATCTCTAGTCCTCCATGCCTTCAAGGGGCCTTTGGGGACCCCAAGGAGAGGGCTCATACAGGGGCTTTAGCCTGTGGATCACCTGGTGCAGAACAAGCCAGACCCTGGAATGTAGCGTGGAGAACTGAGCTTTCAAGCCACCTCCTTGCCTTGGGCACCGAGCTGGGCCCACCCTGGGTGAAAATCCCCAGGCCGGTGCAGCAGTGCTGCACACGCTGCTGGGCCCATGTGGGTGCTGAGCGGCGTCCCGCTGCCTGGACTCTCCTCAGGGCCCTAGCTCTTAGCAGTTGTGTGACCTGCGTGAACTTTGTGTGTGCCTTGGTTTTCTTGTCTGCACAGCTGTACCGGGTGTAGAACCTGCCACAGGCATCATACATGAGGCCCAGTCAGGTCATCATTTCCTGCCAGTTTACCGCTCCTTCCCGAGCGCTCATCCTAACAGAAGAATGATGACAGGAAGACCGGGAGGGAGGACATCAGGGCTGTGCAGGGCACAGACAGACAGCCGGGGGCAGAAAGCAGAATCTGGAGGTGGCTACTGATAGGGCAGGGCCAGGGGCTAGCCTTGGAACATCTGGGCCATTCCTCTTGCGTATACCCATAGGGGTGTGGCCTGCAGCACTCACACAAATGGGCATAAGACCAAGGTCATCCCCCATGCTGGGACGCCATCTTGACAAGGCTTTGGTGCAGGTCAGTGGAGTCTGGTCTACAGATGGTGGTGCCTGCCCTGAGCGGTGGCGCCTCCTTCCTCACCATAGGCAGCACGCTCCCAGGCCCCTCCCTTCAGTTTCTCAGCACAGGTGCCAGGAGAACGTGGTACCCTGCCCTCCCCGGCTATGCAGTATAAGACCCCAAGGGACTGGTCTCCAGGCTGGGCCTCTGCCGGGAGCAGGCGAGGACAGAGGGACGCTGACCCCAGCAGAGGGTGGGGTGCGGGGCCTGCCTGGAGCGAGACGGAGGCACCTTGGTCTTCCTGGGGATCTAGAGTGTTCCCACTGTGAAGGATGGCGTCTCTGGGGCCCACCTGTACTGATGAAAACAGACTAGCCGGGAGGGCCGGTTGCACTCCCCAGGAGGGATTTCCAGCTCTGGCTGGCTTTCCCTGGTGCACGCTTAGAGACCAGCAACAGGAGCGCACACGTGGGCTGCACACGGCCACATGCCTGTGCTTGCGGCCCCTCCCACTCCAGCCTCGTCCCTACCCCCACCGAGGCTCATCTTCAACCTCCTGTCTATTTTTAGCTGCCTTCCCCAGGGCCGCTGACACGGAAGGCAGCCTCTCTGTTCTGCTTGGAGTTGCTGCGCCTGATGAATACTCCATGCTGGCTGGGGGCGGTCGCACACCTCAGGCCTGCCAGCCGTTGTGCTTTCCAGGCCAATGGTTAGAACTGGCGCACCTGTGCAGGAATGCGGGCCCTGCTGCCCAGCCTACCTGCGGGAATGTCCTCTGACCTCAAGGCTGGGGTGAGCCCCAGACCACTGGCCAGGGCTGGGAAACTGGCCTGTGGGGAGGGACAGCAGGGGAGCTTCCTCCAGTGACTCAGGACTGGTGCCCTGGGCACTAGCTCCAGGATGGCCCAGCACCTCGGTGTGTGCTTGTTTCCAGTGCGGGGTTAGCTATGAGGGCCATCCTGAGTCAGGACAGGGGCCAGGGGGCGTCCATGACGCCTGTGTGGGGCTGGGGGCGTCCATGACGCCTGTGTGGGCGCGTCCATGACGCCTGTGTGGGGCTGGGGGCGTCCATGACGCCTGTGTGGGGCTGGGGGCGTCCATGACGCTTGTGTGGGTGCGTCCATGACGCCTGTGTGGGGCTGGGGGCGTCCATGACGCCTGTGTGGGGCTGGGGGCGTCCATGACGCTTGTGTGGGGCTGGGGGCGTCCATGACGCCTGTGTGGGCGCGTCCATGACGCCTGTGTGGGGCTGGGGACGTCCATGACGCCTGTGTGGGGCTGGGGGCGTCCATGACGCCTGTGTGGGGCTGGGGACGTCCATGACGCCTGTGTGGGGCTGGGGGCGTCCATGACGCCTGTGTGGGGCTGGGGGCGTCCATGACGCCTGTGTGGGCGCGTCCATGACGCCTGTGTGGGGCTGGGGGCGTCCATGACGCCTGTGTGGGCGCGTCCATGACGCCTGTGTGGGGCTGGGGGCGTCCATGACGCCCGTGTGGGTGCATCCATGACGCCCGTGTGGGGCTGGGGGCGTCCATGACGCCTGTGTGGGGCTGGGGGCGTCCATGACGCCTGTGTGGGGGCGTCCGTGACGCCTGTGTGGGGGCGTCCGTGACGCCCGTGTGGGCGCGTCCATGACGCCCGTGTGGGGCTGGGGGCGTCCATGACGCCTGTGTGGGCGCGTCCATGACGCCTGTGTGGGGCTGGGGGCGTCCATGACGCCTGTGTGGGGGCGTCCGTGACGCCCGTGTGGGCGCGTCCATGACGCCCGTGTGGGGCTGGGGGCGTCCATGAAAACTTGAAGCAGAAGGATATGACCCAGCTGTCCAACACTGAGTGTCGGGCTGGTGCTAGGGACCCTCATTCTTGGCATCTGCATCTAAGGAACGGTGGCAGGAGCAGCTGGGGCCCAGACCTGGCTCCGTCGTTAGCCTTGGAAGGCCCGGAGCCTGTCTGCTGGGTTACAATGGGCGTGTAAAGAAATGGAGCTTGGGGGTCTGGGAAGGTGGCTCAGTGGTAGAGCGCTTGCCTTGCATGCCTGAGGCCCTGGGTTCGATTCCTCAGCATTACATAAGCAAAAAGACAAAAGCTGGAAGTGGCCCTGTGGCTCAAGTGGTAGAGCGCTAGCCTTGAGCTGAAGAGCTGAGGGACAGAGCCCAGGCCCAGAGTTCAGGCCCCACAACCGGACCAAAAAAAAAAACAACAAAGAAATGGAGCTTGGCCGTCTTCCCTACCCTTCTGCAGCAAGGCTCAGGTAGCCAGGGTGCTGCACAGCGGATGGGGTGAGGCCCGCCTTCTCCTGTCCCCTCAGCCCGCTCAAGGGCCGTGCCCCGTGTGCACCTCCTGCCCCGAGGCTGGTGATGAACTACAAGGAAGAGAGATCGACCTGACCTCAGAGTTGTTCCTTTGGAGGGTTTTTTGGTGCCAGCAGTGGAGCTTGAGCTGATCGTTTGGGCACTGTCCCTTAGCTCTTTCCCCCACTCGAGCACGGTGCTCTACTATTTGAGTTACAGCTTCACTTCTGGCTTTTTGGTAGTTAATTGGGGATAAGAATCTCAGGGATGCTCCAGCGCAGCTGCTGGAAACTTTGGTCCTCAGATCTCAGCCTCCTGAGTTACAGGCGTGAGCCACTGGCACCTGGCACTCGGTTTTTATTAGATTTCCATTACGGTGCGTGGTGGAGCAGAGCTGCTCACCGCATGGTGGCTGGGCAGCAGAGTGGGGACAAGGGACCCTTCGGGTCACCCCCAGTGCTGGTTTCCATCATGTCTCAGTAGGGCCATCAAAGCATGGCTCTGCCGCCTAGCCTGTCCCTCTCAGTAGTAGCACACAGTCAACACATCAGCCTCATCTAGGCTGCCGTCTGCTTAGGAAGATGGCATCCGCAGAGGCCAGCAGGATTGCATTTCCAGAGGAGGCTAAATAGTCATGGGGGGGGCCGGAGGGTGGGGTCCCTGGTGGTGGCTGTTGAGCTGAAGTCTTCACCCAGCACCCACTTTCTTCTCGCATCAGGAATGGGGAGAGTGGTCCCCTCCCCATGGAAGGCCTGTGAAGATCATACATTAGGCCAGCCTTGGGGCTCTGTCTAGGACCATCAGGCCCAGGAGAGGGTGGCTTGCTGCCCCTGAAGACCAAACTGTGTCTCTCTTCCCTGAGCTGGCCTCTGTTAGTGTGGAGTCCCGGCCGCTGTAGGTGTAGGCTCGGTGCCTGCCTCGGAGGGGTGGACTTGGTGTTGGAGATGTGGCCTCCCGCCAGACCCTGTGCAGTGCAGAAGAGCCACTGGCTTTCTCAGCTCACTATCTGTCTACTGTGCTGTGTGTGCCAGTGCTGAGACCTTTGTGCTAGCCCGATGGTCTTGGACCTCCTGGGCACTCACACGTCACCCCTCTGAGACAGCCACACCCATAGGCCTTCGCCCCTGTGAGCCTCCATGCATCTCTACAGGGGCTAGGGCACCTTGCAGCCAGGGGTCGGCTGTTGAGCCTTCTAGAAGTTGTCTGTGCTAGGGTGAGCTAGTGCAGCCGGGGCAGCTGCCGGCAGTGTTGCCTCTGGCTGTGGCTGCCGACCTGTCTCAGAGCCTGGTTGGCTTGAACCACGTGGCCATTGCTTTCTGGTCCCTCCGCTGGGTCCCTTGGTGACCCTCTGACGAGGCCTCCCGCCTTGCACAGGGCGCGGCCTGGGGCAGTCAGCCCTGCTCCCAGAGCCTCCTGAGGAAGCAGCGCCAGTCGAGGCGGCTTCCCCGTCCGTGGCCAAGGCCCAGGCAGGGCAGGAGTGGGCGGCTGTTCTCCATGCCTCGGCCTGGGAGGAGAGACATATCCAGTGTAGAAAGGAAACGTCTTCACCTTGGGGAGATCTTAGTGTTGTAGAAACCCAGGTACCACAAGTCCCCAAAGGTTTTAAGGGCCCCAGGGAACCCCACAGCCAGAAGAGACATTGAGTACTTTCTGGCCCTCTCTCGGGCCCTGGGGTCCGGTCAGGATGGGGTAGGACTCTGTCACACCACCGTGGGGCCAGCTAGCACTCTGTCTCTGCCTCCTTCATCCCTTCAGCCAGGGCTGGCTCCTGAGGGTGTTCTTGGAGGACTGGGCGCTGCTCAGCCTGGGAAGAGGCCCGGCCCCCACCATGCTGCCAGCCAGCCCACACTGAGTCACAGCCGTGCCCCACGCTCTGCCGCCTTTTGGGATTTGCAGGCAGGCTGTCTCATGCTAGAAAATGCCAGAATCCTGCTGCTGCCCTGCCCCATGATTGCTCATAGTCCAGCGACTTAATGGCCTCCAAATCCTTCCTTCCCCTAGAACCAGGGGTGAGCTCGGCACAAGGCCAGAGCAAGTGGGGGTGCCGTGTCCTTTCCTGACTCTTCTCCGCCTCTCTGTCCTGGATACCCAGCGTGTCCAGAGCGCCGGGTGCGGCCTCCTGCAGGCCAGCGCGGCCTCAGCCTGGCATGTGTGCGCACACAGGCGTGGACTACAGGGCCTCGGGAAAGCAGGTGAGGCAGTCCAAATCCCGCTACGCCCTTAGGGCTTCTAAGCGCTGGATTGGATTGGGGTCAGGTGGTGCCAGTTGAGTCAGAACATAAGCTTTGAATTCTAACATGAAGGCCACAGCGGTGGAAAATTAAGACATCCTTACCAGGCGCCCTGGGCGCCGGTGGCTCACACCTGTAGTCCTAGCTACTCAGGAGGCTGAGATCTGAGGATTGAATTCAAAGCCAGCCTGGGCAGGAAAGTTTTGGGAGACTCTTCAACAAACTATCCAAAAAGCTGGAAGTGGTACTGTGGCTCAAGTAGTAGAGTGCATGCTTGAGCAAAAAGCAGCTCAGGGACAGCGCCTAGACCCAGAGTTCAAGCCCCAGGATGAGGGCACACACACAAGAAATTAAGACATCCTCTTTTTGGTCATTCATCTGTTCAAAATGCGTCCCTGTGTGTCCCCCACTCTTGCCGGCTTCCAGAAAGTCAGTAAGAACTGCAAGGCCGAGAGTGAGCACAGGGTGAGGGAAGAAAGCAGCCGTGGCCAGAGCATGCCTGTTAAAAGAGAATCGACATTAAAAGCTAGCTGGGGCAGGAGAGTCCATGAGACTCTTATCTCCAATTAACTAGCAAAAAAAGCTGGAAGTGGAGGTGTGGCTCAAGTGTGTTTTAGCAAAAAAGCTGAGGCAGCACCCAGGCTCTGAGATCCAGTACACACACACACACACACACACGCACGCACGCGCGCGCGCACGCACGCACGCACGCACGCGCACGCACGCACGCGCGCGCGCTTGAGGCTTAGACTGGGCCAGATGCTGCCTGAGCTAACTGCTCTTCCTCCCACTGGCACACCTGGTCCTCCCCGTCTGCCTTCCTTAGTCTTCAGGCCAGGGGATTTCTCAGCTGCACACAGCAGTTACGCCAGGGTCTGAGCCCCCCAGGTAAAGAGAGGCTGAGAAGAGAGATGAGGGCTGCGTGACAGCGCTTGAGCCTCCACTGCTTCCCGAGACAGGCAGCCGAGCCATCCTGGCACAGTCCAGACCTCAGCTGCAGCTGGACCCGGGGGAGACATAGTGTCTCTCAGCGGGCTGTGTCTCAATAGCCAAGTGTCCCCAATAACCGAAACATCGTAGTTGCTTTTCTGATGGTCCCAAGACCCTTCTCGTCTTCCATTAGAACTTGGGAGAGGATGGACCTTGTGGCTTCTTAATTAAGAGGATTTGTGTCCCAGAGGCTCCTGGGAAGCTGTTCTGTCACCGCTGGGAGGAGGCCTCTCCAGAGCAGACATTCACTAATTACAAAAAGGACAAGCTATTGATTTTACTGAGGGTGGAACTTAGTCATCCTCTGTGCCACATTCCAAATGTGTGTTCTCAAAGCCTAGAAAATGCAAGATGGAAAACATTTGGTTTGCAGCGTGAGGCTCTGAAAGCCACAGGCTTCCCTCCGGTGGAAGCCAGCACTTGGCAGGAGGCAGGAAGCAGATTGAGGTCGGAGCAACCAGGCTGGGAAGGGGTGCCAAGCCCCTGAGCGTGGAGGAGGCAGTGCCCTTTGACCTGTTACTCCTGTGGCTGACCTGCTCCAAGATGCCCAGGGCCATCTGCCTCTCCTAGCGCCACAGCCCGGGTGGGCCAGTGCGCAGCAGTTGGAGCAGCTGCAGCCCCAGGGGTGTACTTGGCTTTTGGAGGTCACTTTGAAGACAGCAGGCTTGCCCTGCAGGACATGCGCTGGGCTCGGCAGGACCCCTCCCTCGTCACCTCCTTGAGCACCTGTTTTAGGGTGAAAACCTGGCCAGAAGAAGGGGAGCGGCACAGCCCAGCCTCCCTCACCCGTCTCCCTGGCCCTCCACCACTGGCCCCTGGTCCTCAGGGACTAGGCCCCCTGGCCTCTCCCTGCACTCTGGCATGCGCACAGGGAACCCTAGAGCCCCGTGCTAGCCTGCTCAAGACCAGAGGTAGCTTTTCTGGCAGCCAAGGCCACCAGCCCTCCTCCCTATAACAGCCTCCGGCTTGTGAAGACACACTTGATTTCTGGTGGAAAGGCTTTTTCCTTCTCCCCGCCCTCCACCCCACACAGCCAGTGCTGTTATTGACTTTGCCTGTGGAGGGGGTCGGCTTTGAGGAGATGGCAGCTGTGCAGTGGGTGGGGGCCGTGCTGGGGAGCCAGCTGCCGCATCCTGCCAGCTCCAAACCCAGCAGGGACCAGGCAGCCCCTCCGTGATCACTTGAGCGGGAGAACTGTTTACCAGAGACGAGGGCCCAGAAGCCTAACGCAGGCCAGGCCTGGGCCCCACCCCGTCCCGTCCAGAGCCGCTGCAGCCCCTGCTCCCTGACAGCAGGGGGAGGCTCCTGACCTGGCTGGACAACCCCCCCCCCCCAAAAAAAAAAAAAAAGGGAACCAGGGTGAGCAGTGCTCCTAGGCCTCAGAGCCAGAATGATCAGCACATGCCGCTGTCCCCAAGACGGGGAAGAGCCAGGGGGCGGTTGGCTGGCTCCTTCCTCATGGGCTGGAGCGGAGGCCTGGCTGTACTCTCCCAGCCGATCTCCTGCCCATCCATCGTCGGTGCCATTCACTTCAGCTGAGGGCAGATCCCAGTGATGAGTTCCCTGCAGATAGCTACACCAGCTCCAAGGCCCGGTGCTGGATGTTGGCTTCACCACCTCCTGAGCTAATCGCTAGAAACTCCTGCGCTTCAGCCCATTCCCTCCTCGGGTCAAGCGTCCTGCACCCTCCACCGATTCTGGAACACTTGGTGGCCTGTTAACCGCTGAGGCTGAGCAGCTGCCGCATTGTAGAACTGCGTGGTGCAGGGCGTCCCCTGGTCTGGTGGAGAACAAGCTCAGAAAAGGCGCCCAGACCCGGGCGCCAGCGGCCCACGCCTGTCATCTTAGCTACTCAGGAGGCTGAGATCGAGGATCACGGTTCAAAGCCAGCCCGGGCAGGAAAGTCTGTGAAACTCTTATCTCCGATAAACCATCAAAAAACCGGAAGTGGCGCTGTGGCTCAAGTGGTAGAGCGCTCGCCTTGAGCTAAAGAGCTGAGGGACAGTGCCAAGGCCCAGAGTTCAAACCCCATGACCAACCAAAGAAAAAAGAAAAAAGTAAAAGCACCCCAGGCTGTACTGTGCAGCTCCACGGCAGCTGCCCAGGGCCTGGCGCCATGCCTCCAGGCTGTCCCTGGGATTTGCACCCAGCCCAACGAGACCCCAGCCCTGTTGCTCCTGATTCATCGTGCTGGTGCTCCCATATGAGCGTGTCTACCCCCTCCACCCTCACATCCTGGAAGAGAGCTCCTTGTGTGCTTGGGGAAGTTCCTGATGGCTGCCAGGGTCTGGCGTTTATGTTGCCAAAGTATACCTAGGCTCTGGTGGCAACACGTTCCATGTGCCCACACACGCCATGTGACAGGCATGCCCCTGCACAGGCTGGGAGCCGAGGCCCTGGCACCAGGGCCAGCATGTTCACACTGGACCTGTCTCCAGGCGTGGCCAGGCACCGGGGGGGGGGGGGGGGGGGGGTTCCGCACTGTGCACTTGCGCAGCTTCTCTAAGCTACGCTTGCCTGTCTCCAGAGGGGAACCGTGACTGCGTGGTGCTGCTTCATGGGACTGCCAGCAAGCCACCGGACTCCAGTGGGCTCTGATGGTGTATGCACAGATGGTACATGTCCAGAGATCTTCCCTTAGCACCCCAAGTCCTCCCCACCCAGCCCTCTGCCCCCTCGAGAGAGAAGGGATGGCTGGGGTGGCATCTGGGAGGCCAGGGAAGGCACGCACAGGGCTTCCTCTGTCCACTGCCTAGTTGACCACACAGGAGCCCACTGAGCGCCTGTGAGAAGAGCTGTGCTGTGTGCAGGGGGCCGGGGCCCACCCCAGGACGAGAAAGCATGTTCCACGTGTCCCGAGGCTGCCCTCTGCCTGGGCTGCGGCCTAGATGTCCGTGCAGCACCAGGTATCTGTCCTGGTATTGGCCCTGCCTGCCTCTGGGGAAGCCAGGGCCTTGAGGCGATGTTCCCTGTGGAAAGCGCTGGTTTCTCTGATCTGCAGCTGCCCTGTGTGTCTAGTGGTTCAAAATATGCAAAAGTGGAAAAGAAAAAAAGTCTATACTTAGCTGCCCTGGCAGTGTCTGCGTCTGCGGCCGCATGCACCAGCCCACGTGCGTTGTTCCGCCTCCTGTCCACCACGCCTAGGTTTTGAGTTTTTGTTGTTGTTGTTTTTTCCAGCACTGGGGAGTTGAACTCAGGGCTTTATACTTGGTAAGCAGGTGCCATGCTCTCGGCCCCAATGTTTCACCAGTTACTTTCAAGATAGTCTCCTGGGGGCTGGGAATGTGGCTTAGTGGTAGAGGGCCTGCCTTGCATGCCTGAGGCTCTGGGTTTGATTCCTCAGCACCACATAAGCAGAAAGAAAAAAGCCGGAAGTGGCGCTGTGGCTCAAGTGGTAGAGTGCTAGCCTTGAGCTGAAGAGCTGAGGGACAGCGCCCAGGCCCAGAGTTCAGGCCCCACGATGGGACAAAAAAAAAAAAAAAAGATAGTCTCCCATCCGCCTGTGTAGCTTGAGGCCTTTTTAGGCTTCTTGGGGCCGGGGTCATAGGCATGCTGTGCCACATCCAGCTTCCCTCCGCAGAGATGGACTCTCCAGTCTCTCTGCCTGAGTGGGCCAGGAATCAGAGCCTCCCAATATTAGCCTCCGAAGTAGCTCACCTTACAGGAATGGGCCTCTGGCTGTCACCTGAGTCACCTTGAAGCAATCTCCTACATCATAGTGGGACTTCCAGTGCTCCCTATAAGCCCGAAGGATGAGGACTATCTGGCTGTGGGCAGCAGCTCCTCACCCTGCAGAGACCCCTCCCTGCAGAATCCCCGACTTGGGTCTATCTTCACATTGGCTGCCTGGCCCCAGTCCTGTTGGTCTGGCTGCCTTTCAGCTTGTATACTCTTGGTTTTGAAGACTGCTGGACTTCTAAGCCTCTGCCTTCTTTTCCCTCCCCAGGGCGGGGCAGACAGGCCCCCAGGTAGAAGAGTGGCTCCCAATAGAAAGGGGCCTGAGCTTTAAAGTAGGGAGGCACCTGGCATGGGTGGTCCAGCCCACCTGGTCCCTCCTTTCCTACCCACAATCCAGTATTTTAAGATGTGCCACAGCCACACTCAGGCCAGCAGAACCCAGCTCTGAGACCCCTCACAAGTTCCACATACTAGTTCTGTACTAGAGGGGCTGTTGGCCTCCACTGTGTGGACAGGAGCAATCCCCAAGACGGGGATAAGACCTGCTCATCAGCCTGATGCCTTGATCTTTTTTTTTTTTCTTTTGGTCGGTGGTGGGGCTTGAACTCTGGCCCTGGGTGCTATCTCTCAGCTCTTTAGCTCAAGGTGAGCGCTCGACCACTTGAGCCACAGTGCCACTTCCAGTTTTCTGGTGGTTTATTGGAGATAAGTCTCACAGAGGGCTGGGAAGATGGCTCAGTGGTAGAGAGCTTGCCTTGCGTGCATGAGGCCCTGGGTTTGATTCCTCAGCACCACATAAGCAGAAAAAAAAAGCCGGAAGTGGTGCTGTGGCTCAAGTGGTAGAGCACTAGCCTTGAGCTGAAGAGCTGAGGGACAGTGCCCAGGCCCAGAGTTCAGGCCCATGCCTGGACCCAAAAAAAAAAAAAGTGTGGTCCAGCCAGGCTCCAGTGCCTCACGCCTGTCATCCTAGCTACTCAGGAGGGTGAGATCTGAGGATCAAGGTTCAAAGCCAGCCTGGGCAGGAAAGTCCAGGAGACTCATCTCCAAGTAACTACCAGAAAACCAGAAGTGGTTTTATGGCTCACCCTGAGCTGAAGAGTTGAGGGACAGCGCCCAGGCCCAGAGTTCAAGCCCCATGACTGACCAAAAAAAGAAAAAGGAAAGGTGGTACATACCTACCAGCATCATGGCACCGGGCCGCACCCCAGATGTCAGACGGCTGTGACCTGCCATGCCCTGCCTGGCTACACAGGACCCTGCGACTGAGTCCTGCGTAACTTGGCCAGGCCGCGCGAAGCCCTCCAGCCCCGGGAGCTCGGTGACTTGCCTCTTTAGAGCTGCTCACACATCTAAGAACCGCTCACTTTTCCCTGAGCTGTTTCAAATTGTGTAGCCTCAAGTTTCTATTTTGAAAGTCAGCCAGAGATCAAAGAGAACAGCAGGGCAGACTTCAATGAAGCATCTTGGAAAAGCCACTGACTTCTACGTAGGCACCGAAGGCTCTTCAAACAGGAGCCAGAACCCCCGTGGAAGCGTCGTTCTGGTCTTTAAATACCCGGGCGTCCCATTGGCTCTGCTCTGGCAGGGCCTTGGCAGGTTTCACCTGGTGACATTTACAGCCCATTTTGGAGGCGGCTAGGGGAGGAAATGTTTGGTGTGACTTGACATTAGAGCCTCTGGTTCTCCCTCGTGAATACACCGATTGTAAAACACATTCACCTAAAAATAGCTCCCAGGGCTTGGTGTCACCGTGGATGAAGGGCAGCTGCCCATTCCTGTGGCTTTCAGACATCCTCAGAAGCCTTGCACTGAAATGCATCCCCAGGGAACTGGCACAGCCGGTGAAGCCTGAGCCCTGGCTCCTGGGCCTCGGAGGTGACCACCTAGTGCAGCACCCTGCCCGCTTCCCCAGGATTCATGGCACTGCTAGACCACTCCTGAAAGTGGGGGGCAGGAGGGGTGCTGCTCATCATCCTGCAAGCCAGCAGGCATACACCAGACCATTGTGGGCAACACCCAGCCTTTGGTAGGCTCCGCTGGTCAGTCGAGTGTCGCTGACTGTGGATGAGGTTACTGGGCCACCGAGCGGAGGGAGGCAGTGATGAGGGGTCTCGGATCCCACCTGCCACTTGCTCAGCATCTGCCTGGCTTGGAGCAGGATGGCAAGGGCTCTCCCCGAGAGCCCCCCAAAAGCAAGCACTGTTGAGTTTTGTGCAAGACAAAAGGCTTATCAAGGTCACGGCCACTTCCTGCTGCCTTCTCTGTAGGCCAAGACCATGGGTGGCTGCCATTCCCCGGGGCCAAACGCAGGGTGCCTGTCTCCCCTGCTCACATGTGGCTGAGGCTGCCCTCCCGCCCATATTTCCTCCTCATGGGCTCTGCGGTGTCCCTAAGGTGCCCTTTTTTGTGTTCACAGCCCGAGACAGAGGACGAGAAGAAGCGCTTTGAGGAAGGCAAAGGACGGTACCTGCAGATGAAGGCCAAGCGGCAGGGCCAGGCGGAGCCTCAGGCCTAGGCTCCCTCGTTGCCGCAGGCCACGCAGCTGCAGTGATCGCCCATGAGCTACCCCTTGGCCAAAACCCCATTCCCATTGAGAGCTGGTGTTGTGTGAAGTGTCTGTGCGGCAGTGTTAACTTACTCCCTGTCCCGAAAACCTGTGCACCAAAGCTTTATTTATATCCTTCCAGTATAAATGCTACCCAGTATTGTCCCTGGTGCCTGGGGAGCTTCTGAGCACACTGTAAGGTATGTAAGGAACCCAGCCCCACTAATAAAGCTGCTTTTTGGCTGGATCTACGCAGCCCGAGTGGTCATTTGTCAGGTCATTTGACAGCTGCCTGTCCTGCAGCTCCCTGCTCTAGTGGGCAGCCGCCTCCATTTCCAGGAGCCTGGGCCTTACCCCTCAGCATCAGCACCTGGATCAGTAGTGGTGGCCTCAGCCTCTCTGTCTGGGACTCGGGGACCCACTTCCCCACTGATGGGCTTATAGCAGTATGCTGGCTCTCACAGGTGCCTCCTAGCTGATGCCTAGGACCCCTGTGCTGAGGTGGCGGCTCCCAGCTGCTGGGATGGCCTGGGCACGAGGGCCTGGGTGTCTATGCAGTCACTGGGAGGCTGTGTCCCTGCAGATATGTCCGCTCATCTGTTGTACATACGCCTGCATGCTTGTGGTGGGAGACTTACGTGCATCAGTGTTGCTGTGTGTGTGCGCACACGTGTTGCTGTATCTGGCATGTACATGCAGGTTGCTGTATCTAGCAGTGTGCCTGTGCGCTGTGAGGGCACTGGGGCCTGCATTCCTGTGGACCTCTGCTCCAGCTGCTTCTGGGGGAGATGAGCCGCCAAGACCTGTGCCCAGGCCAGGCCTACCCACCCCCCACCCCCATCCACCACACACACCCAAAGGTGGTGTTGGACTTGTCCATGAGGCCTGAACATCTGTCCTCCTGCCTGGAGCAGACTGGCCTGTCAACAGCTGCGGCCTTGCACGGGTTCCCGTGGGCCACGGAAGGAGAACTCAGCTCCAGATGTGCAGAAACACCCGCCAACAGCTTTGGAATCTCTCTCCAGCCCAGTCCCAGCAGACAGGGCCATTTCCTGCCTGGGAGCAGGGGGAGGGGACAAGTTCTGCCACGTGCAGAATCACACACACACACACACACACACACACACACACACACACACGCACAGAGCCTCCTGGAGGCTGGCCTCAGGCTAACTTGCCCCTCATCCTGACCCATGCTGGGGTACACAGAGTGATGAAGCTGCTCTTCAAAGCTCCGTCCCAAGCAGCCAAACCAAGATCTGTGAATCCAGAGGTAGCCACGCCTACCTCAACAAGGTCTGAGCCTAGGGCTTACCAAGGAAAACTGAGGCCCAAAGCACCTGTCATGTCTTTCATAAGATGTGCACTTACTGGGTGCCGTAGCTCACACCTGTCATCCTAGCTACTCAGGAGGCTGAGATCTGAGAATCACAGTGCAAAGCCAGCCCTGGCAGGAAAGTCTGAGACTCTTACCTCCAATTAACCACCAGAAAACCTGAAGTGGGACTGTGGCTCAAAGTGGTAGAACACTAGCCTTGAGCAAAAAGCTCAGGGACAGCACCCAGGACCTGAGTTCAAGCCCTACGACTAACCAAAAAGGAAAAAAAAAAAGTGCCCTGATAATCTGACCCTCAGTCCTGCTTTGGCCTTGTAGCCATGTGGCTTTAGTTCTAGGTACCCAAAATCCACTGTCCAGGCTTGTGGAGTACCTAGCACCAGGTTCCAGCACAGCATAATAGAACTCAAGTCCCCAGACATCCATCAGACACACACCTTCCTACCTGCCACCTACTCAGAACTTGCAGACATGGGGCAGACACAGACACGGATAGCACTGAGCAAGCTGCCTGGCTGGGGGGGTGGGGCGGCACAAGGCCTGTACCACAGTCCTGGGGCAGGCTGCTCTTTGCCTATAGGGTGCTAGTGGCTAGGTTGCCTGACAGTTGACAGTTTGCCTTTGGGCCTGTGGTTGAGCACACTCAGTGTGCTTGAGGCCTTGGGTTCAACATATCACCAGAAGTAAAAGTAAAACTACGTCCCTCCTGATTGCAGCCACCCTCCACGATATAAAACCTGGGTCCCTCAGGCACTGGTGGCTCACACCTGTAATCCTAGCTACTCAAGAGGCTGAGATCTGAGGATTGTAGTTCAAAGCCTGCAGGGGCAGTAAAGTCAGTGAGATCCTTACCTCTAATAAAGGACTCAGAAAAAGCTGGAAGTAGAGTTGTACGGAAGTGATAAGCACTAGCCTTGAGCAAAAAGCAGCTCAGAGACAGCACCCAGGCCCAGAGTTCAAGCCCTAGGACTTGGGGGGGTTGGGGGGAAGGGGGGAACCTGGGCTACCTAGGTGGGGCCTGACCAGTCTGAGCTCGCTGGGGGGGGAGGGGTACTGAGTCCCCAACTACCCCACAGGCCGGGCTCTCCATTCCTGGCCCTTTCTCTATAAGTATCTTCTACCTCAAAGGACCATGGGGGGGGGGGCACCTTGGGACCCCAAAAGCTGCTCGTGGACCTGGGTTGTGGGGACCATTTGGATGGTACCGCAGCAGCTTTGGGGGTGCTGGGCAGCCTCCCTGGGCCCCACAAGTGCCAGATGCTGTTTGGCCTGCAGTTTGCTTCAGTCCTGCCTTGGACAGGTGCCCACCTTTCTGCAGGCAGAGCCAGCCTGTCCACCCAGGGAGAGTCCCTAAGAAGCACGCCCACGTGTGCCCAGGAAGAACGTGGCAGGAGGCCCCGGGTGGGCCCAGGCTGTGGCCTGGATGGAGGCGAATGCCAGTCCACCTGACCAGGCGTTTCCAGAGGTCCCCGTGAAGGGACAGGGCCATTTTCTTCTGCACAGGGCCAGCTGAGACTGTGTGCGCCCCCCTAGGGGTGCTCAGGAGTGGGGAGGACGGGCCCCGCTGCTGACCCTGGGGTCTCCCAGCCCCCCAGTGGGGTTGGAAGGGGGTCAGGTCTGAGCGGGGGGGGGGGGGGGGGGGGGGCGTGTGGCCATGCACCTCCCTCTGTCACCGGAGTTCAGGGATAAGTTGGCACAATCGTGCGTCTTTCCTACCCAGCTTCCTGGCTGGACAACTCGGACCCCTAGAATCCGGCCGCCCCACGGGCCCGGGGTCCAGTTCGCGCCTCTCCAGGACGGCTCAGGCCGCGGCTGGCCCCGGGGGCCTCTGGCCTCCCGCGCGCCCCAGCCAGGTCCCCGCCGGCCTCCCCGCGGCCTGGGTCGGGGTCTCCCCGGCCGCGCGGAGGCGGCGCGGGCGCTGCGGGTGACCCCAGACGGAGCGGGCAGCGCGGGGTGGGGGAGGCTGCAGCCCCGCCGCGGCGGCCGGGGGGCGGCACGGGGTCCGCCGGGCGGCGGGGCGGGCGGCGGGGCGGCGCCGAGGCCCGGGCGGAGGCATGCGCCCTGGCCCGCCCCCCGCCCCCGGCCTGCGGGGCGCAGCCAGCCGAGCGGCGGGAGCCGAGCGCGGCCGCGGCGGAGGCGGTGCCGAGGGGAGGGGCGGCGGGGCCGAGCGGAGCGCGCCGCTCCGGCCCGCGGTAGCCGCCGCCAGGATGTCCCGGCCCGCGGGCCGCTCCGCCGCCAGCCGCCCCCGCGGCCCCCGGCGGCCCGCGCTCGGCCCGGGGCCGCGGAAGCCGCAGCCGGAGCCCGAGGCGGGAGCAGCGAGCAGGCGCCCCGGACACCCGAACGCTGGGTGAGCTGGGTGAGTGCCGCCGCCCGGGTCCGGCGCGGGCGGGCGGGCGGGCTAACCCGGGGAGGGGGCTCGGCGGGGCGGGGCGGGGGCGCCCGGTCGGCGCGGGCCCGAGGGCCGCTCTTGGGGGGCGCGGGGGCCTTCGGGGGAACTTCCCCGGAACCCGCTGCTCCGGGCCTCGCAGCGCCGATCCCGGGGCTCCCGGGCGGGGGTGGCCCTGGGGGTCCGGGGCCCGCCCTGCCCAGCGCCACCCCGGGGTGCCCGGCGCGCCCCGCCCCAGGCGCCGCTGAGACTCGTCGCCCGGGAGCCGGAACCGCAGAGCTGAGGGTCGGGAGGTGCGCGGGGCGCTCCGCCCTGCCCCGGCGCGGGCCCGCGGGCACCCGGGCGGCGGAGACCCGCGGAGGCGCCCGGCGAGGGGGCGGAGCCCGGCGGGCGCGGCCCGAGCCCGGGGAATCCTTTCAAGTTCTGGGTTCTCTTTGTTGCGCAATAGAGCCCCGCGGCCGCGCGGCCCCATTGGCTGGGGCCGTGACGTCACGCAAGGCCCCGCCCCCCGGGCCCGCCCCGTTCCCGGGCGCCGCCCAGGGAACTTCGGGGCGGGTGGGACCAGGACCCGGGCACCTGCGGTCGGCCCAGTGCCGGGAGCCTGGCCATGGCTGTGCGTGGTGCGATGTGGGAGCCTGGCCATGGCTGTGCGTGGTGCGATGTGGGAGCCTGCTCGCGGGACCAGCCTGGGGCCTGGCCCCGGCTCCCACCGCTCCCCATCCCATCCGGACCGCAGAGGGCCGGCCCCACCCGCCCTGGGCCCTAGCTAGCGGTGCTCCTAGGCCTAGGACAGGAGGCTCACAGAGACCTCCGCTCTAGGAGCTCAAGTGCCTGGTGAGGACACTTTAGGGTGTGAGAGGCTGCAGCTGGCCTCTGGCACGTGGAGGTTAGATCCTGGCTCTGAAGATTAGATCCTGTCTCCGGCACCACCAAGGGCCTGGGCAGATAGATGGTGGTTCCTCTGTCTACCTCCAACAAGGACCTGGACAGATGGTGGTTTCTCAGTCTACCTCTACTGAGTCACCTTTGAAATGGGATGGGAAGCTGGCACGGTGGCCTATATAATCCTAGCTACTTGGAAAGCTGAAATCCGCAGGCTCAGTGTCAGCTTGCCAGAAAAGTTTGCTAGACTTCATTTCCAAAATAACTAGAAAAAAAAAAAAAAAAGCAGGGCTGGTAAAGTACCAGACCAACAAGCACAAGGCCCCAAGTTCAGATCCCAGTACAATAATAATAATAATAATACATGTTTTCTCTCATGTACAGAAAAAAAAATCTCGGGGCTGGGAAGGTGGCTCAGTGGTAGAGTGCTTGCCTTGCATGCATGAGGCCCTGAGTTCAATTCCTCAGAGCCACATAAGCAGAAAAAGTTGGGAGTGTTGCTGTGGCTCAAATGATAGAGCACTAGCCTTAAGGCTGAAGAACTGAGGGACAGTGCCCAGACCCAGAGTTCAAACCCCATGACCAACAAAAAGAAAATGAAAGAAAAAAGCTAAGGGAGAGTGCCCAGGCCCTGGGTTCAAATACCAGTACTGGCACAAAACAAAACAAAAGAGTAAAATTGGGATTATTTGTAGGAGTTCTGCAAAAGGGGAAGGGCGATAAAAAAAGGATGGTTCATATGAG
The DNA here is from genome assembly GCF_019054845.1 of Dipodomys spectabilis. NCBI lineage: Eukaryota > Metazoa > Chordata > Mammalia > Rodentia > Heteromyidae > Dipodomys > Dipodomys spectabilis. Next base: position 186,381 of record NW_024871449.1, read on the forward strand.
GTACTTCATATGCACACGTGAAAATAAAATAATGAAACTTGTTCTAGTAGTCTTAAAAAGGAGAAAGATTAATAGAGTTGGTGTCAGTTTGGGCAAAGAGCATCACACAAAACCCCTCTGTACAATTACTATGCCCTAATTAAAAAATAGGGACAGCAGCAGTCCCCATCATACCAGATTGCTGGGGACACTAGCTCAGGCAAGTGCACCTGTCTCTCTAACCACAAGCCACACCTACCTTATTCCCTGCAGCATGCCGCTGTTAGGCTAGACAAGGGGAGACACTGTCGCTGTGAAATGCTGTGTAGGTAGCTGCCTGTGGTGCTTTCCTCACCACCAGCCAACCCGCCGGCAGGGTGGGCTGTACCAGACAAGCCTGCTTGGGCTTCTGCCAAGCGGCCCTAGCCAACCCACCAGGTGCCTGGTGGTCAGAGATGTCTGTGGCCTCCGACCCACTGTGGTTAAACCACACTGCCAGCTGAGCCCATTCAGCCTACCCGGCACACTGAAGGGTACATGCAATTCTGTGGTCCCCTCACTCAGAGGCTAGCTATCCTGTCCCAGGTCCTGGCTTGGTATATGCGTATGCATATACACATATACATGTAGATGTGTGCATGTGCCCGTGCACTCATATGCATATATGACACATGCATGAACATATGTGTGCAGTGTATATATGCATACCTATGTGCACATGCCATACATGTGTGCAGGTGTCATACACGTGTACACATGCATGTATATGCATACCTGTACACATATACAAGTGCACGTTTAAACATCTGCTGCAGATCTGAGGCTCAGCCACAGAGCCAAACTCAGTGTACTGGCCCTACAAAAGTATCTATGGAGTACTGACGGGCTGCACTGAGCATTTCCTCTGGCCTAGCTCATTAACCATCTCTGACGCTCTTCAAGACAGACACTTTTCCTTCTTTCTTTCTTTCTTTCTTTCCTTCTTTCCTTCCTTCCTTCCTTCCTTCCTTCCTTCCTTCCTTCCTTCCTTCCTTCCTTCCTTCCTTTCTTCCTTTGTTGGTCATGGGGCTTGAACTTGGCCTGGGCACTGTCCCTCAGCTCTTCAGCTCAAGGCGAGCACTTTACCACTTCTGGCTTTTTCTGCTTATGAAATGCTGAGGAATCGAACCCAGGGCCTCATGTATGCAAGGCACTCTACCACTCAGCCACCTTCCCAGCCCAAGACAGACACTTTTCTGTCTGCTTGACAGATTAGAAAACTTAAGGCACAAGAGTCATCAAGGGGGGCTGGGAAGGTGGCTCAGTGGTAGAGCACTTGCCTTGCATGCTCAAGGTCCTGGGTTCGATTCCTCAGCACCACATAAGAAAAAAAAAGAAAAAAAAAGCCGGAAGTGGCGCTGTGGCTCAAGTGGTAGAGCGCTAGCCTTGAGCTGAAGAGCTGAGGGACAGCGCCCAGGCCCAGAGTTCAGCCCCACAACCGGACCCAAAAAAAAAAAAAAAAAAACAAGAGTCATCAAGTCAGGAGCTGGGGTTGGAATCTGGTGGTCTGAATTGAACCCATAGTCTTCTACCCTACCTCGTGACTTTGAGGGTACAGTCAAGGAGGTATTCTGGTCACAGGAGGGGCTGGTGGGGAGTCAGACGGGCCCCCCCATCTCCCACGCTGGGTGTGGCTGCAGAGGTGGGGGCCACTGTGCCAGCAGCAACCTAATCAGCGTTAGGGTAGGACTTTCTCTGGCCGCAGCAGTCCCCCACCCAGAAGAGGTTCCAGCACGCCAGCGGGTACCTGTGAGCTAGGGGTGCAGCCGATGCCACTCTCCTTGTGTCGGGGGCAGAGGCACAAGAACCAGTGAAAGAACTCAGGGATCCTGGGCCCACAGACATCCCAAGGACTGCAGACAAGACCGGCAGAGGGGGCCTGCCAGCTGGGTGGGGACAGCAGAATCCCTTTCCCTGCCGGAGAGCCAGGGGGCGTGGCTAAGACCCCAGTGTCCCCCTCAACAGCTGCAGACACTGTCTCTGGGGCATCCTGTGGTTGTGGCTGTGGCTGGTGGTCAGAGACCAAGAAAATTGTTGGCCTAAGCAGATGAGATTATACAGGCTTTGGGGCGAGCTTTCATTTAGCAGGAGGCTTCGCCCTGTGCAGCGCCCCCCCCTTGCTCTAGCTGCAGCCAGGGTGGCCAGCCAGGGCTGTGCCCACACAGGCAAGGATTCGTCCCCCCAGCCCACTAGTAGGCGGGACGCCTCCCCTGCCCAGCAGCTGAGTCCCTGGCTCACGCTCCAGGGCAGCCAGCGGTCCCTGTACAGGGTCCAGGTTCGGTCTAGGCCATCTTGAGGCCTGTGCAGATTAAGTCGTACAGAACTCCTTACTGACCAGCATCCCAGCATCGCCCGCCCGTGCTGGCCACCACCACACACGGCACGTGGGCCAAGTGTGACAGGAGGACACAGTTCAGGGACTTTCCCCAGCCATGCCATCAGAGCTCTAGAGCTTTCCCCAGGCTGCGGCTGCCCCAGGGCCTGCCTGGGGCTGTGCTGTGGAAGCCTGGCCAAGGTCTCACCAGATGAAGCAGATTTTTCCCTTCAGGAAAGAGAAAGGGGGCTTAGGGGATACTTCTCTCAGGCCTGGCCTCATGTAGCCGAGTCGGGGAGGGGACTAAGGTCTGAGTCCCTGAGATGTTAGAGGGAGGCCCAGTGTGGAATGCAAGGACAGGGCCAAGCACCGCAGCGTCCATCCCCACCCAGCCTGGCCCGAGGACGCAGGTGACCTGGAAGAAAACCCAGTTTCTTGCTGAGCACAAAGGCTGACACCATCCTAGCTACTCAGAAGGCTGCGATTCGGAAGAGTGAGGTTCAAAGCCAGCTTAGGCAGAAAAGTTCCTCAAGACTCCATTTCCAATTAACCAGCAAAAAGCCAGACACTGCGGGGAGAGGGGGACTGGAGGCATGGCTCGGGTGGCAGAGTGTCAATCAGTGAGTGAGAGTGTCAGATCAAGAGTTCACATCCTTGGGCTGGGAAGGTGGCTCAGTGGTAGAGCGCTTGCCTTGCATGCCTGAGGCCCTGGGTTTGATTCCTCAGCACCACATAAGCAAAAAGAAAAAAGTTGGAAGTGGTGCTGTGGCTCACGTGGTAGAGTGCTAGCCTTGAGCTGAAGAGCTGAGGGACAGCGCCCAGGCCCAGAGTTCAGGCCCCACGACTGGACCCCCCCCCCCCCAAAAAAAAAAAAAAAGTTCACATCCTAGGTGGGGCGCTAGTGGATCACACTTGTAATCCTAGCTATTCAGGAAACTGAGATCTGAGGACTGCAGTTCAAAGCCAGCCCAGGCAGAAAAGTCCATGCAACTCACATCTCCAATGAACCACCAGAAAACCAGAAGTGGCGCTGTGGCTCAAGTAGAGTACTCACCTTGAACTGAAGAGCTCAGGGACAGTGCCCAGGTCCAGAGTTCAAGCCCCACAACCAACAAAAATTAAAAAATAAAAAAGGGAGGGGGGCTAGGGGACTTACATTCCAAGCCTTGATCAGGAGCAGATTAAATAAGGAATGTGCACTTATTGGGCTCCTTTGTATACAGTCCCCTGGGCAGGAGGCCTCCGCAGATAGCCAGAGACTCATCTGAGACACCAATATAGCTTCCTGCGTAAGTCAGGACTGGACATGGAATGATGTAGTGGCCCAGAGCTCCACTGACTGTGTCCCTCCCCCCCTGTCCCCCCTCCCCAGATGCTCATGGTCCCTGGCATCCCCGAACTGCCGTTTGTGAGGGCTGCTGCTCTACCAGGCCTGGCTCACAGGAGGATGCCCCGGCCGCCTGCCAGCTCCGGCCTGCACCATGAGTGAGGAGCGGCGGCTGCCCGGCAGCGCGGTGGGCTGGCTGGCGTGCGGAGGCCTCTCCCTGCTGGCCAACGCCTGGGGCATCCTCAGCGTCGGCGCGAAGCAGAAGAAATGGAAGCCGCTGGAGTTCCTGCTGTGCACGCTGGCAGCCACGCACATGCTCAACGTGGCCGTGCCCATCGCCACCTACGCGGTGGTGCAGCTGCGGCGGCAGCGCCCTGACTATGAGTGGAGCGAGGGCCTCTGCAAGGTCTTCGTGTCCACCTTCTACACCCTCACCCTGGCCACCTGCTTCTCCGTCACCTCCCTCTCCTACCACCGCATGTGGATGGTCCGCTGGCCCGTCAACTACCGGTGAGTGTGGCGGCCCGGGGCGGGGGGGGGGGGGGGGGGGGGACGTGTGAGCTTGCTACACGGCTGTGAGCTGTGCGGTGCCACACCTGTGTCCTGATGGGAAGGCATGGGGATGGCACCAGGCTGCCGGGGGCACGCATGGGTGTGTCTGCACCGCCAGGCCTGGGGAAGCCAGAACCTGGTGACTCACACCTGGAATCCTAGCTACTCAGGAGGCTGAGATGAGAGGATGACAGTTCAAAACCAGCCTGGGCCGGGCGCTGGTGGCTCACGCCTGTAATCCTAGCTACTCAGGAGGCTGAAATCTGAGAATCGCGGTTCAAAGCCAGCCCGGGCAGGAAAGACCGTGAGACTCTTATCTCCAATAAACCACCAGAAAACCGGAAGTGGTGCTGTGGCTCAAGTGGTAGAGCGCTCACCTTGAGCTGAAGAGCTGAGGGACAGCGCCCAGGCCCAGAGTTCAAGCCCCACGACCGACAAAAAAAAAAAAACCAGCCTGGGTAGGAAAGCCCGTGAGACTCCAGTTCACCAGCAGAAACACTGGAAGCAGAAGTATGGCTCAAGTGATAGAGTACAAGCCTTGAGCAACAACAAAAAACCAACACAGGAACAGTGCCTAGGCCCTGAGTTCAACCCCAGAACACACACACACACACACACACACACACACGAACACACACACACACACACACACACACACACACACACACACGCTTGGTTAGAAGGTCAGGTGACGGTGCTGGCTGCAGGTCACACACACACACACACACACACACACACACACACACACACACACACACACACACGCATGGTTAGAAGGTCAGGTGACGGTGCTGGCTGCAGGTCCTGAGGCCCGGACATCCCGATGATTATCACAGGGTTTTTCTGTCCTGCCCCATCCCGCACCAGGCTGAGCAACGCCAAGAAGCAGGCGGTCCACACCGTCATGGGCATCTGGATGGTGTCCTTCATTCTGTCTGCCCTGCCCGCCGTCGGCTGGCACGACACGAGCGAACGCTTCTACACCCACGGCTGCCGCTTCATCGTAGCCGAGATCGGCCTGGGCTTCGGCGTCTGCTTCTTGCTGCTGGTGGGCGGCAGCGTGGCCATGGGCGTGGTCTGCACGGCCATCGCCCTCTTCCAGACCCTGGCTGGGCAGGTGGGGCGGCGGGCGAACCGCCGCACCTTCACCGTGCCCACCATCGTGGTGGAGGATGCCCAGGGCAAGCGCCGCTCCTCCATCGACGGCTCAGAGCCTGCCAAAACCTCGCTGCAGATCACCGGCCTGGTGGCCACCATCGTGGTCATCTATGACTGCCTCATGGGCTTCCCCGTGCTGGTGGGTAACGATGCCACATAGACTCTCAGTCGAATCCTCAAACCTCAGCTTTGGATTTGGGGGCAAATTATTGTCCCCGTTTGATGGATTGGGAAATAGAGGCAAATGACCTTCCTAACGTCTGGGAAGTTATTGCCAGACTTAAGCCCTCATCCATCCACTCAGGTCTTCTGCCTGCAGAGGGATTTCTCCTCTCCAGGGAGAGGGGAGTAGCAGGCCTGTGGCCTCCATGGGCCCAGGTCCCAGGTGTAACCAGTAGGCACAGGGCATGGCCGGGGCAGCGTAAGGCCAGGCAGGACTTGCATGTCTTTGGGAAATTGTTCTTGACCCTAAGGGTTAGGGAAGGCCAGGGTGAGAGCTAATCCAAAGACAGCCTGGACAGCAAGGATCCAAAGTCCAGCGGGACTTCCGGGGGTCCTTGCTGTGCAGCCTGGAGGAGCAGGCTGTCCAGGAATGACACTCAAGGCTCCAGCTGCGGGGTGTCCGGAGCAGGGCAGGGAGGGGAGGGGCCGGGGGCAGCTGCAGGCTTTGTCCACCCAAAGAGGGACAATGACATAGCGGGCTTCAGCCTGTGCCCTTGCTCAGGAGGCAGCTCCTGCTGCCCCAACCCCTCCTGCCCTCTTCCCCAAGGCCCCCTAGGCAGCCAGGCTCCGCAGTCCCACTTCCTCTGTCCACAGAGGGAAGAGAAAGCCAACATGGCGGGGACAGTGGACTCTGGGAGGGCCTCTCTCTGGAGCAGCGGAGCCCACTTCGTGTTTCTGGCCTGTTAAATCAGACCAGAAACTTTATCTCCCCCTTATACGATAGTGTGAGGTGGACTCAGCCTGGTTCACAGATGAAGAAACAGACCCATAGAGGTTAAGCAGCTTTCAGCAGATCACACTGCACACGAATGGCAGAACCAACATGGTGTCTTCAGTGCACATGCTTCCCCTCTGTCCTAGGAATCTTTTAACACTCTGTCTGGGCAGGTGTGGGAGCAGTGAGGGAGGCCTCTCCTGGGACAGCAGAAGTGAGTGGCCTGTAGAAGTGACCCAAAGGACACCTGGCTAGACCCTGTGTCCTTTGACCCTTCTGGCATCTGGGTTCTAGGCCCCCAGAGTTGGGACAGAGAGAAGGAGGCCTCTAGCCAGGAAGAGCCAGAGACCTGGGTCAGCATAGTGTAGGCTTGCGATCTGATTCTCTAGACCCATCCAAAGGGGGAGGCAAGTCATGCTACACCTTCCCATGCGTAGCCACTGGGGTGTCTGAGGAGGAAGATGCACAGGGCGTCCTGGTACAGGGAGGGACTGGGCACCCCGCCCCCACTCTGGTGTTCTCCTTAGAGCCTGGAGTTCTCTCTCCTCCTCCTCTGAGCTCTGGGCAGTGGTGTTCAGCTAAGGAAACTGAGTCTGGGAGGGGTGGTGGGGAGGAGGCCTGGCAGTCAAGCCCAGCCCTGTGCCCGCAGGTGGTGGGCTTCAGCAGCCTGCGGGCCGACGCCTCTGCGCCCTGGATGGTGCTGTGCGTGCTGTGGTGCTCTGTGGCCCAGGCCCTGCTGCTGCCTGTGTTCCTCTGGGCCTGTGACCGTTACCGGGCCGACCTCAGGGCCGTCTGGGAGAAGTGCATGGCCCTCATGGCCGATGATGGGGACTCGGAGGACGGTGAGGATGGCCTGGGAGTGGTCTCTGGGGAAGGGGAGACCAGAGGTGACCCCATTCTGCTGGATATTCCCTATTATCACCCCAAACACAGGGTGCCAGTTAATGCACAGAAACTAGAGACCCTTAAACTCTACATGTAGCCTTGAGCCCCCTGGCTCACCCCTGACCTTAGGGTCCCCAAAGAACTTAAGTATTCTGCCAGGCCCCCATTGGCTTACACTTATAATCTTAGCTACTTAGGAGGATGAGATCTGAGGACTGAGGTTCACAGCCAGCCCAGGCAGACAAATCCTCAAAATTCTTTTTTTTTTGGGTCGGGTTGTGGGGCCTGAACTCTGGGCCTGGGCGCTGTCCCTCAGCTCTTCAGCTCAAGGCTAGCGCTCTACCACTTGAGCAACAGCGCCTCTTCCGGCTTTTTTCTTTTTGCTTATGTGGTGCTGAGGAATCAAACCCAGGGCCTCAGGCATGCAAGGCAAGCGCTCTACCACTGAGCCACCTTCCCAGCCCCAAATCCTCAAAATTCTTATCTCCAACTAAACACAAGTCAGAACTGGAGGCATGGCTCAAGTATTATACATAGCACCAGATTGGAGAAAAGAAGAAGGAAAAAAAAAGCAAGAATTCAAGACCCATGAGCTTAAGCCTCAGTACCTGCATAAAAACAACAAAAGCTAGTAAGAGAGCTGGGCACCAGTGGCTCACACCTGTAATCCTAGCTACTCAGGAGGCTGAGATCTGAAGATCCTGGTTCAAAGCCAGCCTGGCAGGAAAGTCCATGAAACTCTTATCTCCAATGAACCACCAGAAAACCAAAAGTGGCACTGTGGCTCAAGGGGTAGAATTCTCACCTTGAGCTGAAGAGCTCAGGAACAGCGCCCAGGCCCAGAGTTCAAGCCCCACGACCAAAAAAAAAAAAAAACAAAAAAAACTTGTCAGAGTGTTTCCCTGGGCTGAGGCCCTGCGTTTGGCAGAGTCAGGTCCCATGTGCATGTGAGGCCCTCCCAGCTCCCACCCCACCTCTCTGATGAGGAACAGACCTCTCCATGTCACCTTCCAGGGACCGGCTAAAGGGTGGGGCGCAGGACCTTGTGACCAGGTAACCTGTCCCCTGCCTGGCGGTCCTGTGGGGGTCTCTAGGACATGCCCCATGTTCCAATGGCCCTGTGCCTCTGTTTCCCCACCCCCCAGAGACCAGCCTGGAGGGCGGCACCCCCCAGGACCTGGCGTCGGAGCGCCCCCTGGAATTCAGCTATGGCGCCGACTTTGTGGCCCTGGACAGGATGACCAAGTATGAGCTCTCTGCGCTGGAGGGAGGCCTGCCCCCGCTCTGCCCGCTGCGGGCCCTGCCAGAGGACAAGATGCAGTACCTTCAGGTGGGTGTCATGCGCGGCGGGGGGTGGGGGTGGGGGGAACCGGCCCCCGATGTCCTCTCCCCAGCCCTCCCCAGCCCCCAGGCTCCGGAGCCGCCCCGAGTCTCCGGGAGGCAGGGCGAGGCGGGGAGCCCTGGTGGGCGGGGCCTGGCACCCGGGCGGGCGGGGCCTGCTCTCGGGGTGGGAGGGGCCTGGCACCCGGGTGGGCGCGGCCTGCCCTCAGGGTGGGAGGGGCCTGGCGCCGGGGGACGGGCTCAGTGACGTCCTCCGGGCCCGCCAGGTCCCGCCCACTCGGCGCTTCTCCCACGACGACGCGGACGTGTGGGCGTCCGTCCCGCCGCCCGCGCTGCTGCCGCGCTGGGGCTCCGGCGAGGACCTGGCGGCGCTGGCGGCGCTGGCGCTGCCCGCCGGGCCCGAGCGGCGCCGCGGCGGCCTGCCGGCCTCCGCCGAGGACGCGCCCCCGTACCGACCGCGCCGCCGCTCGGCGGAGAGCCTGCTGTCGCTGCGCCCCGCGGCCCCGGACGGCGGCAGCCCACGCCGCGCCCACGACTCGCCCCCCGGAAGCCCGCGCCGCCGCCCCGGGCCCAGCGCCCGCTCCGCCTCGGTGTCGCTGCTGCCCGACGCCTTCGCCCTGACCGCCTTCGAGCGCGAGCCGCAGGCCCTGCGCCGCCCGCCCGCCGCGGCGCGGCCCTTCCCCGCCGCCCCCGACGGCGCGGAGCCCCGCGGATCCCCGCGGCCCCCGGGCGGCGGCTCGCGGCGGAGCCCGGGGCCGCGCCGCCTCGCGCGCGCGCACGCGGGGCCCCTGCAGACCGGCCGGAGCGCGTCGTGGGGCGAGCCCGGGGGGCTGCACGCGGCGGGCGGCGGCAGCACCAGCAGCTTCCTGAGCTCCCCGTCCGAGTCCTCGGGCTACGCCACGCTGCACTCGGACTCGCTGGGCTCCGCCTCCTAGGCCGCGCGGGGCCCAGCGGGCCGCCACGCCCGGGGCCCCGCGTCTCCGCGCCCGCGCGCGCAGCCGCCGCGCCGCCGCTTCTCCCGCCGGCTGTGCCGTCGCGGGGCGGGGACCGAGGAAGTACCGGCCCGGTGCAGCCTGGGACCCACCCAGCACCGGACAGACCGAATCCCGGCCTCCGAGGACCGGGGCGCTCTCACACCTTTCTGTGCCCAAGGCTGGCGCTCTACCGACTTTCGGTTGGCTAATTGGACATCAGTGTCATGGATTTTCATGGTCAGCTTCGAACCGTGATCCTCAGATCTCAGCTTCCTGAGTAGCTGGGATTACAGATGTGAGCCACCTGCTGCACGAGGTGTTTACCACCACCACCCTCCCCCTCCCCCCCCCACTTCAGTTGCACTCCCCAGGGGCCCAGAAGCTGCCCTTTAAGGTCTCTTTAAGCACAGGGTCTTTAGAGCCCCAGTGCTCTCCAAACAGGTCTCCGTCGCTGTGACCTGTCTGGCTCAGTTTCCTTCTGCCATGAGCAGGTGACCATGTTCTCTCTCAGGGCTGATGGAAGAAGTGTCCTGGTCCCATGTCCTGCCAGGGGTGAGAGGTCAGCCCTCGGGGTCCTTTGTGAGGGCAAATCCAAGTGAGGCCCACGGGCCCGAGGCCTCCCACTCAGTACACCTTGCCCCTCTGGGAATTCACTTTGCCCCAACTAAGCACAATGCTTTGACACCATCACCGTCGGCACCACAGCCAGCTTAACCCCCATTAGTGTCCTCATATGCATTACTCCACGATGTCTGCCAGTCTACCGCACTACCACACCATGAAGGAGCCAAGCCCAAGGTGGGCCTCCTTTCCCCACGGCTCACTTCCTGCCTCCCCCTCATCTGGCAAGCATCCTGGCAGAGGTCTCTGCCCCCCTGAAAACCTCTTGCTGGTGTGGTTTCAGCCGGCAAAATGGGCCCAGGTCTTCTCAGGCAAAGTCAAGTCCTAGAATACCCATGACGTTGAGCTGCAGCAATAGCCCTCAGCAGCTCTTCAGATGTGCAGACCTGGAACTAATTTCAAGGTCATCACAGAGCTGTCTGTTCTGCCTCTGCCGGCCAGGCCCATTTCCTCTTTCTCCTAGCTAGACAGGGTTACAGCCCCAGGCTGTGGGTATTGGTGGGGAGAGTGAGCTGGCCACAGGTGAGCAGGGGCATGGATGCCCTGGTTAATGCTGCTGTTCCTTCAAGGGCTGGCATGTAACTCTGGGGCAGAGCCCACCAGCTAGCCATTGTTCCCAACACACACACACACACACACATTGGGTTTTCACTTTGTATTTCATATCCAATGGCAATACTTGCAGTGGGCCACTCCGGTCCTGATTTTTTATAAAACTTAAGGGAGGGTCTCAAGCAGACAATCCTGGGGTTTGGGGATTTTGTTCAACCTCCAGGCCTGTTTGCTGTGTTTATAAGGAGCTTGACCCTGGACGTTCTGGGGAGGGAGCTCTGTCTACATACCACCACCTAGCCCAGAACTAGGGATCTGTTTGTAGTTTTTTGAAAATTGGGCATTTCTCTTCTGTACAGGACCCAATAAAATTTTCCTTAAGATTTGCATCTGGTATTCTGAGCCTAGGTCGTGAAACTCTGTTGGTGGAATCCAACCGCAGAGCTGGTCAGCTACTCCCAAATGCTACTCATCCTCTCTAGAACCTGGCTAATGTGCCTGTGTTTTGAGTGCCAACTAACCAGACAGACTTGTAGCAGCAACAGTGTGAAGCAGTGGGTAGATAGATAACTCGTTCCAGGGATGGCCGGGGTGTGCCAGTCCTTGTGAGCTTGATTCAGAAGAGCAAGCAAGGCAGGCCGATTGGAGCCAGGCATCCTCAGGCCTGGTGTGTGGCAGACCCTTGATGGAATTCAGAGGCCCCCTTTTGAAAAGGTCTGCAAGGGTGAAGTCGCCACCTGCTGGCAGCAGAGGTTTTCTTCAGGCGCGGCTGAAAACTGTCCTCTGGTGCTGGGGGAGCTGGGCAGTGGAAACTTGATGACCCTGCCCTGGGATTGGACCAGGACGGCTTAGCTTTTAAGCAGGGCAAAAACAACCCACACAGGAAATGCACCTATGTAAAGGGCCATTTGTAGTTTCCAGAGGCACACTCAGCCGGGGACCGGTGGCTCACGCCTGTCATCCTAGCTACTCAGGAGGCTGAGATCAGAGGATAGAGGTTCAAAGCCAGCCTGAGCAGCAAATTCCCATGAGACTTTCTATAACTAAAATCACCAAAAGCCAGAAGCAGAGCTGTGGCTCAAGTGGTAGAGTTGCCAGGCTTGATCGAAAAAGTTAAAGGCTAGGCCCTGAGTTCAAGCCCCAGTACTGAAAGCTTGGAGGGAGGGGGAGAGGAAAAAGGTGCACACAACAGGCATCGTGGAAAAAACTAGAACCTCCTTGGTATGTACATACTCACGACATAGGTGCGTTCTGCATTTATTCTGCATAACAAACTGGATAGAGGTGCTGTGGTCTCACCCCTTACTCATGCTGCTCTGCGCTGGAAGCCGAGGGGAAAGGAAACCAAGGTGAGGTTGGAGTCTCCCCGCAAGTCCGAGCCCAGCCCATCCGCAGGTGCGGGGCGCTCCCAGGACTCCCTGACCGACCCTAGGGGTCAGCACGGGACCTGCTGCGTCCAGTCCCGCAATGCAGGCCAGGGGTCTTGGCTGGGCCGAGGGTGTGCGACTTCCACCGGCGCTCACGGTTGCACACCCAGCAGTGGGGAGACCACGCCACGGACCGATTTGGGACTCCGCGGGGGCGGGGCGTGACTTCCTGGGGGCGTGGCGTCGTTGGGCGGGGCCGGCGGCGGGAGCGGACTCCGGAGCTGGGGCTTCTGGAAAGGTCTGGCTCTGGGTATCGGAGAGTCCCGTGGGGGCGGGGAGGCCTGCCGGCAGGGCGGGGTCCGGCGCGCTTTGTGCCGGTGGGAACGAGACGCCCGCGGGGCGCTGAATGGGCCGGGGCGGGGCGGCGACTCCCCTCGCCGCGAGGGGTCCGCTCCGTGCCAGGGCGGCCGGCGACCTTCCCACCGGGGCGCGGCCGGGGGCGGGGCGGGCGGGCTGCCCGGGGCCGGCGACCTTCCCACCGGGGCGCGGCCGGGGGCGGGGCGGACGGGCTGCCCGGGGGACGGAGGGCTTGGCCGGATTGGGGGGTACGGTTTCTGGCCCGGGGCGGGCCGCGCCCACCCGGCCACCCGCGCTCGGGGACGGGCGGCCCGGGCGGCCAGGCGCGCACCCTCGTCGCGTCTGCGGCCGGACCTCACCGGGCCCCGTGAGCTCCGGGTCTTGCCTGGGTGTCACCAGGGCCGCCAGACGCGCGGCCCCGGCCCCGGGCTCCCGGCTCGGCTGCGGGGCGCTGGGGCGCTGGTGCCGGAGCCAGGGAGACCTGCCTGGAGGCGGAGCCGGGGTGGCGGGGACCAGGAGCCGCCGGCGGACGGCGCCGGAGCCCAGGCCGCGGGGACGTCCAAACGGGAGGCGCCGCCGGGCGAGGCCGCGTCCGCGCCGGGGCCGGAGCTGTCCGTGGTGCTGCCGCCCGCGCGCCCGGGCGCCAGGGGGCAGCGCAGGCCGCCGCTGCCCTCCCCGCCGCGCCGGGGGAGCGGGCTCCCGCCGGGCAGGCAGCCGCGGAACCCCGACGGGTACTCGGCTCCGCTGGGCAGCGGCCAGAGCCCTGGAGGGAGGGAAGCAGACAGGACAGACGTGGAGGAGAGAGATGAAGGGTAGGAGAAGTGTGAAGACGAGCGAAGCCATTCGACGGCCCCTTCCTCCCCGCTCTCAGCATGCAGACCTCTGCCCACCGGAATTCCAACCCCAGGCCAGGCTGGCCAGCAGCCCCTCCTCACCCCGCTGGACGCCCTCTCCAGCCATCCCTCCTCTAAAAAGAAACTCGTGAAAAGCTGGGTGCGGTGGCACATGCCTGTAATCAATCCTAATGGCTCGGGGAGGCTGGGATTCAGAGGCCAGCCAGGGGCAAGAGGTTTGCCAGACCCTGAAGCAATTGCTGGGCCAATGGCCCGCACCTATCATGCCTGCTATTTGGGAAGCATGACTAGGAGGGTCGGGGCCCAGGTGTGGCCCTGTATCTCAAAATAGTCCAAAACAAGAAGGACGAGTGGTATAGTTCAGTGATAGAGGACCTGCTTAGCAACTGTGTGGTCCTGAGTTCAAATCTCAGCACTGCCTTTCTTTTTTTTTCCATCATGGGCTTGAACTCTGCTTCTACCACTTTCAACCACAGCTTCACTTCTGATTTTCTGGTAGTTAACTGGAGGTAAGAGTCTCATGGAGCCTGGGACCGGTAGCTCACAACTATCATCCTAGCTACTCAGAAAGGCTGAGATCTGAGGATCATGGTTCAAAGCCAGCCCAGCCAGGAAAGTCCATGAGACTCTTATCCCCAATGAACCACCAGAAAACCTGGAAGTGGTGCTGTGGCTCAAGTGGTAGAGTGCTCACCTTGAGCTGAAGAGCTGAGGAACAGCGCCCAGGCATGGAGTTCAAGCCCCCAACCGACCAAAAAAAAAAAAAAAAGTTTCATAGATTTTCTTGCCTGGGCTGGCTTCGAACAGCAATCCTTCCATCTCAGTCTCCTGAGTCACTAGGATTATAGGCACGAGCCACCAGTGTCGAGCTTAAAAATGTTTGAGCCAGGCTGGCCTCCCACATTTAATCTTCCTGTTAGTCTCTCAAGTGCTGGGATTGTAGGTGAGGACCAGCAGGCCTGGCCCCATCTGCTTTATCTGGCTTTGTCGTATCATGGCTCTGCTCATCTTTCTGCTCCAATCCCTCCAAGTCCTCTACCTTGCACCGAGTTCTGAAGGCTTTTCATGTACTTGACGCTCAACTCCAGGATGTCTGCCTTTTCCAGTTTGCGTTTCCGGATCTGTCATTGCATACAAAGGGTTCTCAGCTGGTCAGGCTGGAGTGGAGGAAGCGAGGGGGGAAGGGGGTCCGGCCTTACCTGGTGCGGGTAGTGCGTCTCCAGCAGCGACTTCAGCTGCCCCAGCGACACGTTGATGCGTGCTCGGCGCTTCTTCTCCATCAGTGGCTTGGAGATCTGTGGACCAATCGCCTTGAGAGGGCCTTGGGCCTGCCTATGCTTTTCCTACCCTCTACCCCCACGGGCCTGCAAGAGCCCCACCCCAACCCCTGAGGACCCCATACCTTCCGGAAACTTCTGGCTGGGCCTCCGGAGCTGCCGTGGGTGGAGGGCTCGGTGCCCATGTTGCAATGTCTCTGGGGGCAGGAGGCAGCCGGCTTTAATAGGGGCCCTTCGTTTACATGTCAATGAGGCCCTTGGAACTCGGGAAACCCAGGAGGGGGAGGGGACAAAAGAGGAAGCAAGGGGAAAGGTCCCCTTCCAATAGCCCAGGCTCTTTTTGGCCTTCAGGATACCCCCCCCTTCTTTCCCTGGGTGACTCTTTCCTCTTTCTTTTCGTTTCTCATCTCTCCTACCACTTCCCAAGTCTGGGGGCCCCTCCTAGGCTTGTCCCCTCCGTGCCCTGTGGGTCCCAGGTGTCCTAAGTTCTGGGCTTCACCACTGGGTAGACTACCCAAGCTCTGGCTACCCCGGGTCCCCCAGTATTCTGGGGTTGGGAGGCCCCTGGGCCCCAGACCACCTTGATGACTGGGACAGAGCTAATGGCCTCCTGGGGCCTGATGAAGACACGGAGGCAAGGCGCGCTGGCCACTGACGCCTTTCTGCTCGCTTCACGCTCCAGCCGCATGGCAATGCCGAATTAGTCGCCCTAATGTTGGGACAATGTAGCGATTTTCTGCCTGTGGCTGCTCAAAGCCCGGCACCGGCAGGGCCCACGGGGCCGCGCGGCGACACGTGTCCCATTAAAGCGTGCAGCCCGCCCGCGTGGCACAGCGGGCCTCTTCCTTCACCGCTCTGCTGGGGCCGCGGATGGAAGGCTGCGGCCGCTCAGCACCCAACGTGGGCGCTTGCAGCCCAGAGGCGGGCGGGGAGGCCTGGACCACCGGACCTCGGGCCTCGGCTGGTAAATGGAGGCCCACTCCCCTGCCGGGAGGTCACTGGAGCTCCGCCCGGCATCTGGGGAGAAGTCGGCCTGCACCTTGAGGCCCGGCCCCGGGCCCCCTTTTTGCTACTCAGGAATATGAAGCCCGTTGCTGGGCTGCACGGGGCGCCCGGCCCTCGGGGGACCAGGCCTGGATCTCGCTCTTCCGCGGGCTCTGGCGGCTCTAGTTTGGGGGGTTATGAACGGAAGTTGCACAATTGAGCCGGCCGAGACCAGGGATCAGCCTGGCTTCTGCGGGCCTCAGTGCGGGAGGAGGGGACATTACTGGCTCACTAGTTCCCCCCCCCCCCCCGCAACCAGGGCTCCCCCCCCCCCCGCGCTGGCCGATGGGATACTGGTGGGTCGCGCCCGCCCTCCCCATTCCAGGCAGTTTTGGGGCGTCTCCCTCCCGGGACGTGAGACCTGCGGGCCGTGGACGGCGCGGAGGCCCGAGGGCGGGCGCTGGCACGCGCCGGGCAGCTTTGAAGCGCCAGGGCCCGGCGGGCGGAGGCCGTCTCCGCGCGACCGGCCCCGGGCCCCGGGCCCCGGGCCCCGGGCGGGGGCGGCGCGGTACAAAGGCGCCGCGGGGAGGCCGGGCTCGGCGGCCGGGCACAAAGGGGGCAGCCGAGGGTGACGGGCATTGTGCGGGCCGCGCGCAGCGGCCCCCGCCCCGCCCCCTCGGGCCAGCTCCGGCCCCCCGCCGCGCGCGGGCCTCCAGCGGCGGCACATCTGTCCCGGCCCGGCGCGCGCCGCTCCGGCGGCCCCGCCCCGCAGCCCCGCGCCCCCACCGGCAGCCCCGCCAGCCGCCGTCCAGCCGGGCACATTAGCAAGGCAAAGGCCCTGCGCGCGGGTCTGGCGGCCGCTCGGGGGCCCCCGCGGCCGGCACCGGCGCCTCCCAGGCCGCGTGCCCGGGAGCCCCGCGCCCCGGGGGCTTCGTGTTTCTAAGGCCGTGGAAGATTGACCGCACAATGCGCTAATCCGCGATGTCCAGCTTCGGCTGCGGGAGACCGGGGCGGGATTTTCGCGAGGCGCGCCGCCCCGCACCTCCACTCCGCCCGGCCGGCTGCCTGGGGCCTTTCCACCCGTGCTGATGGCCGGCCCTTACTGGAGAACCAACCTCTCATCACCGGCACAGTCTTGCTGTGTTGGTGTTGGTGTTGCCAGTCCTGGGGCTTGAACTCAGGGCCTGGGCGCTGTCCCTGAGCTTATTTTGCTCAAGGCTGGCACTCTTACCACTTGAGCCACAGCTCCAGTTCTTCGGTGTTGTCTTAGGGACTTTCCTGCTCTGGCTGCCTTCCAGCCAGGACTCTCAGATCTCAGCCTCCTGAGTAGCTAGGATGAGCCCAGTGTCACACTCCTCCATGTAAATTCTGTTGGCCTGAACTCTGTCCCTCAGCTCTTCAGCTCAAGGCTAGTGCCCTACCACATGAGCCACAGTGCCACTTCTGGTTTTTTCTGCTTATGTGGTACTGAGGAATCGAACCCAGGGCCTCATGCATGCAAGGCAAGCACTCTACCACTGAGCCACCTTCCCAGCCCTTACTAGAGTTCTAAGACTGCTTGCTTTCTCTGTTTCCCTCTGGCCCCCATTCATTTGGTCTTCTCCCTCTGGCCAGCCAACTTCCTGCAGAAGTTAAAGTCAGGTCTTTTGCCTAGGGTGAGATCATGGAAAAGATACCAGGCAAGTCCCCTGAGCCCTCTTCCAGAGACCCACCCTGAGGACTTAGGGCTCTCCTCTCAATAACACTTGCAAGTCCCACTTCTGGGTTCAAACCTGCACCCCTGGGCAGACCCCACTCCAAAGAGGAGCTGCCAGAGAAGCATGTTCAGAATGGAGGAGTGAGGCAGACATTCACCCTGTCCTCTAGCAGGAGGGCAAGCAGAACAGAATGCTCTAGAGCTGCTGGGAAGGTCTTGGACCAACTTAGAAACTGGGCCACCAACTCTGATTCCATCTTTAGCACCTGGGGTCCCCAAGGCACCTGGAAAGGAGCACAGGTCCATGAGGAACATTGGTTTCCCAATGTTTCCTGGGCCCCCTTTGCCCATGTAAGGAAAAAGTTCCTTCTGTATCTACTTTTGGAGAGTTCTCTGTGAGAGACCCCTTCTTTTGTCACACGAGGACATTTAAGGAAAAATGTAGCAGGTACCTTTGCATCCACCCTCAAAACATTGAGTCAGGTCTGCAAGCCTACCAGAGATCCCACCTTCCATCTCAAGTGACACCCTGGTGGGTCAGGGCACTGGTGGCTCATGCAGCAATCTTTGCTATTCAGGAGCCTGAAATCTGAGGACTGCAGTCTGAGGTAGCCTCTGCAGCAAGGTTCTTGAGCTTCTCCCCCCTACCCTCTCTCTCCAGTCCTAGGGCTTGAACTCAGGCATTGGCATTGTCCCTAAGCTTCTTTTGCTCAAGGCTAGCACTCTACCATTTGAGCCATAGCACCACTTTTTTTTTTTTTACTCTAAGTCAAAAGTGTTTCCAGCTTGGAATGTGGCTTAGTGGTAGAGTGCTTGCCAGCATGCACGGAAGCCCTGGGATCCATTCTTCAGTACCACATACACAGAAAAACCTGGAAATAAATGGTGCTGTAGCTCTAGTAGTAAGAGTGCTACCCTTGAGCAAAGAAGCTTGGGGAGTCAGGCGCCGGTGGCTCAGGCCTGAAATCCTAGCCACTCAGGAGGCTGAGATCTGAGGATCATGGTTCAATGACATCCTGGGCAGGAAAGTTCGTGAGACTCTTTATCTCCAATTAACTAGCAGAAAACCAGAAGTGGCGCTGTGACTCTCGTGGTAGAATGCTGGCCTTGAGCTGAAGAGCGCAGGGACAGCGCCCAAACCTAGAGTTCAAGCCCCACAACTGACAAAAAACAAAAATAAAGAAAAAAGAAGAAGAAGAGGAGGAGGAGGAGGAGGAGGAAGAGGAGGAAGAAGAAGCAGGCCTTGTGTTCAAACCCTGGACTAGCAAAAAATAAAATAAATAAAACAAAACTTATAACTGCCGAGCCCCTCATGGCCTAATAATGAGTACCAATAACCGGTGAGAGAACTGTGTCTTTCCCCTCTACAGATGTATTTCAAAGTGGAATGAAGTGATTGCTCAATGTAATTACCTATTGGGACACAGCAAAGGCCCTGAAGTCACTCAGCCAATTGTCTCCAGATGGGGTTGGAGAGGCTGCAATTGTTTAACTCTCTTTCTCTGCATTGGAACTCCAAATAGCCTGGCAGCCAAGGGCTCTTCAGGAGACAAAGACCGGGACTCCAGTGAGTGTATCAACACTGACCGGGATGGCCCGGCTCAAGGAGAGTGAATTCAGAGAGACCCGCATTGTCCCAGCCTTTTGTGTCACCCTCCCCCCCAAGCTGTCTCTAACCTTTAAATATTTACCCGGCCTCTTTGTGCACATATGACTTATGCACTTTAGGTTGATGTGCTCATAAATTACACATCATTTACCCATTTCCAGACTGGAGAGAAGGGCCTTTCATTCCTCCAGTCTGTCTCCTGGGGAGAGCTACAGATGCTCGGGACTGGTACCCGCCCCCTCCCCTCCACCCTCCCTGCCTCCACACTGGACACGCGGCACTGATAGAGGCCTGGAGGAGACCTGGCTTCCATTGTGAGGAGGAAGTGGGGAGCTTCCTCGACATTTGTCCTGCTTCCTTGCAGAACATACAGAGCATGCAGACCCGGATGAAATGTGTGCAGCTTTTTTAAAGTGTATGGTTCACTTCCATGCATCTGCTTGCAGCCTGCTCTGTACATCCTCACGCGTGGGACTCTGCTTTGTTCTCTAACCCAGTGCTGCCTTCATGGTCCACTTGATCATCCCCAGGGCCATTCTTGGAAGTTCCCCTGCCTTCCAGCAGCTTCACCTGTCATTGCATCATCGCTCTGGGTGACCTTTTGCCAACTGCCACAGCTGACCTCCTTGTTTGACTATAGACTGAAACCCTGAGTCCCTTGAGTTCCGGGCTTCTTGTACCTCCAATTCTGCTCTGTGGTACTTGGTGCCCTCTTCAGTGATGAATAAAATCTGATCTGGTCTCCTGAGGGCTCTTCTTTCTTCCTCTTTGTCCACTTCATCTTTCCTAACACCCTCTTCCCCATGCTCTCTTGCTCAATAAAGCAAACCCTGCTGAAGAAACAGAAGCCTGATTGCATCTCAACTCCATAGTGTTTAGGGCTGCCTAAAAAAAGAGATCCCTCCCTTACACACACACACACACACACACACACATTTGTGTTGAGGAAAGCCGTTTTAGCCTGTGGTGGGGATGGCTGGAAGGAAGGGGGAAGGGGGCTGCAAAGAGACCCTCTACTGCATGAGAAAGACTCCCTTTGTGCTGCCTGAGCGCTCCCAGAACAAAACACATTCACATGCTTATTTACAAGGAGAGGCAGGCATCCCAGGGCTGAGTGCTTTTCTCTTTCTTACATTTTTGTTGGCTTCAGAGCCGGCCGGCAGTGTGTTTGTTTGATCAGATTCCTTTCCTTTCCAGTGTAGCTCAGCAACTTCGAGAAGCGTCCCTTCCTTGGAGTCCAGCCCCACCTGAGATGGTGTCTGAGGAAGTTGTGGGCAGAGAATGGCGTTTGGGCGCTGCAGCCTGGGTTCCACATTGCTCTGGGGTGCAATGGAATGATCTGTCCCTGGGGCTAAAGCAGGGCCACTGTGGAGATTCAAAGACCTGAGCTCAAGCAAGAGAAGCTCAGGGACAGTATCCAGGCCCTGAGTTCAAGCCCCAGGACTGGCAAACAAACAAACAAAAAAAGACCCGAGCTTGAGAAGGCACTCTCCCCCACCTCCACCCGCCAACTGGGGGGGTGCTTTTACCCCACCCAAGGCCCAAGCTCCCTCCCAGGAGTAGAGAAGCAATGAGCACCCTCTAGTGGCCCTGAGGTGGCTTGGGAACCGGAGACCAGGTTCCTAGTCTGGTAGGAGCTCCTGTACTTGGTCCCTACTAACAGTAACCTCCTTTGTTTGTTTTTGTTTATTGCTGTGCTGGGGATGGAACTCACCTTACATGTTAGGCCAAAGCTTTCCGTAGAGCCAGAGCCCAACTTTGGTTTTTGAAATACCAGCTACCTTTCCAATCCCATTCGCCTGAATTATCAAGTCGCCTTAAGCATCACCTCAACCATGGTGCTGAGCTCCACAGAATAAATACCAACCCATGACAGTGAAGACTGGAGCCGCATGTTAGGAAGCTTGGGGCTAAAGAATTAGGACCCGAGCCTGGATTGCCACCTCGGGATCTCCATCCTCAAGCACAGCCACCAGGGCTCCTGCCAGGACCTGCAGGAGCAAAGGAGGCTCAGATGTAGGGCTGGCGTCAGTGCTGACTAACTACTCCAGGCTCCAAGCTCTCTGGGGCTTGTGCCTCCTCGCCTCTCCTTCCTTCCTCAGTCATGCTCTCATTTCCAGGAGGCAGGAGGTCCACAGTCTTTCCCCTGCAGCCTCCCATCCCAGGCCTGCTGGGTACTCCTTTCTCCCCAGCCTCCTTTGCTTCTGTCCATACACCCTTACAGAGTTTATTTTAGCCATCTGCAGACTTTTCTATTCCCTCCATGGCTGCTCACTGAGCTGGGGACCGGGGTGAGGGGGGGGGCGGGGCAGGAGGGGCAGGGGGGGTGGGAGTGAGGGTGAGGTGGGGGTGCTAAGCCTTTAAAAAGTGAAGAGCTGGGCTGGGAAGGTGGCTCAGTGGTAGGGCGCTTGCCATGCATGCATGAGGCCCTGGGTTCGATTCCTCAGCACCACATAATCAGAAAAGGCTGGAAGTGGTGCTGTGGCTCAAGTGGTAGAGCGCTAGCCTCGAGCTGAAGAGCTGAAGAACAGCACCCAGGCCCCAGAGTTCAGGCCTCATGACGGACAAAAAAAAAAAAAGGTGAAGAACAGGGAGCGAGGCCAGTTCCATTCTGATTGGAGGAATGAGTTCTGATGTCCTATGGCACAGCAGGGTAAGAGAATCAATAGCACATCCGATGTCCCCAACAAGTTGGACTAGAGGAATCCCATAAAGAAAGGAGGAAAGCTAGGGTGCCCCCCGGAAGTGGGGGCAGACTCCCCCCTCCCCTGGAATTCCTGACTGCAGCAAACACCTTGAAGATGGGGTCCAGGGTGAGCGGAAGGTGCGGGGCCGCCCCCCGCCTTCCCGGGCGGGCCTCACAGATGCTGTCCCGCATCGCTTTCGGTATATCACATCCAGCCCGGCCTGGGGGGCTCCTCGGGAGGCCGAGGTCCGAGAGTCAGGCTCCAAATCGGCTCGGGCAGGGAAGTCCGAGACTGGTCGGTCACAGTTAGGGTTAGGGTTAGCAGACGCCGGAGGGCCGGGGTGGCTCCCGGGTGCAGCTCCAGCGGAGGGAGGGCGGGGAGCCCCGCCCGCGCCCGCCCGCGCCCGGCGGGGTCCTCTCCCACCCCACGTTGTTTCCGGGAATCCTGATCCGTTTGGGGCTAACTTCAGGCCCAGGGCAAAGCAACTTCCCCGCCGGGTGGGCCGCCGCCCAGCGGGACCAGGCCGCGCCCGGGGACCGCGGGCGGGGCCAGGGGCGTTCCCACCCAACTCGGCCGGCCGCCGCACGGGGCGAAGTTCTCGCGAGAACTCGCCGACCACACGCCGCTCCGGGCGGCTGCCCTTCCTGGGCTGGCGTCGGCGGCGCAGTGCGCAGGCGCGGCCAGCGTGTTTCCCGGACTACGGTAGGCGCTGCCGTCCGGCTCGTCGGCTGTAGCCGGCTCGGCAGCCGCCCGGCGCCATGGCGGGCTGCGCGGCACGGGCTCCGCCGGGCTCCGAGGCGCGCCTCAGCCTCGCTACTTTCCTTCTGGGCGCCTCGGTGCTCGCGCTGCCGCTGCTCACACGTGCCGGCCTGCAGGGCCGCACCGGGCTGGCGCTCTACGTGGCGGGGCTCAACGCGCTCCTGCTGCTGCTCTACCGGCCGCCGCGCTACCAGGTGCGGCCCGGGCCGGGGCGGACGGAGAGCGGGGCCGGGGTCGGGCGGAGAGCGGGGCCGGGGCGGACGGAGAGCGGGGCCGGGGCCGGGGTCGGGATCGGACGGAGAGCGGGGCCGGGGCGGACGGAGAGCGGGGCCGGGGCGGACGGAGAGCGGAGCCGGGGCGGACGGAGAGCGGGGCCGGGGCGGACGGAGAGCGGGGCCGGGGCGGACGGAGAGCGGGGCCGGGGTGAGGCGGAGAGCGGGGCCGGGGTGAGGCGGAGAGCGGGGCCGGGGTGAGGCGGAGAGCGGGGCCGGGGTGAGGCGGAGAGCGGGGCCGGGGTGAGGCGGAGAGCGGGGCCGGGGCGGACAGAGAGCGGGGCCGGGGCCGGGGTCGGGATCGGACGGAGAGCGGGGCCGGGGCGGACGGAGAGCGGGGCCGGGGCGGACGGAGAGCGGGGCCGGGGCGGACGGAGAGCGGGGCCGGGGTGAGGCGGAGAGCGGGGCCGGGGTGAGGCGGAGAGCGGGGCCGGGGTGAGGCGGAGAGCGGGGCCGGGGCGGACAGAGAGCGGGGCCGGGGCGGACGGAGAGCGGGGCCGGGGTCGGACGGAGAGCGGGGCCGGGGTCGGGGTCGGGATCGGACGGAGAGCGGGGCCGGGGCGGACGGAGAGCGGGGCCGGGGTCGGGCGGAGAGCGGGGCCGGGGCGGACGGAGAGCGGGGCCGGGGTCGGGCGGAGAGCGGGGCCGGGGTCGGGCGGAGAGCGGGGCCGGGGCGGACGGAGAGCGGGGCCGGGGCGGACGGAGAGCGGGGCCGGGGCCGGGGCGGATGGAGAGCGGGGCCGGGGCCGGGGCGGATGGAGAGCGGGGCCGGGGCGGACGGAGAGCGGGGCCGGGGCGGACGGAGAGCGGGGCCGGGGCGGACGGAGAGCGGGGCCGGGGCCGGGGTGAGGCGGAGAGAGGGGCCAGGATCAGGCGGAGAGCGGGGCCGGGGCCGGGGTGAGGCGGAGAGCGGGGCCGAGGACGCGGCCGTCGGGGACTGAGGGTCCGGCCGAGACCAGGGCCGGGGGCCGGCCGGCGGGGACCGAGCCCGGGTCAGTCTAGGACTGGCCGGGCGGAGGCCAGCGGGCAGGTCGGAGTTGGCCGGGTGGGGAAGCGGCTGGCGTCCGCCCCGGCGGCGGCGGTCCGAGCTCGCTCGGGGCGGCGCGGCCCCCACCCCCCCTTTCCCCTCGGTCCGGCGCTGCCTCCCCTGGGCGTGCTCCTCGGCCACGAGTTCAGGGCACCGCACGGACCCGCCGCTCCCGGCCGTGGGTGTTAAATTGCAGCTCCTGCTTCCCAGCAGCTGTGGCATCTGATGTGCGTGGGGCGGGAGTGAGCGAGGCCACGGTTCTTTTATGTAATGTAAGGTGTGGAGTCTTACCTGCAGTCCCAGCCCACCCCCGCCGGGAGCCCCCCCCCCCCAGTCCCCCGGTCCTCATCCCAGCGGCCGAGAAACAACGTTTGAGGAGTTCTCCTCCCCTCTGAAACTACAGCAGAGATGATGGCGTTCACCATTTCTGTTTGCAGTTTTCCTCAGGTACTTAGGTAGCCATCACCGCTGTCCTAAGAGGCGAGTCCTGTTTTTCCCCCTGATGTAAATGGATACGCCAAGATCCAGAGGAGTTAATTAACTTGCCCAAAGCCACAGAGCCTTTTGAACCTCTGAGCAAGTGGACTGTGTCCTCTGCTTGCCAGTGACCTTCCATCCCAGGAGGGCTCACAAGGGTCAACCAGAGGGTGGTTTGGAACAGCTGGTGACTGGGTGTCAATTCTGATCTGTTTCAGATAGCCATCCGAGCCTGCTTCCTTGGCTTTGTGTTTGGCTGTGGAGTACTGCTCAGTTTTAGCCAATCTTCCTGGAATCATTTTGGCTGGTAAGAAATACTTGGGGACTGCTGTGTTTTGGGAGGGGGCGCAGGGTGGGGGCAGTTAGAGGGTGGTCAGTGGCATTCCTCCTCCTGGTGTCTGAGCTATGCTACAGACAGAAAGTCACTGGGGGATGCATGCCTGCCCTTGATTCCCATTCCCACAGTGCATGTCTTGTTTTGCTTGTGCCAGTTACTTTATTGTCCTGGAGACAGAAGCAGGTCTCCCGGCACCCTCTCCAAAGGTGACAGCACTGAGTGAGGCCACTTGCCCTTCCCAGAAGGGGGTGCAGGTGATGGGAGTGGTGGGAGGCAGCAAGGCTTTGGTTGCTCATCCTAAGTCTTTCAAGTCTGCACCCCCACAGGCAGCGTGGGACCTTTCCCTGCCTTAGGGCTTCTGTCCTTCAAGCCTTCGGGTCTCTGACCTGGCTGTGACCAGGGCTTCAAGCTAAAAAGCTTTATCTCCTATTGTCGTTGAGCCATCTAATCCTTCTGTACTAGAATTATGTTAGTCTCTTGAATTTTCTAACATACATATTACTTTACGTTGATAGCTACCTCTTTCTTTTAAAAATATGTGTGTTGCTGCCAGGTACTGGTGGCTCATGCCTTGAGGATTCTAGCTACTCAGTAGGCTGAGATCTGAGGATTGAGGTTTGAAGCCAGCCAGGTTAGAAAATTCTGAGAGACTCTTATCTCCAGTTAACGAGCAAAAAGCTGGAAGTGGAGGTGTAGTTCAAGTGACAGGGTACCACCTTGAGTGAAAACGTGAAGGGAAAATGCACAGACCCCAAGTTCAAGTCCTAGTACCAAAGCACCTGTACACACACACACACACACACACACACACACACACACACACACACACACACACACACACACACACACACACACACACACACACACACACACACTGTATTAAAAAAGACAAAAGGAACCAGGCGCCAGTGACTCACACCTGTAATCCTAGCTACTCAGGTGACTGAGATCTGAGGATTGCTGTTCAAAACCAGCCTGGCAGGAAGTCTGTAACACTCTTATCTGCAATTAACCACCAGAAAACTGGAAGTGGCACTGTGGCTCAAGTGGTAGAGGGCTCACCTTGAGCTGAAGAGTTGAGGGACAGCACCCAGCCCCAGAGTTCAAGCCCCACAACTGACAAAAAAAAAAGGAGCTGGGCACTGGTGCCTCAGACCTGTAATCCTAGCGTCTCATGAGGCTGAGATACAAGGATCTCAGTGTGAAGTCAGCCCAGGCAAGAAAGGCTCTTACCTCTAAATTAATCACCCAAAAACTGGAAATGAAGCTGCAGGTAAAAGTGGTAGAATGCTAGCCTTAAGCAAAAAAGCTCAGGGACAAACCCTAGGCCCTGAGTTCAAGCCTCCTGATCAACAGCATTCAAAATCATAACTCCATTAAAAAACCCACTTCCTGCAAACCACAGGGAGAAGGCTACACGTTGCTGTCTCCTGTCCACACAGCTGCCAGTGGCCTCACCATACTTTTAGGGACAGTTGAGACTCAAATCTGTATTTTTATTATGGCTAATTTAGTTCTCTTGCCCAGTTTACCTCTTTGTTGTAGCTTTTTGTTTGTTTTTGGTCAGTCATGGGGCCTGAGCTCTGGGCCTGGACGCTGGCCCTCAATTTTTCAGCTCAATTCTAGCGCTCTACCACTTGAGCCACAGCACCCTTCTGGCTTTTTCTGCTTATGTGGTGCTGAGGAATCGAACCCAGGGCCTCATGCATGCAGTGCAAGCGCTCTACCACTGAGCCACCTTCCCAGCCTCCTCTCTTTGTTTTTTTAAACAGGTATGTGTGCTCGCTGTCCTTATTCCACTATTCTGAGTACTTAGTGACAGCTGTCAACAATCCCAAAAGTCTGTCTTTGGACTCATTTCTCCTCAATCACAGTCTGGAGTACACAGTGGCTGCTCTTTCTTCTTGGATAGAGTTCACACTTGAAAATATCTTTTGGCCAGGTGAGTCTGCCCTCCCCTCCCCAGGGGAAGGGAGAAGAGCGCCTTGCCATGGGCTGAGAACATTGACATTGGTTCACCTTTCAGGTCTAATCTCCCCTGAGCCATTCTCCCCAGCCCTCTGTCCTCACTAAGCTATTTATAAGGAACAGGCTCCGCTTGCGTTCATTCTCTCACTCGCTGGAGAATTCCACTTCTAGAACTTGAATCCAGGACAGGTTGACCTTTTGCTTTCAACCTTGCATAACACAACACACAAATCTGATGGTTTTCACGTTGCAATCAGATGAAGTTTGGGTCAGTCCATCTTTTGTGGGAGGAGGAAGGTTTTATTAGCCAGCACCTCAGCATCTGGAGGCCCCTCTGAGACTGAAGTACTTTCTGTTGCCAGTGAAGAAATGTGTGTGTGCTTCCCAAGATTCAGGCTGTGCTTCTCCCAGCCATCCTTATTCCTAATAGAAGGATGTGAGTGAGTGAGCGCTCCAGAGCCACCAGCCTAGAAGGAGCACACTGTAATTGGCCTGTTGGTGTGTTACAGTAAAAGGGTGATGCTGGGAGCCTGCATCATTCCTGTAATCCTATCTATGCCAGCCTGGGCAGAGGTTTACCTGACTCCATCTCTAAAATAATCAGCAAAGAAGCAGGCCTGGAGCCGTGGGTCGAGTGCGGTAAAGTGCCTGCATACTGCCTAGCAAGCTGGAGGCTCTGCGTTCAAGCCCTAGTACTGTCAAAAACCAGTAAATAATAAAGCAAATGGATGAATAGCGACTTAGATGGGGGTGGGTCTTGTTTTCTTTTAACGTGATGACAAATACTAATTGCCCTGGGCCTGTTTTCTGATCTTTCTGTCTTTGGGGAAATAGGTTGAACGATGAAGGAGGGCGATGGGCAGTCCGGTGTCCTCACTGCCTATCCCTGATGTCTCTCTACAGAACTGAAGCAGATCACCTGGCTCAGCGCCACGGGGCTGCTGATGGTCATCTTTGGAGAGTGCCTGAGGAAGGCTGCCATGTTCACTGCGGGCTCCAACTTCAACCACGTGGTGCAAAATGAAAAGTCAGACACCCACACTCTGGTGACAAGCGGGGTATACGCTTGGTTCCGGCACCCTTCCTATGTGGGGTGGTTTTACTGGAGTATTGGAACTCAGGTATGACACAGGCTTCATTTACTCTTTTGTTTTATTTTTTGTTGGTCGAGGGGCTTGAGCTCAGGACCTGGGTGTTGTCCCTGGGCTTTTCTGCTTAACTAGTACTCTACCACTTGAACTATAGCTCCATTTCCAGTTTTCTGGTAGTTTATAGTCTCATAGACTTTCCTGCCTGGGCTGGCTTTGAACCACGATCCTCAGGTCTCAACCTCCTGAGTAGCTAGGATTATAGGCGTGAGCCACTGGCACCTGGCTTCCCGGGGACTCTTGATATCTAATGTTAGTTGAGTGTTAATATTTTTGAAGTGTACATATCACTCCCACATTTGCAGTCACATTTTCTAATAACAGATGATTATAGTCGAATAAAATAATAGAGTGTTTGCCTAGCATGCATGAAGCCCTGGGTTCGATTCTTCAGTACCACATAAACAGAAAAACCCAGAAGTGGTGCTATGGCTCAAGTGGTAGAGTGCTAGCCTTGAACTGAAAAGCTCAGGAACAGTGCCCAGGCCCTGTGTTCAAAGCCAAAGGATTGGCAAAATAATAATAATAATAATTTGCTTTAAACACTTGCTCCCTGTGTACCTAAGTGGGTAGGGCCATGGTGATTTTCGTTCTTTTAGGCCATAGATATTTTTCACATTGTACTTCACCACATATGTGTTTGTGTCAGCGGAATATGTCTTCCTTGGAACAATTCTTTTTTTTTTTTTTTTTTTGTGCCAGTCTTGGGGCTTAAACTCTGGGCCTGGACGCTGCCCCTTAGTCTCTTGTGCTCAAGGCCAGCACTCTGCCACTTGAGCCACAGCACCACTTCCCACTTTTTCTATGATTGGAGATAAGGGTCTCATGGTCTTTTTCCTACCTGGTCTGGCTTTAAACTGCAGTCCTCAGATCTCCTCCTGAGTAGCTAGTATTACAAGCATGAGCCACTGGTGCCTGGCTCCCTGGACCAGTTCTTACCCTTCCTTTTTATAAAACGATATTTTCTGTCTTACTTAAAATGCTGTTCATGATGCCGTAGATTGATTTCACCTTCACTGTAGTGGGTTGCAGCCTGCGGTCAGGAATGCTGCCATCATGGATGCCAAAAGGCTATACACATCCACCAGGATAATAGTACAGGTCCTGACTTGCCAGCCAGGCTGCTCCTGCTTGTCATCTTTTCCCTGTCACATGGAAGAGGAGATGACTGTGTGAGGTAGCAGCTAATTTCAAAGATTTGCTATTAGGTGAATGGCTTCATGGTCACCAGCGGCTTGGCATGGTGCTGAGATGCCCAGAGCATTTAGCAGTGGGAGGGCCGGGATGGGATGGGGAGGGCTCAACAGATAGAGTGCTTACCTAGCACTTGTAAGGCTCTGTGTTCCCAGTACCAAAAGAAAGACAAAATGAAGCTGCACACAGTGGAGAGAAGTGGTGGGAATTTGGGGTGTGCAGGGTTTTTTTGGGTAAAAGGCCCTGCTTGAGGAAGATCATGTCCATAGGGTGCCAGGTTGTCACCACCACTGGACAGGTGGGTTAGTTGGTTCCTTAGGGTCACGGGTAAGTTAGTTGACACCATAGTGTCACGGATGGGTTAGTTGGCACATAGGGTCATGGGTGGGTTAGTTGGTTCATTAGGGTCACAGGTGGGTTAGTTGGCACATAAGGTCATGGGTGGGTTAGTTGGCACATAGGGTCACTGGTGGTTAGTTGGCACCATAGGGTCACTGGTGGTTAGTTGGCACCATAGGGTCACGGGTGGGTTAGTTGGCTCCATAGGGTAACAGGTGGGTTAGTTAGTACCATAGGGTCAGGGGTGGGTTAGTTGGCTCCATAGGGTCACGGGTGGGTTAGTTGGCTCCATAGGGTCACGGGTGGGTTAGTTGGCTCCATAGGGTCATGGGTGGGTTAGTTGGCTCCATAGGGTCATGGGTGGGTTAGTTGGCTCCATAGGGTAACAGGTGGGTTAGTTAGTACCATAGGGTCAGGGGTGGGTTAGTTGGCTCCATAGGGTAACAGGTGGGTTAATTGGCGCCATAGAGTCACGGGTGGGTTAGTTAGTACCATAGGGTCATGGATGGGTTAGTTGGCACCAAAGGGTCAGGAGTGGCTTCTAGGTTGCTGGAAATCCTTTGGGCCTCAGGAGACTGTTTGGCTATGGGTCTGTGGGGAAAACCTGAAAAAATGAAGAATAGGGGCTGGGAAGGTGGCTCAGTGGTAGAGCGCTTGCCTTGCATGCATGAGGCCCTGGGTTCGATTCCTCAGTACCCCATAAGCAAAAGGAAAAAAAGCCAGAAGTGGCGCTGTGGCTCAAGTGGTAGAGCACTAACCTTGAGCTGACAAGCTGAGGGACAGTGCCCAGGCCCAGAGTTCAGGCCCCACGACCTGACCCCCCCCCCCCCAAAAAAAAATGAATAATGTGGAAAGGAGGCCGAGGCAGATGAACTGGCCTGAGCTTGTGGGAGGATTTTGCAGGATGAGGAAAATGGAGGAAGCCACCTTGGCCCAGTTTTGCTTGGTTTTCAGGCTTGGAGCTTTCTGGGCCATTATCTGCTGGAAGATATGTGTGTGTGTATACTTGTAGGAGGGCTCTGGGCAGGGTTGGGGCCACCCTTACAAGCGTAAGTGTATAAGAGTACAGTATAAACCAGGTTCTGGTAGCTCATGACTTTAATCCTAGCTATTCAAGTGGCTGAGATCTGAGGATTGTAGTTTAAAGTCAGCCCAGCCAGGAAAGTCTGTGAGACTTATCTCCAATTAACAACCAAAAAACCGGAAGTGGTGCTATGGCTCAAGTGGTAGAGCGCTAGCCTTGAGCTGAAGAGCTGAGGGACAGCACCCAGGTCCAGAGTTCAAACCCCACAACTGAAAAAAAGAGTATAATGTAAGTGTATGGAGGCAGGGGGACACCGGAATGAGCCCCTACATTGGAGAATTCACACCTGAGTGCAGGTGGGGGCATCTGGCATCCTGACCTAAAGGTTGGAGTTCAAGAGGTTGCTCCTTCCTTGTTACAGCTAACGTGTGAGGGTCAGTGCTGGCCTGACTCCCACAAACCCACAGAGTCCTGAGTGCCCTGAAATCCTGTGGGGTACAGAAACTGGTGCTCGGGTGTGGGTCACTCTGACCTTGATCCTCTTGGCATGTCTCTGCCAGGTGATGCTGTGCAATCCCATCTGTGGTGTCGTCTATGCCCTGACAGTGTGGCGCTTCTTCCGAGACCGGACGGAAGAAGAGGAGATCTCACTCATTCACTTCTTTGGGGAGGAGTACCTGGAGTATAAGAAGAGGGTGCCCACGGGCCTGCCTTTCATAAAGGGGGTCAAGGTGGGGCTATGATGTGCTGGGGCCTGGCTGGACTAAGGGCCTCGGACCCCCCACAGCCCTAGACAAAACAGCTTCCAGTTGGCCACTATAGAATGAATTTTCTTAATAATTTTATATGTCAATAACTACTCTTCTGGAATGTCACCCAAGACCAAATGGTCAGAAGGCCTTAGGACCAAAGGACCCTTGGAGCAATTAATTCTTGTGCTGAATCAAGGTAGGACACAGATTGTCAATGAACAAGGCACAAATCACAGCAATATTCATCAGTGCCCTTGCAGAGGCCTGGTGAGAGCCCAGGTCACTCCCAGTGCCCCCGAGGCTGGAGTGTGACCCTGTGACCCAACCCGAGAGATAGGTGCTGCTCGCTGCCGAGCTCTGCCCAGGAAGGGCCGTGATGTGGCCACCTATCAGCACTGAAAATGCACCGAATCCTTTCACTGAACAGAAAACACAGCAGCACAGCTTTAACCTCTACCGCACCCTTGAATGCATGAACATCTATACAATGCTAAAGACCCTTCTTCTGTGACACCTTGGCTCTTCCCACATTTAATCCTACTTACGCATCTACTTCTCATAAGCAGCCTAGGCTCAAAGGGTCCCACTTGTTATTTCCATCTCCAGGTTTTATTAGGTAGTCAGTAAGCACAGACCCTGGGTCCCGTTGGTCATGTCGTTTTTGTGTGACTTTGGCACCCCAGGCATGGGGTGGGGGGATCAAAGGCCTTTTGGCTCTCCTGGGGTCTGACTTCCCCCACTCCTGTAATAGAAGAAGTGCTTACTGAAGTCTTTCCCAGGCAAGGCATTGCTATGTATTGAGAAATGCTGCCCTCCATTTATTTGGGGTTTTTATTTTCCTCTTACCATAGCTCGTAGTTCTGAGCTTTAGTGTAAACCTACCATGCACTGCTTTCCGTTCTTGGGTCCCACCCTACCAATTCTGTCCTAAGCTGTCTTCTCTGCCACACCACACAGGACTGTAAATTCAGGCCAGTCAACTGGGTAGAGGAGCTAGCCCAGCCAAGGCTGGGGCGGCATTTTTTTCTGCAAGTTTGTAGGAAGAATTTGGCTTTTTATGTCAAACATGCAAGCTTTCGTCATGAAATCCCTGTGCAGTTCTAGACTGGACAGGGGCTTGGTCTCCTGAGATCATTCACACTCACACACAAATGAGTGTGATGGTGACAGTGGTGTTGGCATGTGCTGAGCTCTGCTCAGCCTGACCACGCCCCTTGACCCTTCTATGCTTAGACTTCCCCACCTGCAGAATGGGGTCGGTACCACCTACCTCTCAGGGGTGTTAAGAGGACTTGAGACAGTCAGACATCCTCAATGTATATAGGAGAGGAGAGCGGTGGGAGAAGGAAGTTATATAGTCTAAGAACTGCACAGAATGGACTTGCATTTGTTTAACTGAGCAGATACCTAAAGTGTGTGTGTGTACATATGTGTATATATATATATACGCACACGTACGCTATATGTATACAGTGTATGTGTGTGTATGTGTATATATATATATATATATATATATATATATATAGAAGAGAACCAGCTGAGAAATAGTACTTATTTCTAGATTCATGGCTTGATTTTTCAGTGTTATATATACCAAAGAGGCTGTGGGTTTGCCCATGCATGGCGCTGGCTAGTTAGGGAACCTCCTGAGGCCTTTCAGAGCCCTCCCTTGAATGGGGACTGCAGCACAGTTCCTCCCGAGTGAGCTATGGGAGGGGTCATGGGTGGAGTCGGTCCTCAGCTTCTCCGGACCATTCCCACTAGAGCAAATCCCCTTGCCAGGACTGCAGGCAGAGAGGCGTGCATGGGTTCTGGCAGCCACCCCTGCTCCTTGCGGCAGAGTTCTCTTACCACATCTGAGCAGAGCTGGACCCAGCCTCCGTGGCCCTTGGGGGCAATGAAGTTGGCTTTTTGAAGGATGAAGAGCAGTTAATGACAGCCCCTGACCTTGTGGATGGTTGGCATTCTGGGTGTTGGCATTTGGTGCCACCTTGCGCCTGCCAGAGACCAGCAAGCTGAGCAGCATGCCAGGACCTAGACAGGAACCCAGGCCTGGGAGTGTCTCATGCTGCTTCCCAGCCTGCACCCCAGAGGCTTTAGGAAATTGAGGTGTTGGTGCAGAGATGAAAATCCCACCCTCGGGGCTGAGAAGGTGGCTCAGTGGTAAAGCGCTTGCCTTGCATGCACGAGCCTCTGGGTTTGATTCCTCAGCACCACATAAGCAAAAAGAAAAAAAGCCGGAAGTGGCGCTGTGGCTCAAGTGGTAGAGCACTAACCTTGAGCTGAAGAGCTGAGGGACAGCTCCCAGGCCCAGAGTTCAGACTCCACGACCGACCAAAAAGAAAAGAAAATCCCACCCTCCTGTCCAAGGGCGGAGTTAGCAGATGGGGTGGCGGGCAGCATTGGAGGGATTGATACGCCTGAGGTGGAGAATCAGGCCAATGAGGGAAAGACTTTTCAGGCCTCACAAGACAGTTTCCTCCTTTTAAGAAACTCAGATTTGCAGTGGAATCTCAAATGGAGTGTGGTTCTGTATAGACACAAAGCTACCTGGAGAATCTCCTGGTTCTCTGCTGGCCAGCCAGGGTGGCAGTTTGCAGAAGGGGCTGTGCCCAAGCCAACTTGTGGGGTAGGAAGCAGACAGTGGCCATGTCTCTGGCCTCTTCCTTAGTAAGAATGGCCTCTTGAGCCAACAGTACCTTTCTGAATCCCTCCTGCCTATTCAGGGTTGGTGTGTGAGGGAAAAAGTCTTAAACCAGGCTGTGTTAGCAGTCTGATTTGGGGGGGTCTCAGCCACAGCTCCTTGGTCGCGTGTCCCTGTAACAGGCATGGTGGCCCCCCATTCCTTCTCTGCACTTTCTCACTGCCGTAGGCGGTATGACCCTCACCGTAATTTGCTTTCACAGTGGCCTCTCTGAGTGGGGCATGCTCAGTGCAGCTCTGAAAAGCTTGACCTTTGACCTGTGCTTAGGGTTAGGGTCCCCCTCACAACCCATCCTGAGTGGAGGCAGCCTGGCCTGCCATAAGGAGAGGGAGTTACAGAGTAATTATTCTACTCTTCTTTTTACATACAGAAATGTTTATTTAAGTATATGAAATGGGATTTTCTTTCACAGATACTGATTATTTCCAATTAAATAAAAATACTTGATTTCACTCGGGCGACTGTGTCACTCTCTGGGGGTACAGAAGCTCAAAGGTGATCAGGGTATGGCTGGGTGAGCAGAATCCACAGCAGCTAGCCCTCAGGTCCGTTGTTTGTGCCTCCTTGGCTCTGTTTTGAATTCTAATCAGTTTGTGATGATGAGTTCAGGGCACGGGTGTCAGTGTGACTGAGATTTTGTATTGATGTGCCAGCCTCCCTGGTATCATTTGCTGGATATTTGCTTAAAGTGTGGCTCTCTGGGCACCACTTGGCCTCCAAAACTTTTAAATGCAGCTTAGTTTTTAAAAGCATTTATTAAGCTCCTCAGTGTGTAGAAATGGGTTGAAGCCATGTGCCGTCCGGGAGAGCAGTGGCCTGGAGCAGCTGCCCTCTGCCACAGGCTGGCCAGAGGCCTCTGGGCTTTAGGGCCCCGCCCTCACTGTGGCAGTTCTTTGCCCTTTTGTTTGTTTGTTTGTTTGTTTTGCCGGTCATGGGGCCTGAACTCTGGGTCTGGGCGCTGTCCCTCAGCTTTTCAGCTCAAGGCTAGCGCTCTACCACTTGAGCTACAGTGCCACTTCCGGTTTTCTGGTTGTTTATTGGAGATAGGAGTCTCACCGTCTCTCCTGCCCCGGGCTGGCTTTGAACTGCGATCCTCAGATCTCAGCCTCCTGAGTTGCTAGGATTACAGGCGTGAGCCACCAGTGCCCGGCTACTTCCGGCTTTTTCTGTTTATGTGGTGCTGAGGAATCGAACCCAGGGCCTCATGCTTGCAAGGCATGCACTCGACCGCTGAGCTACCTTCCCAGCCCCAGTTCTTTGCCCTTGTGTGAGTCTGCTCAGATTGTTGGGTGGAACTTTGCAGTGGCGTCAGGTCAGCAGTGAACTGTGATTCAGGGGGATGTGACTCATTCAAAGCAGGGTAGGTGCTATGCAGTCCTGACATCTTGTTAAACCCAGGCCAGCCGGTGCCAGTGGCTCACACCTGGAATCCCAGCTACTCAGGAGGCTGAGATCTGAGTTCAAGTCCCATGCCTGGCAAAAACAACAAAACCCAGGTCAGCAGCCCCTTTTATCATCTGAACACGGGGCCAGGTCCCCAGACACCTGACATGCAGGTGCTGGGCCAGTGGACAACTCCAGGCTGCTTCACATGGGCAGGGATATGGTCCTGGGGTCACCTTGGTGCCATAGGAGCACAGACAAAAGTGAAGCAGGCTGGTGAAGGCCCAGCGTACTAAGTCAGGGTGGGGCTGGGTGCTCTCCATGGTGGGTGTCAGGTCTGAGAAGCCACTCAGGGCCCTGCTGTTGGCTTTAAGTTCAGATGCCCCTCTCTCATCTGTGATACTTACTGGATCACTCCTAAAGGAACGGTTCAGTGTGAGGGCATCTGCCTCGCTCCTGGGCTGTATCCCTCCTGCCAACGTTTCACAATAGACATTTTTTTTCTTTGTGCTAATCCTAGGACTTGAACTCAGGGCCTGGGTTCTGTCCCTGAGCATTTTCCCCCCCTAACATTTTTGCTCAAGGCTGGTACTCTACCACTTGAGCCACAGGTACCCCTTCCAGCTTTTTTGGTGGTTAATGGAGATAAGAGCCTCACAGACTTTCCTGCCCAGGTTGGCTTTAAACCATGATCCTTAGATCTCAGCCTCCTGAGTAGCTAGGATTAGAGGTGAGTCTCCAGCACCCAGCTGGTATGTATACGTGCATGCATGCTCCAGTACTAGGGCGTATACTCAAGACCTGCAAACTTTCCCTTAGCTTTTTGCTCAAGGCTAACACTACCACTTAAGCTCCAGGTCCAGTTCCAGCTTTTTTTTTTTGTCTTGTCATGGGGCTTGAACTCCAGGCCTGGGCGCTGTCCCTCAGCTCTTCAGCTTGAGTGCTCTACCACTTGAGCCACAGCACCACCTCCAGTTTTCTGGTGGTTTATTGGAGATGAGTCTCATGGACTTTCCTGCCCAGGCTGGCTTTGAACTGCAATCCTCAGATCTCAGCCTTCTGAGTAGCTAGGATGACAGGCGTGAGCCACTGCTGCCTGGCTCAGTTCCAGCTTTTTGATGGCTAATTGGAGATGAGTGTCAGATTTTCTTTTCTAGGCTAGTTTCAAACCATGATTCTCAGATCTCAGCCTCCTGAATAGCTAGGATTGTAGGCATGAGCTGCCAGCGCCCAGCTGGAGGCCCAGCAGGTGACCACATCTTCAGATCCAGAAAGACCTGCCTCTCATGGAAGATTCTCCCTTCATCTCTGAGTGGCTTCAATCCCCAGGAGACTGTAGTTGTCTGCCAGACACAGGCACACTGGGGCTGTTTGAGTGGTTCGGCTTGGAGCTGGGGTTCTGGGGAGCATCTGAGGCTTGGGTGGAGGGCGGGACCTGTCTCTGCTGTCTCCAGCCATGCTGACATTCTAGGCAGTTCAAACCTCCAGGCTCTCCCAGCTTTGACTTTGCAATGCCATGCACATCTTACTGAGGACGACAAACACCTAAGACCAATGTGACTGATGTGTCTGTTCCCACTCCCTCTTCTCTGCCTCAGGAAGTATTGGCCAGTAGCTCTAGGAAACAGCACACACCACAAAATCACCCTCATTCACCTTTCCTATCACAGAACTTGAGCCCCTTGTAAGAGCTTGGTGGTGTAAGTGGACAGAGGCAGCAAACACTGCCATTTGTAATTGTGAAATAACCCTAGCTAAGCCACATGTGTCATCTAGGAAGTCACTTGTGAAGCACTCGCCCAGGTTTCAAGCCTCTCTGGCCTCTTTATTTTACAAATTGAAGCCCAGAGGCTTGGCACTGGTGGCTTACACCTGTAATCCTAGCTCCTCAGGAGTCTAAGATCTGAGGATCGCAGTACAAAGTCAGCCTAAGCAGGAAAGTCCATGACACTCTTATCTCCAATTAACCACAGCAAAAGCTGGAAGTGGCACTGTAGCTCAAGTGGTAGAGCGCTAGCCTTGAGCAAAAAGGAGCTCAGGGACAATGCCCAAGCCCAGAGTTTGAGCCTCAGGAATGGCAAAAAATACAAAATTTGAGCCAGGTGCTGGTGGCTTATGCCTGTAATCCTAGCTACTCAGGAGGCTGAGATCTGAGGATCACGGTTCAAAGCCAGCCCAGGCAGGAAAGTATGTGAGACTCTTATCTCCAATAAACCACTCAGAAAAAAAACAGAAATGGTGGTGTGGCTCAAGTAGTAGAGCGCTCGCCTTGAGCTGAAGAGCTGAGGGACAGCACCCAGGCCCAGAGTTCAAGCCCCACGACGAACAAAAACATGTGAGGCTCCACCAAGGTCATAGACAAGGCCAGCACCAAGCCAAGACCAAAGGGACCTTTGCATTTTGTCTCTTAAGTGCCAGCACTTGTCCACTCAAGTTGGAAAGACATGCTGTACCTGGCCAGCACCTCAGTGTTCCTGCTGTCATCATATGCGTCCTGCAGGTGCTCTGACTGCTTGTCTACAGGTGCCTGGAGCTTGGAGGAAAGAAAGCAGGTGCCTGGACGCTTCAAGGTAGCAGCCTATGCACTGCATGGCCCTGGGCTCACACCGCACCCACATCAAACGGAAGCCAACACTTCGGGGCCCGCTGACACTTCCCTCCAAGTCCTGGAGTATTTGCCAATGTCCAGTTGTTTACCAGAGTTGGTAAACCACTGGCTGCAGTAAAGGATGGGAGGGCAGAGGCCTGGCCCTTGGGGGAGGTAGGAAAGGCAGAGGAAAGGCAGAACAGTGAATGAGACCTGCTGCTTTTTTGGGGGGTGTGGGGACGGGAAGGGGTCAGTTGTGGGGCTTGAACTCTGGGCCTAAGCCCTGTCCCTGAGCTCTTCAGCTCAAGGCCAGTGTTTTACCACTTGAGCCACAGCACCACTTCTGGGTTTTCTGGTGGTTCATTGGAGATGAGTCACAAATGGGCTGGGAAGGTGGCTCAGTGGTAGAGTGCCTGCCTACATGCACACAGCCCTGGGTTTGATTCTTCAGCACCACATAAACAGAAAAAGCTGGAAGTGGCACTGTGGCTCAAGTGGTAGAGCATTAGCCTTGAGCAAAAAGAAACTCAGGGATAGTGCTTAGGCCCTAAGTTCAAGCCCCAGAACTGGCAACAACAACAATAACAAAAAAAGTCACAAACATTCCTGGTTGGGCTGACTGAAATGTGATCCTCAGATCTCAGCCTCCTGAGTAGCTAGGACGAAAGGCATGAGCCACCAGCACACAGCTTTTTTTTTTTTTTTTAATAGCATCCTGATACATTTGTTATTAGTTTTTTGTTTTGTTTTTAGTGCCAGTCCTGGGGCTTGAACTCAGGCCCCGGGTGCTGTCCCTCAGCTTTGTGCTCAAAGATAGCACACTTTCTACCACTTGAGCCACAGCTCCACTTGCAGCTTTTTCTGTGATTAATTGAAGACAGGAGTCTCATGGACTTTCTTGCCCAAGCTGTCTTTGAACTGTGATCTTCAGCTCTCAGCCTCCTGAGTAACTAGGATTACAGGCATGAGCCACCAGCGCCCGACACTTACGGGCTTTTACAAGATCACCAGCTATGTAGCATGCTGAAGGAGCTGGGGCGGCTGGCTCTGGTGGCCTAGATTTGGGGATGGAAGCAGCAGGGCACTAAGTTGATGGCTGAAACACAGTTCAGTTATAGAACTCGAGCACGGGAATGGAAATGGAGTGGCGAGAACAGAAGTCAGGGCAGGTGTTTTGAGCTTTGAGCAGGTGTTACCATTGACTGAGATGGGGAAATGGGTGTGGTGTGGGGGAGGAGAGGACACCAAGGGCTCTGCCAGCCACTGCTGGGCATGGACACCCTGGCAGAGATGCCAGGAGGTAGCCAGAGGTGAGTCTGGGCCCAGCACTTGCTGTGGAGGGGGGAGGGCTGGGGGTGGCTGCATTGCAGGAATGCTTTAAAGCCAAGGGTGCAGCTCAGTGCTAGCATGCTTAGCATGCTCCAGGCCCTGCATTCAGAAAAAATGATGTGCCTGGTGTCTGCACCTATAATCCAGCTTGTCAGGCTGAGCTGGGAGGAGCGGAAGTGCCAGGCCAGCCTGGCAAAAGGCCAGGAAGTAGATGAAGTCACTTAAAAGAGGGCGCAGGGTGAGGAAGAAAGCCTTAGATGAGCCCAGGGGAAGGTGCTATGCTGGCAGCATGGCGAGGAAAGAACGACTTCCTGGAACCAGAAAGGAATGGATGGCTAAAAACGGGGGGACTGGGAGCGTGGGGTGTCATATGCAAGAGAAGGGCATGCCATACATGTACCCAGAATGTGGCTCCAATTAAACTGAGAGATCATGGGGACAGGAAAGGGGACAAGACAGATTCCTGGCTGAGGGGCTGGCATAGAAGGGGGCAGAGGACCGGGTGCCTTGAAGACGAGCAGAGACCATCTCAGCCTAGCCAAGCCTCCGGGAGCAGGGCCCAGCCTTCTGTCCTGCCAAAACCA
Organism: Dipodomys spectabilis; assembly: GCF_019054845.1. Lineage (NCBI taxonomy): Eukaryota > Metazoa > Chordata > Mammalia > Rodentia > Heteromyidae > Dipodomys > Dipodomys spectabilis. The sequence continues at coordinate 225,775 of NW_024871449.1, forward strand.
CAGCTCTCCTGGCACGGTGGCCTTGCCAGCAAGGTCCCCTTGGGAGCAGGCAGCAGCACACACGCAGAGTGAGCTTCCCACAGAATCAGTGCACAGAAAGAAAGCTCATGCAGTCTAGTTCCATGCTATGGAGCATGACAAAGTCTGGTCCACATCCAGGTCAGCATCGGTTCATCCGAGGCCCCTTCTTGTCCCTTTCTGCCACAGTCCAGGACAACCATCCCCGCTGTTCACACACACATTGGTTGCGCCTGGTTTGGAGTTTGTGAGGGAAGTTATAGTGCCTACAGTGAACAACTGCATGTCAGCAGAGGAGCCCATGTGGCAGGAATTACGGCAAATAGCAGCAGAAACTGGCTTCAGATGAGTGCTGTGCACTGTGCCAAGTCCAACCTCTCAGTGGCTCACGCCTGCCATCCTAGTGACTCAGGAGGCTGAGATCTGAGAATCATAGTTCGAAGCCAGCCTAGGCAGGAAAATCTGTGAGACTCTTACCTCCAATTAACCATCAGAAAACCAAAAATGGAGTTCAAACCCTGCAACTGACAAAAAAAAAAAAGCTGGAGGGCTGGGGATGTGGCTCAGTAATAGAGTGCCTGCCTAGCATGCATGAAGTCCTTGGTTCAATTCCGGAAGTGGTACTGTGGTTTCAGTGGTAGAGTGCTAGCCTTGAGCAAAGGAAGCTCAGGGACAGTGCCCAGGTCCTGAGTTCAAGCCCCAGGACTGGCAAAAAAAAAAAAAAAGATGGAAGTGTAGCTGTGGCTCAAGTAGTAGATCATTAGCCTTTTGCACAATTGGCCAGGCCCTGTACTGGTATATACTGAAATATGCAGACAAACACCCCCCCTCCACACACATACACACAAAGCTGGAAGTGGTAGAGCATCAGCCATGAATGAAAAAGCTAAGCAAGAGCATGAGTCCTGAATTCAAGCCTGCTATAAACACATATACAAAAAAAGGTGTGCGCGCGTGCACACAAGTGAAACCCATGCTGTCCAGGGCATTAGCCACCGTGGCTGGTTACACACATACACACACACACACACAATTCTTCCATCCCCAAACTCATTAAAGGTCTATTGAAAAGAATAAGGTCTAGAACTTGAATGACACTTGCATGCTAGAGGTGGGGAGCAGGTGAGCCTGTGTGACTCAAGTAGCAGATCCTGTGCTGGGAGCAGATTTGCTACCAGCTAGGCCCTAGCTTGTTCTACTCAGAGCCAATAGCCCTAGGGTCCCTGCCACTAGTAACTGTCGCTTTTCCACCAAAAGCACAATCACATCTGAACTGGCTGAAGGCCAAAGCACTGGGTGTGGCATGCACGGGCAACTCCAGAGGCCTTCCAAGGTAGGGGTGGGGATGAGGAATGAGGACAGGAGCTTCAGATGGGAATATTCCACAAACAAGACACCAAACACCACACACCCGAGTCACACCTACACTTTTGTCTCTAGTGGAGCACTAGCCTGTATGCACAGCGCTTCCAGGGCTGCAGGGAGCTATCAGTGTCTACAAGCAGGCTCTCAGTAATCATTACTTTGTAAATGCCTAGCACTTGTTCTGTTCAGAACCCTCCATCCTAGCCTGCTGAATTAATTCCCTGAAGAGGGTGGTTCCTCTTCCCTCACTCATTCTGAATTGTCTGCAGCCCTTACCTGGGCTCCAGCCGCTCCTTCACCTTGGCGATGGAACGAACATAGGGCGTGATCTGCTTGGTGATGGTGGTCAGGTAGGCATTCTCCTGCTTCAGCTGGAGAAGGTCATGGAGCTGGGCTGCAGGTGCCAAGATCACAGTGTTGGGCTTTGGCAGTGTCAGACTCTTACCCTCAAGCCTGGCACAATCTAAAGATCCCGGGTCTTGCAGTGATCTCTAAAGGGCACAGCATTTGGTGCAGGAAGCTAAGCAAAGCTCTACAGGAAAGAACATGGGGAAGAGCCATGCATTGTTAACAGCTGGCTAGCGCACAGGTTAGCTCCAGCATGGGAAGTGGCTCAGCAATCAACCACTGCCTGGGACCTTCATAAATCTCCTGCTCCTTAGCCACGTGATGGTAGGATTCTTCCCAAATCTGAAAGAAAAGGGCGATGCTGGGGATGCCACTGCTGAGTAGGATCCCCCTCCCCCCGCATACTGTTCTGGTACTTAAACTCAGTGCATGGATGCTGTCCTTTATCTTCCTCTTAAGGCTGGGATTCTACCACTTGAGCCACAGCTCCACTTCTGGCCTTTTTTTGGGTGGGGGTGGGGGTGGTTAATTGGTGATCAGAGTCTCATGGAGTTTCCTGCCTGGACTGGCTTCAAACCATGATCCTCAGATCTCAGTCTCTTGAGTAGCTAGGATGACAGGCTGAGCCACTGGCTCCCAGGTAGTTACTTTTGAGATATTTGCGTTTTTGCCAGGGTGGCTTTCTGTGTGTCTGGGATGATACAGACATGACAGGTGTACAACTTTCTATTGTTGAGATCTCAAGAACTTTTTGCCCAGGCTGGCCTTGAACTGTGATCTTTGAGATGACCACTTCCTAAGAAGCTAGGGTTACAGGCATGCACCACTATGTCTAGCTCCACTAGAAGCAATTCTGCTTCAGAAACTCCTACTTGGATGGCTGGAGGCTTGACTCAACAGTAGAGCACCTGCCTAGTAAGCACGGGGTGCTGAGTTCAAGTCCTAGTACTACCAAAACAATAAGAGAGAGAAATGTCGGCTTGGAGCGTCGTCTTTCCCTCGGCCCAGCTGGGTCCACATGGTGCCTGATGGCCGAGCCTAAGGTTCCAACACCCCTCCCTCGGATGGCGCGCCGGCCCAGGCCCGCCTCTTCCGGTCGCGGGGTTCCCGGGGGTCTCCCGCCGGCGCAGGGGCAGGCGCGGGGCTCCCGGGCGCTACCTCCTGGAAGACAGCTCTCGTGCCCTCCACGGAGGCGAACTCGGAGGCGATCTGCGCGTCCAGCTGCAGGGACCTGCGCAGGCTGTCCCCCATGATCTCGGCCTTGGTGAGGTCGCGGTGCAGCTCCTGCACCTGATCCTTCAGGCTCTGCACCTCCCCCTGCAGCGCCTGCGCAAGGGGGGGGGAGGGGAGAAGGCGGGGCCGGGGCGAACACGAGGCGGGGCTACCTCAGGACAGGGCGGGGCCGGGCGAACACGAGGCGGGGCTACCTCAGGACAGGGCGGGGCCGGGCGAACACGAGGCGGGGCTACCTCAGGACAGGGCGGAGCCGGGCGAACACGAGGCGGGGCTACCTCAGGACAGGGCGGGGCCAGGCGAGGGGCGGAGCAGGACGGGGCGGGGTTACCTCCGGATGGGGCGGGGTCTGGAAGGGCGGGGCTAATGAGGGGAGAGGCAGGATGGGGCGGGGCGTTACTGACTTCCGGGGCGGGGCGGGAGCCGTCCCCGCCCACACTCACCCGGTAGGACTCTTCGTAGCGCCGACAGTGCTCGGTGAAGGGCGTGTCCGCGCCCTCGGCCAGCAGCACCTGGGTGCTGACGGCTCGGTGCGGCGAGGGTTTCGGGACCGGCGACCCTGGGGGCCCCCGCAGCGCCTGGCGTCCGGAGCCCCCGGCCAGCCTGCGGAGAGGGGAGTGTGGGGGCGCCGTGCACCCCTTCCCCGACCCGCAGCTGCGCGGGGAGCCCGAGACCCCGCCCCGGGGCCGGGCCGCCCCGGCGGTGGCAGCGCGGACGCGGACGCAGGACCCGGCCGCGTCGGCCCCCGACTCCCACCTCAGCCTCTCCAAGTGCCCCGGGCTCGAGCCGCCCCGCCCCGCAGCCCGGAGCCCGGCGCCCCGACGCCCCGCTCACGTGCGCGGCAGCAGCGGCTCCAGGCAGCGCGCGAACTCGGCGCGGTGGTCGCTGGCGATCTGGGGGTCGGGAGGGGGTTCCGGCGGCCGCCCGCCCGCGGGGTCCCCCGCCCCTCGTTCGCGGGGCGCCCGCGCACCTTGCTGCTTTGAGCTGGCCGTAGACGGTGCGGCCGCGCCACGATGCCCTGCAGCCTCTCCATCAGCTCCTGCGGGGAGGGCGGCGGCCGCAGGCGCGCGAGGTGGGGGGGGACGGCCCCGGTGAGCGTTATAGCTGGGGTCCCGGGGTATTCCTGGGGTCCCGCACTGTCCCTGAGCTTTTGTGCCCCACCACTTTGAGCCACGGGGCCATTTCCGGGTTTTGGGTGAGGTTTCAGTTAACTGCAAATAAGAGTCTTCCGGACTTTCCTGCCCGGGGCGGCTTCGAACCTCTATCCTCTGATTTCAGCTTCCTGAGCCATGGATGCCTACTTACACTATGTGTTTTAAAAGAGATATACTTCCCTGACTTCCAGGCTTCACAGTTCGTCCGGCCCTTCCCTCCCTTCCCTTCTTCCTTCCTTCCTCCCTCCCCCTCCCCCCTTTGCTAGTACGGGAGCTCAAACTCAGGGCCTGGGTGCGGGACTTTAGCTTTTATCCACTCAAGGATGGCATGCTAGCTTCTCAGTGGTTCACTGGAGATAAAGAGTTTCACAGACTTTCCTGTCCAGGCTAGCTTCAAACTGTTATCCTCAGACCTCAGACTTCTGAGTAGCTAGGATGACAAGAATTAGCCACTGGTGCCTGGCTTTGTTCTTAAAAGGTACTCACCTGACGCCTAAAGTATAGATGATGGGGTGAAGGCAGCCCCAGAACCCCCCTGGCTTACTAAACCCTGAAGTGGCACTTTTGTACACAGGGCGGACCCCTAGGCTGGGGGTGGGGGTGGGGGCCTGGAGACTCACATAGCCCAGGTCCAGGAATTCAGCCTTGTTGGCCAGGCTGAGGAAGGAGGAGCAGATAACCAGGTGAACCTGCAGTGGAGATCAGGTGATGCCTGGCGCCTGGCCTCTGGGCCGGGGTGCCCCGCCCTGTGCCCCTAGATCCGCTTACTTGCAGGGTGGGCAGCAAGGCAGCTAGGCGGGAGAGCTGGTCCTTGAAAGCCTTGTCTTTCTCTTCGTATTGGCTGGGGAGGAGCAGGCTGCCAGGGCTCCAGGGGAAAGGCTGCCCGCCCTCCCCTGGGGGTCTCAGATCTGCAGTCTTACTCTCCTCCCCAGAGTACCTTCCCGCTTTGCTGAGGGCCACCTGGATGGATGTCTTACTCCCCAGGTGGAGTACATGTTTAGGCTTTGGTCTGGGTACTTACATACCAAGGGGTAAGGGAACGGAGCCCTGCCCCACTCACCTCTGCACAGCCTGTAGTAGCAAAGCTTTTCTCTCTGCCAATTTGTCCTGGGAGAGAAAGCCCCCCACTGACCCACCTGGTTGTGTCATCCCCCTCCCCTCCACTACTCTGGGGCATGGTGCAGGGGTGCTGGCTAGCTCCCCGACTTGTCCAAAGGCCTTCCTTCCTGCTTACCAGTGCCTGAGAGCCTGGGCACCCTCATCTTAAATGTCACCTCCCAGGTGTAGACTTTGCAGACAATCTCCCCCTCCCCCATGCCCCCAAGCCTGGCCTGGCCGTCCCCCTGGGATTCTCCAGGGAGCGGTGAGTGACTGGATGACCTGTAGGCAAGAAGACGGCTCATCATCTGCCCCAGGACACTGGAAACTCACAAGGGGGAGGCCCTCCCTCCCTCCCTCCTTCCCTGGTGGTGCTGAGGAATCTGCACAGCACGCCTTCCCCCCTGCCCTTACCTGCAAGCTGCTGAAGAGGGTGTGGATAGCTGCTTCCTCCTCGGAAGCGCTACGACGCACCTCCTCCACCATGGCCTGCAGCAGCTCCATGGCCTCCCGAGTGGCCTTCTGCAGGGCCTTCACCGCTTGGGGACAGGGCGGCCTCAGGGGCCCAGCTCCCGGGTTCTTACATCCCCTCCCCTTCCTGGATCAGGTCCCAACCTGCGCTCACCATGACTGCCTGCTCTAGCCGCTCGCAGCCCTGCAGGTAAGCGGATTCCAGGTCCATGCAGTGGGCCCGGCTCTCCCTGCAGGGGGGGGGCAGCTAAGAAGACTGGCTCGGACACCCTTGGCCCCCTCCCCTCTTGCTCCCCCAACGCACCCCTGCAGGTCCCGGAAGCAACGGATGCACAACAAAGACTTCTTGTCCATGGAGAACAGGATGAAAGGCTCCCCGTGAAGAGCTGCGCAGCAGGGTGGGGCAGGGGAGGCTGCCATGAGCCTCGGGCGGTGCCGCCCGAAGCCCCGCCCACGGGGGTCCCCATGCCTTACAGCACTTCTGGATGACATCGTGGCTTCTCTGGCCCAGGGCCACGATGTTGTGGCTCTCAAACATGCGTGCCCTGTGCGTCTCTTCACGGCAGTGAGCACACAGCGGCTGCCCGCAGGTGTTACAGAAGTACGTGGTCTCAGCGTCCTGGGGGCAGGAGCACTGGCTCAGGTTGCCTTCCAGCCCAGGCCTCCAGACCCCCAGCTCAGCTGGCCAGGGGCGGACTACACCGCACATGTCACTGAGTGAGTCTGTCCCAGCCTGAGGCATGTCTGAGGCTAAACACAGTCCTTTCCTGTCATCCCATCATCTGGCACTCCAATGTACCCATTTACAGATGAGGACACGGAGGCCCAGAGCTAGGTCAGTAGATGTGGAAAGGGCCTGTCTCTTCCCCCTGGAAGAGACAGTTCTTTGGGAATTTGGTGCAGAAACTGTACTGCAAAATATTGTGTGTGTGTGTGTGTGTGTGAGAGAGAGAGAGACAGACAGACAGAGATATAGAGAGGGAGACACAGAGTGCTTTTCAAGCTCCATTTGGCCCCTTTAGTGGTGGAGAAATGATAGTGTCCATCCTGGCCATCTGAGGTTACAACTCCGTGGAGATGGGCAGGTCCAGAGCTGAGAGTCCAGGGCTTAGGTTGCAGCCGTGGGAGTCATTCCTGGCAAAGCCTGTGTCAGAATAAAGCCCAACTCCTTCTGTTGGCAATCAAGGCCACTCCTCAGTCTCCTAGCTCTGCTTGCTCACGCGGGGATTATCTGCTCTTCTGTACTGTGCTTTGTCTTTCTTCCCTTCCTTCCTTCCTTCCTTCCTTCCTTCCTCGCTCTGTCTCTCCCCCCCCCCCCCCTTGTTCTGGTTCCTGGGCTTGAACTTGGGGCTGGTCCCTTACCTCTTTCCACTCTAGGCTAACACTCTACCACATAAGCCACTTCTGGCTTTTTGGTGGTCAACTAGAGATAAGAATCTCACAAACTTTCTTTTTTTTTTTTTTTTTAATTTTATTTTATTGTAAAGCTACTATACAGAGGGTTACAGTTACATGAGTGAGGTAATGAGTACACTTCCTCTTGAACATTGTCTCACAAACTTTCTTGAACTATGACCCTGGGATCTCAGTGTCCTGAGTAGCTAGGTTTTCCTAGCTTGGGGTGAGCTGGGGGGCAGGAACATCTATCTCCAACTGCACTCTCCTGCACCCCTTAGTTGCTTACTTGTGCTTGCTCAGGTAGCAGGAGGCCTCAAGGAACGCTTTATACCTGTGCATTGGGGTCCCCTTCCTGTGCCAGGTCACAACTCCACCAACTTGAATCCACTGGCCTCCACCTCGCCAGTGTCTGACCTCTGACTCAAGTCACTTGGACATCTGTCTCCATGTGCGGGTGAATAACAGAACTACGTCGGGACATGAGATGCGCTGAGAGGGGGTTGAGAAATCTTCCTCTGGTGTGGACACGGGGTGTATGCTGCGAGTGTAGGGAGCACACCACCTGCCACCACCACTGCCCTCCTTCCCCCTCGGCCTCCCCTGCCTGCCTCCTTGCTGCACTCCAGGCCACAGTTGACACAGTTCACCACCTCCATGCGGTCTCTGGAGCTGTCCACCAGGAACTGCAGCAGCTGGTCCACGGGTGGGAGCCCACCGGGACCCTTCACCAGGGTCTGGTGCCTGTGGGGGGACTGCAGCCAAGAACAAACCTCCAGGGCAAGAGCCTCCCCAGCCTCACCCCTTCCATTCCAGCGTCTGCTAAAAATAGCCAAGTCCCATCTACTGCAGCCCAAGGCTTGCTATAAATAGGCAGCCAGTACCTACCCTGACCCCCTACCCTTGCCCAGTAGCGGGCAATCCTGCCGAATGATGGGGACTGGACCTCATGTGTGAAGCTTTCCATTACCCATGAGCACTCTTGCATGGGGAAAATTTAGGATCTCTAGGTCTTGGGTCCGTGGAAGGTGGCTTAAGAGTTCTGAGACCCTTTTGAGAGTTACTGGGGGTGGCCTGACTTTTCTTGTCCTCTGACATTTTGGGGGGTGGGGGGTCAGTACTGGAATCTGAACTCAGGGCTTTGCTTTTGGCTCTACTACTTGAGCCCCATGTTTAGCCCCTTTTAGTTTAGGTTATTATTATTGTTACTATTATTTTGTGCCTATTATTGTTGATGATTATTATTACTTTGTGCTGGTCCTGGGATTGAAACTCAGAGCCTGGGTGCTGGTGCAGGAGCTGTTTTTGCTCTACCACTTGAGCCACAGCTCCACTTCTGGAGGTAAGAGTCTCATGGACTTTCCTGCCTGGGCTGGCTTTGAACTCTAATCCTCCAGCCTCCTGAGGGTTAGGGTTACAGGTGTGAAGTATCAGCACCAGGCTTGCTTTAGGTTATTATTATTATCACTAAGAGCATTTTGTTTTTGTTTTCCCAGGCCTTGCTCTGAGCCTTGCCTTGGGCTGTTAACCTGACCTGTTCAGGGGAACGTGCAGGTTTGGGCCTGGAGATAAGGGGTGTGGGGAGGCCCCCTCGGTCCCGCTCGCCCCCCCTGTGCCTCCCCCCCCCCGCCCCCCCCCCCCGCCGGCTCTGCGCCTTCCCCCCTCCCCGGTGGGGTGGGCCCCGTCTGCTTCCGCCCTCCCCCCCCCCAGCCGGCTCTGCGCCTTCCCCCCTCCTCGGTGGGGTGGGCCCCGTCTGCTCCCCCCCCCGCCCCCCGCCGGCTCTGCGCCTTCCCCCCTCCCCGGTGGGGTGGGCCCCGTCTGCTTCCGCCCTCCCCCCTCCCCCTCCCCCCCCCCCCCCCCGCCGGCTCTGCGCCTTGCCCCCTCCTCGGTGGGGTGGGCCCCGGCCGCTCCCGGCCGCTCCCGCCCGCCGGGCACTCACTGGCACAGCGGGCAGGCCAGGCGGCCCTCGCGGGCCCGGCCGCGCAGGCAGGCGGCGCAGGCGTGGTGGAAGCAGTCCAGCAGGCAGGGGCGCTCGTACCGCGCGCGGCACAGCGGGCAGGCCAGCGGGGCGCCCGCGCCCTCGGGGGGCGCGAAGATGGCCCCCGACATGGGTCGGGCGGCGCAGGGCCGCGGGCCGCCGAAGTCCGGAGAGGGAGCCGGGAGAGGGGCCCCGCCGTGGCCCTGGCCGCCCGAAGGTCAGGCGCACCGCCCGCCTCCCGCCCGCTCCCGGCCTCCTCCCACCCCCAGGGCCCCGCCCTGCGTCCTCGGCTCAGCGCAGCTGGCTCGAGGTCCGGCGGGCCGGGTCCCGCCTCCACCTTCTCCCCGGTGATGCAGCCTCATGGTGGCTCACGCTTGAAATCCTAGTCACCCTGCCAGACTGCGATCTGAGGACCACGGGTTTGAAACCAGCCTGGGCAGAAAGGTCTGCGAGGCTTGTGTGTCTAATCAACAGCAAAGTGTTGGACTGGAGGCATGGTTGAAGTGGTAGAGTACCAGCAGTGTGCACAAAAGCCCAGGGATGGTACAAGGCCCTGAGTTTAAGCGAGAGAGAGAGAGAGAGAGAGAGAGAGAGACAGAGACAGAGACAGAGAGAGAGAGAGAGAGATGAAGTGCTGACCTGGCACTAAGCAGGGGTTTTCTGAATGACCTTAGCAAGAGGTGTCTTAGTAGTTGATTGGCAAAAATCTGGGTTTCACAAAAAAAAAGAGAAAGAAAAAAGCAGAAGCTGGGCGTCAGTGGCTTACCTACTCAGGAGGTTGAGATCACGGTTCAAAGCCAGCCTAGGCAGGAAGGCCCATGAGACTCTTATCTCCAATAAACCACTAGAAAACCAGAAATGGCGCTGTGGCTCCAGCAGAACTCTCACCTTGAGCTGAAGAGTTCAGGGGCAGCGCCCAAGCCCAGAGTTCAAGCCCCATGACATCCAAAAAAAAAAAAAAAGGAAGAAAAAAGCAGAGATTGGGCACCACACACAGAGGCATTTCTTGCAAGAAGCTCGGTGTAGAGAAGGAAGACCTGGGGTAGGAAGTGAAGTCACAGCAAGGCCCAGAGACAGGATCTCCTAAAGATGCTGAAATGATCCAGAAAGGAGATGAACTATGTGATGATTGCTCAGCAGAGGCAAGGGCTGCTGGGCTGCTGTCCCCTGTAGCAGGTGTGTGATCGGAGGGAGTGGGTGTGGTGGCAGAGGGGAGCAAGGACACTTCTCTGAAAGCCACAGGGGGTCAGGCGGAGGGTCTCCTGGTAGAGCTGTGGCTGGAGGTGGGTGCACAGGTTTTGTGTCAACTGCAGGTTCTCTTTATGTCACTTCTGTTGTCCCAGCAAGGGGAGGCATTAGCTGTGAAGGGGATAGGCAGAGGGAGTCGTGTTCTGACCAGAGGTGCACACTTCAGGGTTGCTGGCCGCCCTGAGGGCTCTGTCAGTCAAGGCAGGTAAGAAGCTGCCACATTGTAGAAGCTCCTTGACTTTTAGTGGGGTCGCAGGCCAAGAAACCCTTACAATGAAAAAGCATTGACTGCTTCTAAGCCACTACAGGGCCCACTCGGCACCCAGCCAGCACAGAGGCGCACAGCTGCAGACCTTGCTGTCCCATGGACCTACCACTGGAGCTAGCTGCTGTCCAGCATCATCAAAGAATCAAATCCAGGATCACCAGGAAAAGACCCAAACTCCAGACTCATTCTGTTTCTACTGAATGCTTAACCCTTTCCTCCTCTTCCTCTTCTTTCTTCCTCCTTTTCTTCCTCCTCCTTCTTCCAGTCTTGGGGCTTCAACTCAGTGGCTGGGTGCTGTTCCTGAGCTCTCTGTGCTCAATGCTAGCACTTTACCACTTAAGCCACAACGCCACTTCTCACTTCTGGCTTTTTCTGTTTCTGTGTTGCTGAGGATTCAAACCCAGGGCTTCATGCATGCTAGGCAAGCACTCTACCACTAAGCCACATTCCCAGACCTGCACAGCCCTTTCTCACCACTATACAACCGAAACAGCGAGGGAGGGCACCAGCTGCCGTTCTCGCCTCATTCATGTGGTCCTTCTTTTTTTTTTGGTCAGTCGTGGAGCTTGAACTCTGTGCCTGGACGCTGTCTCTGAGCTCTTCAGCTCAAGGATAGTGCTCTACCACTTGAGCCCCAGGGCCACTTCTGGCTTTTTTCTGTGTATGTGGTACTGAGGAATCAAACCCAGGCTTCATGCATGCTAGGCGGGGATTCTACCACTAGGTCACATTCCCAGCCCTATGCAGTCCTTCTTTGGACCTGTATTTGTCTCTTCTTTTTCCCTCAGGAGTCATTCGTTTCTGCACTTATCTTGAATCCAGGATCATCAGGACTGATGGATAAACATCTTTGAACTAGCCGAGCGCTGGTGGCTCACGCCTGTAATCCTAGCTACTCAGGAGGCTGAGATCTGAGGATCGCGGTTCAAAGCCAGCCCGGGCAGGAAAGACCGTGAGACTCCTATCTCCAATAAACCACCAGAAAACCGGAAGTGGCGCTGTAGCTCAAGTGGTAGAGCACTCACCTTGAGCTGAAGAGCTGAGGGACAGGGCCCAGGCCCAGAGTTCAAGCCCCACGACTGACCAAAAAAAAAAAAATCTTTGAACTGGGTGTGTACGTATATGTGTGTGTGTGTCGGGGGTGGGGGTAGTTCTAGCTAATAATCAGGAGGATGAGATCTGAACTGTAACCAGTTCAAAGCCAGCCTGGGCAGGAAAAGTCTGTGAGACTATTTCCAATGAGCTATCACAAAAGATAGACATGGCAGTGTGGCTCAACTGAATCATAAACCCTGAGTGAAAAAGCTGAGGGGAGGTGCTCAGGCCTGGGTCCGAGCCCTGGTAACCCCGCCCTGAATGCCCCATACCACAAATAAACTACAGAAAATCTTCAACTGGAACTGAAACTACGCCCAAGGTGCTGGAGGCGTGGCTCAGTTGGCAGAGTGCTACCCAGTGAGCAATAGTGGCAGATAGAGCTGGAGCTCGAAGAAACAACACCCAGGGCTGGGAAGGTGGCTCAGTGGCAGAGCGCTTGCCTTGCATGCCTGAGGCCCTGGGTTCGATTCTCCAGGACCACATAAGCAAAAAGAAAGAAAAAAAAAAGCCCAAAGTGGCGCTGTGGCTCAAGTGGTAGAGCACTAGCCTTGAGCTGAAGAGCTGAGGGACAGCGCCCAGGCCCAGAGTTCAGTCCCCACAACCGGACCCAAAACAAAACAACAAAAAAAGAAACAACACCTGAGCATCAACGGAGCCTCTCAGGACAGCCCCCCCCCAGTCCCCTCCCACAAGGACAGTTACCATAATGATCAGGTTGTACCCCTGAGAATGGCAGCAGAACATCTTCTCCAGACCCCAGAAGAACTAGAGGTCAGGCAACGATCAGGCCACTGGCCAGACCAACATACTGGCTCTTGTCAGCCACACAAATCTCAACCTTCTTTGTCTGTCTGTCTTTTTTTTTGCACTAGTCCTAGGGCTTGAACTCAGGCCTGGGCACTGTCTTGAGTTTCTTGTGCTCAAGGCTAGCACTCTACCACTTGAGCCACAGCACCACTTCTGGCTTTTTCTGTGTATGTGGTACTGAGGAATGGAACCCAGGGCTTCATGCATGCTAGGCAGGCACTCTATCACTAAGCCACCTTCCCAGCCTCTCTCTTGTTTCTGTTTACTATAAAATCTGAGTTTCTGTTAGTCCCTTGAAGATGGATTTGGGGCTTACTGAACCCCTTTATCTCTCTTTTTCCCAGTGTGTTCACGTTGATTAAATTTCTCCTTTCTTTTCACCACTGCTCATCTTTCTGGTGTGTCAGGTGGTCCAGCCCAGTCTTTTGGGACTCCCCTGCTGGAGATTTTGCTCCAAAACCTCTAGTTACAAAATCCTAGGTAGTAAGCTGGGCACTGGGGCTCACACCTGCAATCCTCACTACTTCAAAGGCTGCTATCTAAAGATCACAGTTTGAAGCCAGCGCAGGCAAGAAAGCCAGTGAAACTCTTATTTCCAATTAACCAAAAAGCCAGAAGTGGGGGCTAGGAAGGTAGCTCAGCGCTTGCCTTGCATGAATGAGGCCCTGGGTTCGATTCCTCAGCACCACAAAAGCAGAAAAAAAAAGCCGGAAGTGGCACTGTGGCTCAAGTGGTAGAGTGCTCGCCTTGAGCTGAAGAGCTGAGGGACAGCGCCCAGGCCCAGAGTTCAGGCCCCACAACCGGACCCCCTCCAAAAAAAAAGCCAGAAGTGGAGCTGTGGCTTAAGTGGTAGAGCACTAGCCTTGAGCAAAAAAGCTCAGGGACGGAGCTCAGGCCATGAGTTCAAGCTCATAAATTTGGGGTTGTCTACAGATTTTAACAGAGAAAAGTATACTCTGAAGGTTGCCTTTTTTTGTCCCCCCAATGCTGTATTTCAAACCCTGATCCTTGTTCATGCTAGACAAGTAACCTACTATTAAGCTACATTTCCAGCCCAAAGCATAAAGACTTACTAACTAGGTAACCTAAGAGGAAAAATCAGAGCTGTAGTGGGCTGGGGGCAAATCTCAGAATGCTCGCCAACCCTGGATTCAATCTCCAGGTTCAATCTGCAACAAAACAAACTACTCTACACCTGGAAACCAAACACAGTAGGTGAGGCAGAAGCAGTTAGCTCTCCAGGGTGGTATTATAATGTAGATGCTCGGAGCGGAAACTCCGGAGGTGGGCTGCTCAACCGGGAGCTCTGAGAAGGAAATACAGATGGTTTGGCACGTGGAGGAAGAACTACAAACCTAGCTAAGAGCCTGTAGCTCATGTCTGTAATCCTAGCTACTCAGGAGGCTGAGATTTGACTATCATGGTTCAAAGCCAGCTTGGGCAGGAAAGTCTGGGAGACTTATCTGGAATTAGCCACCAAAAAGCTAGAAGTGGAGTTGTGGCTCAAGTGGTAGAGCTCCAGCATTGAGTACAAAGCTCAGAGACAGCACCCAGGCCTTATATTGCAATTCCAGGACCTGCATTCCCCCTCTAAACAAAACAAAACTGAGCAAACGAAAACTACAAACTGCTTTCCCCTGCTGCCTCTAAATGCTCTAACAGCCACTGCCTGCCAGGTAGAAGAATGAGACTCTCCAGCAGAGTACAGTGGCTTGTCTGTAATCCTAGCTATTCAGGATGTTTAGATCTGAGGACTGAGGTTAAAAGCCAGCTTGGATAGGAAGGTCCAATGAACTACCAGAAAACCGTAAGTGGAGCAGTGGCTCAAGAGGTAGAGTGCCAGCCTAGAGCAAAAGAAATTCAGTACCTAGGCCCTAAGCTCAAGGCTCAGTACCAGCACATAAACAAGAAAAAGATGGGAGACCCGCAATAAAACAGAACAGAGAAACAGGAAGGAAGACCTCCCTGGCCTCCCACCTAGAAGCAGCTACCAAAGCAAAACGTTTGTACAGCCCATTCTCTACTTTGCAAAGCTAAGAGAACAGCCGGTAGCTTTGGAGCCCGGTAACTAGCATCATACTCCCCTGTTTAAACCTAGACCAATCAGCATGGGCCTGTGTCTCCTCCAGATTATAAATCAGACCAAGACAGGGCTTTTGCTGAGCAAGGACATTTGAAAGGGGGTAGCCTGGGGGTTGGGGTGTACGCAAGTGAACCATCCCTATTCAGATCGTGGATGATTCCATAAAGATACAGGGGCATCTGGGTAAACGGGCTGGGCTGTAAGCTTAGAGATGAATCGACTTGCTACTCCACGTGCAGCCCTAGAAGCACCCAAGTCTGGGTTTTTGGGACGTGCGGGTCAGGCCTCGGAAACGCTGAAATGGAACATGCATTTTATTTATTTACTAATTGTTTTGGTCCTGGGGCTTGAACTCAGGAGCTGGGCGCTGTCGCTGGGCCTTTGTGGTCTCAGACTTTTCTGCCTAGGTAGCTTGCTGGTCCTCAGATCGCAGCCTCTTGAGTAGGTAGGATTGCAGGGAGAGCCTCCGGCGTCCGGCTTGGAATGTGCATTTACGTCAGATCCTTTTCGCTTGTGTGTGTGTGTGTCAGTCCTGGGGCTTGAACCCTGGGCCTGGGCGCTGTCCCTGCGCTCTTCAGCTCAAGGCCAGCGCTCTGCCACTGGAGCCGCAGCGCGGCTTCTGGCTTTAGTTCTGTGTGTGTGGTGCTGAGGAATCGAACCCAGGGCCTGTGCATGCAAGGCAAGCGATCGACCACCAGACCACCTTGCCAGCCCCTTTTTTGCGGGTTTGGCCAGGTGCTGGCCCAAGACTTCCGGCGCTGGGCAGCGAGGCGGCCCGGGGCAGGGACCGGGGTCCCGGAGGCTGGGGCGCGCGCGCTGCCGGGCGGGCCGGCCTCCCCCTCCCCGCGGCGGTGGGCCAGCCCCGGGGCCTGCGCTCGGGGCTCCCGGCCGCCCCGGAACTCCTCGCAAGGGACACGGACCGGCGCCCTGCCAGCCGCCCGAGCCGCACCTCCACTTCCGGCTCGCGGCGCCGCGTGGTTTAGTCCGCCCGGGCGGGCGTCGACCTCGGAGCTCGGCCTCCCGAGTCGGCCGGGAGCGCAGGCTGGGCCGGGGCGCCGCGAGCGCTCGGGGCGGCGGGGCCGCTCATCTCCAGCCGTCTCGGGGCGGGATGTCCGGATCACAGGCCCGCGGCTTCCGGCGAGGTCAATTTCCTAACCCAGGGCTTCCTTCCCGAGACCTTCAGGAGTCGAGCTCAGCCGCTCGTTTGCCGTGCCCCCCCCCAGTCATGCGCAGTGGAACCGGCCGTCCCGCCTCCCGCGGCCCTCAGCCCCGCCTCCTGCGGCCCTCCGCCCCGCCTGAGAGAGCACGGACTCCACACGCCGGGAGAACCAATCGCTCTCAGATCGCGCGCAGCCCCGCGAGCTGCGGCGATCGAGGGGCGGGGCGGAGCGATTGATGTGGCCTGAGCCCTGCGTGCCCTGCGCGCCGCGGGCTCTTTGCGTCTGCGCGGTGCGTCTCGCTCCCTTTCTGCCTCCGCTGCCGCCATGGCGCCCGTGGTTAGTACGGCTCCGCGCGAGGCCTGGGCCCCGGGGCGGCACGCGGGCCTTCCCGGCTGGCTCCCGTCCAGGCTCGCGGGGGACGGCGCTTTGCAGCGTCCGGTCCGGGTGGATTGGCGGGGCGGGCGGAGCGGGCCGGGCCAGCTGCCGGGCCCAGCACGTTGTGGGCGGGGAGGCCGCGGCCTGAGGCCCGTGAGGGAGACCCGGGGCGCAGGGCTCCTCGCGGGCCGCGGCCGGCGGGAGGCTGGAGCCCGGCCTCGGGCCTGGCCACCTGGGCGAGACGGGGGGAGGGCGGAAGGGAGCTGCGGGGGGCCGCACCTCCGGAAGCCCGGGGTCGGGATGGGCTCCCGCCGGTGGCCGGGACTCCGGGAGCAGGTCGGCGCCCGAGGTGCCTCCTGGCAGCCTCGGAGAAAGCTGGCTTGTCAGGGTGCAGCCCCTTTTTGGTGGAGGACGAAGACCCCGACCTCACCTCGGAGTCCGCCTGCGGCTGGGCTGTGCGGCTCCGCGGAGCCACGCACTCCGCCCGCCGCTCGCCCTCCTCCCGGGGCACCGGGAAAACATGGTTTCCCTCCCGATCCTGCTTGATCTTTCACCCCGGGCCTCCCTCGTTCGCATCTTTGGTTGTATTTCCGTTCTTTTCTGCCTCCGCGGGCCTTCAGGTGCCCTGTGCGTGTGTCGGCTTTGGGTTGAAGTGCTTGCGGGGAGCCATCAGGTCCGCTGTGGGCGGGTGTGCTTGCTGATCCTCGGCCGGCCTCCGCACCGTAGCCGGGTTCAGACCCAGGAGAGTGGTTTTTTATAGCTACTTAAATGTAAACCCACCCAACACAGGCTTAAGTGTGCTTTTTAACACGAACAGAGTTAAGTATTTGGGAAACTTTCTAGAGAGCATATGCAGCTAAGAAGGCTATACAAGTGCATTTTGGCGGTGCCAGGAGTTTGTAGAAATAGCAGTATTTATGCTCCTCTGCAAGAGTAAAGACACTAAACTCAAGGGATGTTTTTTATGCCTGGTGGTTTGAAATGGTCAACCAATGAAAATGCCTGAAGTTGTTGACTGTTTTGTTTTGTTTTTGGTTTTTGGTCATGAGGCCTGAACTCTGGGCCTGGCGCTGTCCATCAGCTCAAGGCTAGCGCTCTACCTTCCGGCTTTTTTTTCCTGCTACATTTCCGGCTTTTTTTTTTTTGGGTCCGGTAGTGGGGCCTGAACTCTGGGCCTGGGCGCAGTCCCTCAGCTCTTCAGCTCAAGGCTAGCGCTCTACCACTTGAGCCACAGCGCCACTTCCGGCTTTTTTCTTTTTGCTTATGTGGTGCTGAGGAATCGAACCCAGGGCTTCATGAGTGTAAGGCAAGCGCTCTACCACTGAGCCACCTTCCCAGCCCCCGGCTTTTTTTTCCCTGCTTATGTAGTACTGAGGAATTGAACCCAGGGCTTCATGCATGCAAGGCAAGCACTGTACCACTGATCCACCTTCCCAGCCCCTGACAGGTGTTTTAGTATATTACTCCGCAACAGTGTAGAAACTGAATAGAATAGGGAGATAGGATTAAGGGAAAAGAGCTACAGTGCTGGAGGGTCACACAGTCCACAGAGATACATTAAGGATGATTCCACATCAGAGTTCTTTGTAGGCTCCACCTTTAGTCCTGGAATAAAATAAAGGCATTTAGAGCACATAGAAGCCATGTCTACTGTGGTTTGTGACAAACTTTCATGTTTGCAAGGATTGGGCAGGCTAGGAAGTTCAAGAATGGTGTCCTCATCCAAAGGGGATTACTCCCCACCCCATGTTTGTAGCCTGGCTTTCCCTTATCTCTCTGCCAGAGTGGATAGAGAGATGCTCTTGATGCTCTAGCAGAAGAACTCATCTGCAGGATTTTGTGTTTAATGGGCTTTTAGATTTTTTTTGTTTTATTGTATTTTTTTGCTGACAGATTTCAGTTTTATCTGTATTTTTTTTTTTTTTCTAGAAAAAGCTTGTGGTGAAGGGGGGCAAAAAAAAGAAGCAGGTTCTGAAGTTCACCCTGGACTGCACCCACCCTGTAGAAGATGGAATCATGGATGCTGCCAATTTTGTAAGTTTTGTCTTGTTACACTTGTGAACCTTCTGATGCTGTTGAGACCTGGACATGCACAGGCTTGAGACAGCTTCCACTTCTGACCAGTTATTTACTCAGTGTATGAGGGCTATGTAGTTTGTTCATACATGCACACACACATGTACCATTACTGAGCCTCAGGACTTCCTTGGTATTCTACCATTAGTATATTTATTTGTTAGAATTTTTTTGGCCAGTTCTGGGGCTTGAACTCAGGGCATGGACACTGTCCCTGCACTGCTGCTGCTACATTTTGTTTTTTGTTGGTCAGTGGGTTTGAATTCCAGGCCTGGGCGGCTGTCTTTGAGCTCTTCAGCTCAAAGGCAAGCATTCTACCACTTGAGCCACAATACCACTGGTTTTCTGGTGGTTAATTGGAGATAAGAGTATCACAGACTTTTCTGCCTGGGCTGGCTTTGAACCTCGATCCTCAGATCTCAGCCTCCTGAGTAGCTAGGATTTCAAGCGTGAGCCACTGGTGCCCAGCTATTCCTGAGCTTCTTTTGCTCAAGGCTAGCATTCTATCACTTGAGCCATGGCACCACTTCCAGCTTTTCCTGTTTATGTGGTACTGAAGAATTGAACCCAGGGCTTCATGTATCCTAGGCAAGCACTCTACCACTAAGCTACATTCCTAGCCTCTACTAAACCACATATCCAGCCTGGCATTTTGCTGGTTAATTGGTAATGGAGATCTCTGGGATTTTTCTGCCCAAGTTGGCATCAAAAGAGATCCTCCTCAGCCTCCTGAGTAGCTAGGATTTTCTTTGTCGGTTGTGAGGCCTGAACTCTGGGCCTGGGTCCTATCCCAGCTCTTTAGCTCAAGGCTAGTGCTCTACCACTTGAGCCACAGCGCCACTAGCTCCGCAGAGTACAGTGTTGCCCTTGTCCTTTGCGCGTGTGAACATGTGATGACTGATCCTATGGCTGTGGAGCTGTGGGGGTGCCGGCAGCTCCTGAGTTTCAGGGTTAACTTGACAAGATGCTGCTTGCTGCGTTGTTGGTGGAGTTGGGTCTTTTCAGACTTGCTGCTGTGCTGATTTTTTTGTCCCTAGTTTGGTGCTACTCCCCAGTACTCCTGTGTTCTGCCTGCTTGAGTAGAGAAGTGGGAATGGAGGCATGGTGCAGTAAGTAGAACTCTATCCAGTGAACACAAGTGTCAGGAACTGAGTTTGATTTTCTGTCTCAGAGCAAAAAACACTTTTTTTTCTTGGTGCTGGTCTTAAAGCTTAAACTGGGCTTGGTACCTTCCCTGAGCTTCTTTTTACTTAAGGCTGGAACTATACCACTTTCTTTTTTTTTTTTTTTAATTGGTCATGGGGCTTGAACTCTGGCCCTGGTTTCTGTCCCTGAGCCCGTCTGCTCAAGGTGAGCACTCTACCATTTGAGCCACAGCATCACTTCCAACTTCCAGTAATTTGGAGATAAAGTCTCACAGACTTTCTTGCTGGGTCTGGCTTTGAATCATGACCCTCAGATCTCAGCCTCATTAGTAGCTAGGATTCTAGGTGTGAGCCACTGGTGCCTGGCTTAGAACTCTACCACTTGAGCCTCACAGCTCCACTTCCACAGGCTTTCCTTCCTAGGCTGGCTTCTAGTTTGTGTTGGGAGATCACAGCCTCCTGAGTAGCTGGGATTGCAGGTATGAGCCACTGGACCTGACAAGACTATTGTTTATTTACATAATCTCACTTTCACACTTAGACTCTTTAGGTCTGAGCATTGTCTGGGCACTTTGGCTAGGTTAGTGTTCTATCACTGTGAGCCACAGTGCCACTTCTGCTTCTCTGATGTTTAATTGGAGATGAGAATCCGATGCACTTCCCTGCCCAGGCTGGCTTTGAACCATGATCCTCAGATCTCAGCCTACTGAATAGCTAGGATTACAAGCGTGAGCCATCAGTGCCCAGTTTGCAGCTCCGTTGTGACTCACCTTCCTGGGGCATTGGGCTCTGTGTTGTCTTTAATTTTACATTTAATTTACACTTAATTTTTACATTTGCTCTTTGGTTTCAGGTCAGTTCTGCCAATATCAGTAATTAAGGAAAATGATTTTTCAAAATATGAAAAATAAAAGCAAGGCCTTAAACAGAATGCCATTGGAACCTCTATGGCTTATTGCCATCAGCTGAAATAAAATGAGTGTGCTATGCGTGCATATCAGTGATGGGGTAATTCAGGTTCTCAAAAATCTTTTTTTTTTTGATCCCCTGTGGTGCCAGTTCTGGGGCTTGAATTCAAGGTTGGGCACTGTCCCTGAGGTAAGTCTTGACAGATTTCCCTGCCTGGGCTGCTTTCAAACTGTGGTCCTCAGATCTCAGCCTCATAAGTAGTTTGGATTAGTCACTGGTGCCTCACTGAGCATTCTTTACAAAAACCTAAACATTTGAAAAATACATGGCTTAAGTGCTGGGAATGAAAATTTAAATATTCTGTGGAGCCAGGTGAACCTACCACTTTATTAATTGTTTGATTGGATGATTTCCGCAGGAGCAGTTTCTCCAAGAGAGAATCAAGGTGAACGGGAAAGCTGGAAATCTTGGTGGAGGAGTGGTCACCATCGAGAGAAGCAAAAGCAAGATCACTGTAACCTCTGAGGTGCCTTTCTCCAAAAGGTACGGGTCCCTTCCCAGGGGGTGAGAATGGTCCCTTCCCAGGGGGTGAGAATGCTGAGGGACACCTGGGGAGTCCCTTGGTCTCCTGGTTCCCTCTGCTAACTATCCTACAGCGCATGGGTAGTGAGTGAATGAATGCTATTAAAAAGTATACTGCTTGCAGGGGTTGCAGTTTGATCTTTCACAAGGGAAAGTAGATTTCAGCCAGTAAAGTGCTCAGACTTAGGCTTCCCTTGTCTCTGGGTCATTGGAAGACTTTTTTTTTTTTGGTGGGTGGGTGGGGGGCAAGATTTGGACATGGGTCTAGAACTCTGGGCCTGGGCACTATCCCTCAAATCCAGCTCAAGGTGAGCCCTTTACCACTTGAGCCACAGCGTCACTTCGGTTTTCTGGTGGTTAATTGGAGGTAACAGTCTCACAGACTTTCCTGCCCAGGCTGGCTTTGAACCAAGCTCCTCAGATCTCAGCCTCCTGAGTAGCTAGGATTACAGGTATGAGCCACCAACGCCTGGCTCCAGGCAGGGACTTAACGCTTGGACCCATCCCTAGCCCAAGAGGTGTAGGTATTTGTGTGCATGTGCTTGTGCCTGTAGTGGGCTTTGAACTTGGGGTATTGTCACTTCACTACTTGATCCACATCTCCACTTCTGGGTTCTGCTGGTTTATTGGAGATAAATCTGGGACTTGCATCCCAGACTGATTTTGAATCCACATCCTCAGATCTCGGCCTCCTGAGTACGATTGCAGGCGTGAGCTACCAGCACCCAGTATGAAGGCTTTCCTTCTTAGTTTCATGGTATTGGGCCAGAAATTGACTGCTCTTCTGGCTCCACCCTATGGCCCTGCTGTGTTAAGGAGGCTCTGAAGCCTACAGCCAGCTTAGTTCTCAATAGCCTCGAGCCCAGGGCCTGGCCTGTTAGCTTTTCTCATATTGAAAGAGAATTTTAAGGTGGGCAAACACCTGGCTGTAACTAAGCTCATGGCAGTGAAGAGACGAGGTTAAGCTTTAGTGTCAGGGTCTGCATGGCTGAGTCATGAGGTATGAGAGTAGGGACAGGACCCTTGTAGGGTCTTGAGTATAGGCAAAACCTGGGCCACACCTAGCAGAATTCCCGGGAGGCTTCTTAGCATGGTATGAGGAGGTTGCTGACATATCTTCTGTGATGTTTTCACACATTTCTGTTCTTTACCCAGTGCCTGAAGGCAAGGACCTTGGTTTTATGGCTACCTGCCTGCCCGTCTGAATTGTTAAATTAATTGTTGCTGGTGCTGGAGTTTGAACTCTAGTTCTTGGCTTGCTTGGCTTGCTTGCTTACAGCAGACATGCTACCATTTGAACCATGCTTTCAATTTACTTTTTGCTGTTTTTTTTTTTTTTTTTTTTTTTTTTTTGCTCTGGCTGGCTTCAAACCACTTTCCTCAAGACTTGTGCCTCCTGTGTCTAAAATTAGTCATGACCCACTGGTGGTGCTCAGCTTTATTTTAACTTCAAGACAAGCTCAGGATGACTTCTAACTTGCTACCTCTTTTCTCAGCCTCTTTAGTATTGGGTGTGATTAGAGAATCACACTGTTATGCTATGTTTGCTTAGGTTTGTTTGAGATAGCGTCTCAATATGTAGTCCAGGAGAGCCTTACACTTCCTATCCTGATGCTTTAGCTTCCCTGGTGTTAGAATTACAGGTGTGCACCCTCATACCCACTTGGGATTTCTTTTCTTGGTGAAAATCATTTTCCTGAAGGATTTGAAGGTGTAATCCCTAACCTAAAACTTTTTTTTTTTTTTTGGTCGGTCGTGGGGCTTGAACTCTGGGTCTGGGCGCTGTCCTTCAGTTCTTCAGCTCAAGGCGAGCGCTCTACCACTTGAGCTACAGCGCCACTTCCGGTTTTCTGGTGGTTTATTGGAGATAGGAGTCTCACAGTCTTTCCTGCCTGGGCTAGCTTTGAACGGTGATCCTCAGATCTCCGCCTCCTGAGTAGCTAGAATTACAGGCGTGAGCCACCAGCACCCGGCACCTAAAACTTTTTTTTTTCTCATCTTTGGACATTGGTTTCTCCAACTTTCTATTAAGAAATTTTTCAAGATACATACAATTTTATTTATTGTTTTTTGCCAATCCTGGGGCTTGAACTCAGGGCCTGGGCATTGTCCCTGAGCTTCTTTTGCTCAAGGCTAGCACTCTATAACTTGAGCCACAGTGCTACTTCTGGCTTTTTCTGTTTTATGTGGTAATGAGGAATCGAACCCAGGGCTTCGTGCATGCTAGGCAAGCATTCTACCACTAAGACATATTCCCAGCTCCACTAGCTGAAAATTTGAACTAAATATCTTATCTGAATATGGTGTGATAAAAATAATAAATGACAAGGAAATCTTTTTAGATGAAATGATTTAAATGCCATTTATTTCCTTTTTTTTTTTTTTTTGGTCAGTAGTGGACCTAAACTCTGGGCATGGGTACTGTACCTCAGCTCTTTAGCTCAAAGCTAGTGCCCTACCACTGAGCCACAGCCCCACTTCTGGTCTTGCTGGCCTTTTCTGCTTATGTGGTGCTGAGGAATCAAACCTAGGGCCTCATGCATGCAAGGTGAGCACTCTACCACTGAGCCATCTTACCAGCCCCCTTTTTTTGTTATCAACATTTTTTTTTTGCCAGTCCTAGGGCTTTGAACACAGGGCTTGGGCACTGTCCCTGAGTTTCTTTTTTTTTTTAATTTAATTTTATTTTTGAACATACTGTACAGAGGGGTTACAATTACATGGGCAGGATAATGCGTACATTTCTTACCAAGCATTGCAGCCTCCTCCTTTGGTTTACCCTTCACATCCCTTCCCAGCCTCCCCCCTCCCCCCAATCCCAATCCCTTAGCTTCTTTTGCTCAAGGCTAGCACTCTACCACTTGAGCCACAGCACCACTTCTGGGTTTTTTCTGTTTATGTGGTGCTGCGGAATCAATCCCAGGGCTTCATGCATATGAGGCAAGCAATCTACCACTGAGCCACCTTCCCAGCCCTTGAGGTGCATTTTGTAGTGAAAGAATCTGAGATGTTGGGAGTTTTGTCAGCACTCCCCCTCCCCCCTGAAGTCATGGGGCTTAAACTCGGCCTGGGTGCTAGCTGTCTCTGAGCTCTTTAGCTCAAAGTGGGTACTCTACCACTTGAGCCACAGTGCCACTTCCGACTTCTGGACAGTTAATTGGAGATAAGACTCATAGACTTTCCTGCCCAAGCTGGCTTTGAACTGTGAACCGTGATCTTCACATCTCAGCCTCCTGAGGAGCTAGGATTACAGGTGTGAGACACTGGTGCCTGGTTCAGCCCTGGTTTTGTGTGACATAGTTCCTATGGGCTACAGCCAGCACAAGGGAAGGAAGATGGTTTCAGGCTCCAGTTGTCTTCGTGTAGTTGGGATATGGGGTGTAAAAGCCATTGTCTGCCTTGACAACAAGAGCAGGGTCTCTTTTTATCATAGGGTTTGAACTCTGGGCCTGGATGCTGTCCCTCAGCTCTTCAGCTCAAGGCTAGTGCTCTACCACTTGAGCCATAGTGCCAGTTCTGTTTTTCTGGTGGTTTATCGGAGATAAGAGTCTCATGGACTTTCCTGTCTGGGTTGGCTTTGAATTGTGATACTCAGGTCCTAAGTAGCTAGGATTACAGGTGTAAGCCACCAGTGCCTGGCCTCTGTCCTAATTATTATGGCTAGTTTAGGTGATGTGGCTGATACTGCTGGTTTGCCTTGCCTTTGTTTTGGAAGGGTGGGAGTGTTTTTGGATGCATGGTTTTATAAAAGTTAAGATGTTTCAGAATATGGACGACCATCTGTCTTGTGTAGTTCTTAAGTGTCCTTTCTCTGCAGGTATTTGAAATATCTCACCAAAAAATATTTGAAGAAGAATAATCTACGTGATTGGTTACGCGTAGTTGCTAACAGCAAAGAGAGTTATGAATTACGTTACTTCCAGATTAACCAGGACGAAGAAGAGGAGGAAGACGAGGATTAAAATTCATTTATCTGGAATATTTTGTATGAGTTCTTGAATAAAACTTGGGAACCCAAACAGTGGTTTATCCTTGTATCTCTGCAGTGTGGCTTGGATGGAAAATTGGGAATCACAGTGAACAGCCTTCACTTGCTTCCTTGTGTTTAGACTTGCCCCCCAGTTCTCCGTAGAGATATGGAACTATAGAAGGCTATGGCAAGGGAACTGATGTTGAACAGGTAGCGGACACGGGTGGAGTGTGTGCGCCTCTGGCCTTCTTCACGGGGGAGGATTCAGGATATATTGTGGGATTCCTGATTCATTAAAAAGGAAATTTCTTGTGGGGAAATGGCAGTGTCAATAAAATGTAGGTTTCTGAGACTTTTGTCTTCACTTTTTAATTCCAAGTTGCTCTTGATCGATGCTCAATAATGTATGTTAATCCTTTTTTTCTACAGAAGCAAAATGTGATCCTTTAGGCATTGCTGCATATTGAAGAAAGAATAATTGTTAAAAGTCCCAGGTTTTAAATTAAGTCAATGTGCAGAAAAGAATTTGTTAAAAAAAAATCTGTTTCTACATGCCTTTGCCATGTTCACCTTGGCCTCCAGCAGGAGGCGCTGGAGGCCCTAGCATAGCTTCCTCAGGAGGCTTGCCTGTAAAGCCCCAGTGAAGGGCCCTGGAGGCAAGCAGGCATGAGAAGTGCTTGGACAGTCGTCCAACAAATAGCAGCTTCCCTGCCACTTAAAAGGCATGGCTGGACTGTGTCTGATGTCAGGGTAGCTGCAGTTGAGTGGTAGAGTGCTGCCCAACTGATGAGGTTCTGGGTTCAGTCCGTAAGGCGCCTCATCTTGGGATTTTGTGCCGACTGACAGGGCTGGGAGTCATAGTGAGGTGATTGGAAGCCTCTGCTGCCTTGGTGCCCTCCTGAAATCCAAACAACTCTGCAAAAACAAATGCTTCACTAGTAAAGGCACTTGGTCAAAGAGCTTGCCTGCAGCTGATCCCACACCTGAATTTCACATAGCTGGAAATTAGATGTTCAAGTTCTACCTTGGCTCCAATTTAACATTTGGTGTTTCTTGGATTGAGTTTAACATGTTGAGGCTTCACAATTACACTGTGGCAAAAGGCTCCAGCATTTTCTATTTCTATGCAAATTTCCTGAAGCAGAATTGTTTGCATGTTTCTTTGCCATCACAAGAGGTAACATTTCTTTCAAACTTGAACAAGGTATCAGTTACTCTTTGGTGGTGTCCCTTACCATGATTATTAACTGTAAGTTTGTGATTTGGGTTTGTAATTTTTACTTGTTTGTTGCATTGCTGTAACTGTAATGATTTTTAGTTTGGCTGTTAAAATAATCCCTGGGCTGAAATTAGCATATTTTAAAAAACTGGTCCCAGATTTAAAAACTTGTAATAAAATTGAAACTGCTTTTTCTATGCTTTTTTGAACTCTTGTAAAATTGAGTGTGGATCACATTTCATATTAAAGTGGCTAACATATGGCTACTGTTAACTGTGCAAGGCCTTTTTTTAAATTTTTTTTTATAAAGGATGGGCAAGTTCGTTTCTTAAACCTGGTCCTCCATGATGAGATGCTGTGCTGTTACTTTGGTCTTTACTAGGCATAGAGGAAAACGTGTCCCTTGTCTTCACTCTGTTCTCTGGTCTCCTTGACATCCAGGAGTTGGCTTTGAGCCTGCTCGCCTAGCACAGATCCCTCAGACCCAGAGCAGGGAGAGAGCTTGCCAGGCAAGTCCCTTTTCCTGATGGGAAATGTGTAGTGTACTGTTACGTGCCCAGGGCACCTTTCAAGTCAGTTTCTTTTGCCCATCTGGCCTACCTGCCTGAGTTGGAATTTCAGGGCACAGAAACTGTAAGCTGTGATTTAAATTCACAAAGGGCACAAGCTCTTGGTTGGACCACAGATGCCCTTTGAGTATGTAAGTGTCCCTAGATGCTAGGGTTTTGTTTCTAAGGTTAAATGTGTGTTCCTTTCAGAAGCCTCTATTCTCCCATGACTTCCTCAGTACTGAAGGTGTGTTTTGGAATAAAGTCCTCAGGAACAGCCAGATGAAATACAGGGGTGCCAAATACTGATGATAGTTGCCATGTGGCCTCCCCCCCCACCCCTTTTCCTGGTATCAGTTTGAATTCACTTTGCTTCCTTGCTTGGTCAGTGTTTCACCACTTGAGCCACAACCCTGGGCCTGGACCTGGATTTTCTGCTGTTTATTTCTGCCCCTGCCGGCTTCTGATTTGAAGATGGCCTCAGTCTCCTGAGTAGCCAGGAGCATGGGTGCAGGCATGGTGTAAGCCATGGGCACCTGGCAGCATTTTTTTTCTTTTAATCTGGCAATGCCTCAGTTTGCTAGTTGTCCCATAAGCCATGAACCAGCCCTTTCGTTTTGGAGCTAGGATGTCACATTCTTTGGGCTCTTCTGGACAGTGACTCTTCCAAGCAGCTTGGATGACAAGTGTTTACTACCATTGCCTGGATTTTGCTATTGTTTGCTTAGCTTGCCTCAATTGTCAATCTTTGCCCGTGCTTCCCAAGTTACAGATTACAGTGTTCCTCGATCCAGCCAAACCTCAGTCTAAGGGGCACTTGGTTGATTTGAATGTGAGGACGCTAGTGAGGGTCAGATTGCTTCAGGGAGCATGGAGGTTAGGCATACCTGCTCTTGGCTTCCTGTGCTCAGGACTTCCTAAACTTGTCAAGGGAGCTGGGAGCAGGGTTGAAGCTAGGATGTGGGTCCCTTCCTGGGGTGAAGTGCAGGTGTGGCAGGACCAAGGAGCCACATTGCCCTTGGAACCCCTTGGACAGGGCTGGCTGGGGTCTGAGGCCCTGGATGGGTCTGGATTTGAGGCTTGGTGGTTGGGGTCATCTTGGAGGATGGTAAGAGGTGGGCCAGGGGGTTTGATATCCCAGTGAGATGAGGGAAGCAGTGGAGAGCTGCCTTTTTTTGTTGTTGTCAGTCATGGGCTTGAACTCTGGGCCTGGGCGCTGTCCCTCAGCTCTTCAGCTCAAGGCAAGTACTCTACTACATGAGCCACAGCGCCACTGCTGGTTTTCTGGTGGCTTATTAGAGATAAGAGTCTCAAGGACTTTCTTGCCCAGTCTGGCTTTGAACTGAGATCCTCAGATCTCAGCCTCCTAAGTAGCTAGGATTACAGTCCTGAGCCATCAGTGTCCAGCTGAGAGCTGCCTTTTAAATAAGACCATAATACCATAATTCTTGGATCTTTGCTTTGCTCAAGAATATCTAGTCCAGCAATTTTCCAGTCCTTGGCATGGTTTTTTATTCTAGGCTATTGGAGACCTAGCTCAAGTTTCTGCTCCATGGTCTAAGGCTATGCTGACTTGCCCCATGGGTGAGCTGCTCCCCTGCTGGAGCCCAGGAAGTGCCCCTTTAAATGATGGAGGCTGACAGGAGGCTGCCTGGGCTTCAGGGCTATGGCCCAGAGTTCCCTGAGGAGCCCCATGGTTTGTGTAAGGTTCATACTCAGAAAAAGAAGCTAGGTCTTGGAGGGATGCCCACTTTCCATCCATAGTACACCTGGCCATCCTGAGTGGTAGGGGCGCCCTCCGTTGAGCAGGTGGTGTCCTGCAGGCTTCCTTCCCGCACAAGCACATCATGTGTCCTTGAAGTGGGTTTGGAGGTTGTTGGAGGACTAGGGGGTTCACAAGGATTCACAGAGCCCAGGATTGGAGACTGCTTGCTATGTGCAGAAAATCAGTTGGTTGTCTTGGGAATTTTTCCTTGTTTTTGTAACCAATATACTTAATTTTTTTTATTTTTGCGGTCACTGAGGTGTAATTACAAGTTCTGTGATCAGCAAACATGAGAATCTCGTCTCCTGAAACTACCTCTAATGATGGGATTGTTCTCAACAGAGTTTACTGAACGTTCACCTGTTTAGATTGCTTTGTGTGTGTTTGTGTGTGTATGTGTGTGTGTATGTGTGTTGAGAGAGAGAGAGAGAGAGACCTGCACACACAGTAGTTCTGGGGCTTGAACCTAGGGCTTGGATGCTGTGCTGTTAGCTTTTTTTGCTCAAGGGTGGTATTCTACCACTTGAACCACACCTCTGCTTCCAGGTTTTTGATGGTTAAATTGGAGGTAAGAATCTCATGGACTCCTACTGAGGCTGGTTTCAAATTTCAATTCTCAGATCTCAGCTTCCTGATTAGTCAGGATTATAGGTGTGAGTCACCAGGTACCTGGCTTTCACTATTGCTTTTGAACATAAGGCATTTTTGGCCCATTGTCTTGAAGTTGCGTGTTTGTTTAACCATGATAATAACTTTTCTTTAAAAATTACTGGAGATTTGTATACCTCCTTCCCCCCTAAAAAAACCCTTCATCCTTGTTCTTGCTTTGTCCTTGATCACTTGCTAATATTACCTCTGTGCAGTTGGGGGAGAACAGCCTACAGAAATCATGCCTGAGGGGTTATCTTGACTCAAGCATTTGTAGATTTTCTCTGCAGTGGGGTGAGAGACCCACCTTAGAAAAGAGGTCTTATGGGCCTGGTACTGGAGAGTGGGTATGTGTGGGAGCCTGTTTTTTTTTTTGTAGGACAATAAGTAGACAGTCTAGGAAGAGCCTGGAAATCCTTCCTGGAAAGATATAGGCCCCACTCAATCCTCAGTGGTGTGAGATTCCTCTTGGCTAGTTAGTTGGTCAGTGGTAGGAAAACAGCTTGGATCAAGGGGGGTTTTGAGATTCTTGGCCTGACTTCCTGTGGCTGCTGTTCCCTTTTCTTCTGCATGGGCCTGAGCTGTGTTGCTCCAGCATCTCTGTTTTCAGTGTGCTTTACAAATGATCTGGGAGAGGGAGGGGGTTCCCTGCACCCTGCACTTTGGTTCTGGAAGGCTGGACCAAATCATTCCTTGCTTAGGAATGAATGAAGACCAGATTTTGTTTGGGGCTTGTTGGCAATTAATTTGGATGGCTCAGGGAGAAAGCTTTGCTATAGAGTTTTCCAATTCTCCAGGGGCCATCGGAGGACTGCTGGCCAGCAGGGTGGATTGTGGCTATCTCTCCAAGAGGTGTTGTGCCAAGTGGACATGATTCTCACGCATCTCCAAAGATACCGGGGAGAGAGCAGCCCTCGGTTGGGCTCTGCACTGGTCAGTGCCTGCCTGGATGGGGCAGGTGCGTGGCCAAGCCCTGAGGATTTGTGCCAGAAAATCTCTCCTTGCCTTTAGCTTCTCAAACCAGGTGGATCCTATGCAGTGTGGTCAGGTCTCCAGTAGGCCTCCACCACACATGGTCGTCACAGCGGTCGGCAGAAGGTGCGCTTCCTGCACTGGCCCTTGTGGGATCAGCTGGATCCTGCTGCCCCTGAAAGTTCTTCCTTCTTAAAAGTACTTGGGTACAGCCGGATGGAAAGTCCAGTCTGGCTCCCCAGGGCTGCGGTCTCCCTGTCTTCACCCTGAACAACCCGAGGCAGGCATTCCCTCCCCACCACCCCTCGGGTCCTCCCTGTTCCCAGTGGGAGTTCGCCCAGCCTCGCGGGGCGGGGCGGGGCGGGTCTGGAGACTGCTTTTGTGCTTTTGGAAGAGGCGGGTGGGGAGGTGACAGGGAGGCCCGGCCACACACGCCTCGAGCCAGGTGCGGACCACAACCCGGGTGGGCCCCGCCGACCCTGCGCCTGGCCTCGGCGGAGACCCCGGGCGCGAAGCCCTGGCGGGCGGGGCGGTGGGCGGCGGTGCCCCGGCCTGGCCCTGGGCTCAAGGGGGCGGCGCCCGCCGCGCCTTTGCCGCCCGGGCCCGGCTGCCCGGCCGGCGCGCGGGTGCCTCGACGGCTCCCGGCGGCTCCTGGCGTCCGGGCGCCCGCGTCCCCCGCGCGCGGCCCGCGTCTCAGGACTAGTCCCCCCAACTTGTTCTCCGCTGTTAACTAGTCGCGCTGCTGGAGCGATGGGATGGGGTTGCCACAGCAACCAGACTGGACGTCACAATCCGGGCATGTGTGCCGCCCCCCGCCCCCCGCCGCGCCGCCCGCGCCGCCGCCGCCACCCTGGGCCGGCCACGGGACTCGGTGCGGGGCGCGGTGGGCGGAGCGGCCGGGCTTTGCGGGTGCGGGCGGAGCGGCCGGGACGAAGGGGAGTCGAGACGGGGGGGTGCAGGCTCGGGGGGGCGGGGGGGCCGGCGGCCGCCATCTTCTCACCGAGGCCGCCTCGCCCGCCGCGCGCGCCCGTCCGGCAGCGCACGGGTTAAGGCTGGCACCGCGCCCGGCGGGAGGGGGGGCGCCCACCTCCCCTCCCCCCCGCGCCGGGCATGCGGGGCCCGCTGGGCACCGAGGAGGAGCTGCCGCGGCTGTTCGCTGAGGAGATGGAGAACGAGGACGAGATGTCAGGTGAGGGGCGCCCCGGGGCCGGGGCGGCGGGGGGCGAGGGGGGCGGCGGGGCGGCGGGCGGGCGGGCGGCGCGGCCGGGCGGGCGGGCGCCGCGCGGGAGGGGCGTCCGGGCTGCGCTCCCGCCCCGCCGGCGCCCGCGAGGCCAAGGGCGCGGGGCTGGGCGGGCGCCGGGGCGCGGCCGAGGGCGGGGTGCGGTGGGGACCCCTGGGCGCGGGGCGGGCGCGGGGCGGGCGGGCGGCGGGCAGGGGGCGCGGCGCCGCGGGGTCAGCCCGCGTGCCCTTGAAGGGGGCGGGAATCGCGCTCTTGGCGGGCGGGCGCCGCGCTCGCTCGCTCGCGAGCCTCGAGCCCGGGCTGGGCCGGCAGCAGCTCGGTCCGGCCCTGGGCGCTTTGGGTGGGGCCGGAGCTGCGGAGGCCGGGCCGCGCTCGAACCTCCTGCCGCGAGGGCTCCGCGCGTGCGGGGCGCGGGGGTCGCGGCCGGTCTCCGCTCCGGCCACGGGGTCGCTGGCGTCCTCTGGGCGCCGCTGCCCGGGGCCGGCGCGGCCAGCCCACCCTCCAGCCCGGGCTGCGCCCGACGCCCGCCCCGGAGCCCCCGCCCCGCCGGCCGCGGCTCCGCAGGAGAATTGGTGCTGCGGCCGCTCCTCACCGTCCCGGCCCGAGGGCCTTCCCCGCACTTGTGGACACTGTGCTACCACGCAGCGAGCGGCCTGACTCCAAGTCTGCTCCCTTCCGGAGCGCGAGGGCTGGGATGTGGCCTCCTGGAACGACTTCCCCAGGGCCGACCTATTCCTCACACCGGCACCCCAACTCCTGTTTTGCTGGAGCCAAGCTAAGCAGCAGCTCCCCGGCCTTGGCGGCGAGAATCCACTGGTGGCCACACCCCTTGCCCCCGGCTTCCCACTGGGTGTGGGGCTTGCTTGCTTAGTGACTTTGGTGCCCAAGTCCGGGGCACCCGGGAGGGATCCCCGCCCCCCCCTCTTTTCAGGAAAGTCTATTGACAAAGCGCCTGATGTGGGAGGTGGTAGGAAGGGTGCCCTGCTTGGGGTGGGGTTGCCTGGACAATGGTTGATAGTCACATCTCCAGGTTTGGAGGAATCAGGTTATTGGGGGAACACAGAGGCCCAACAGATGCATTTTCTTTTCTTTGTGTGTGTGTGTTTGTGTGTGTGTGCTGGGACTGGGGCTTGAACTCAGAACAAGGGCACTGTCTCTTTTTTTGCTCAAGACTGGCACTCTACCACAGATCTCAGCCTCTTGAGTAGCTAGGATTACAGGTGTGAACCATGGCACCCAACTTCTTACGGCTGTTTTCTACCTGGAAGCCAGGGTCCTCAGAAAGCCTGCTTGCTGGTTTCCTCCACGAGGCGCCCGTGGTGGTCGGGGTGTGGTCTGTGTGGGACTGGCAGGAGCCCTGGAGAGCTGAGCATGTGCCAGCAGCTTCATTTCTGGGACTCCCGGCCTCTGATGGGGTCCCCTGTCATCCTTTCTTACCATTTCCCGGCTCTCCTTGTGTTTGGGGTGTGGGACTCGAGGAAGGGAGGCTGACAGGTGTCTGACTCACTGTTGGTGCTGGAGGGCTTAGACCTTGGTCAAAGTCTACTTTGGCCTCTTCCCCTCCAAGGGAGGCAGGTTGTCTCCAGTCCTTCAAGAGTACCCCCAACCCCCCACCCCCAAGAGAGGACACCCTGCTCTGAACTCTCTGGCCTGACCCCAGCCCAGATGCTCTGCCACCAGACCCTTCCCAGGCTCTAACTCCTCTCCATTTCCCTGGTCGGAGTCTTGTCTTCTCACAGGTCTGCATCAGAACCTCCCAGCCAGTCCTTGCTGGCCCCTTCCCGCCCAGAGAGCCCAAGGCCCGCCTCTGGTACGCCAATCAGAGCCCGGACTCCCCTGTCCTTATTTTTCCCACAACCCCTTGCTCATACCAGCAGCTGCATTAGTAGGCTCCTTGCTTCTGGAACATGGCAGGCTCTGTCTTCCCCATGGGGCCGATGGGGCCTCCCTCCCTCTCTTCCACACACAGGTCCTGGCTCTAGTGAACCGTGGAAGACCCTCCTTGATCCTCTGGCTCAGATGTGGCCTCACTAGGTTTACTTTCGGGTGCATATGAACGGTTTGTTTTCTTGGGAGCACTTCCTGTTATCTGGAGTGCTGCCAGTCTGCCGCTGTGTGTGTGTGTGGGGGGGGGGGGGCTCTGCCTCCAGTGCAGTTCCCTGGACCACCTGCCCTGTCTGGTGTCTGGCGCTGCGTGTCTGAGAGGAGGTTCTTGTGATCTCAGTGTCTGAGGTGGGGGGCTAGGCTGCTTCTGACCCCTGATCTAACAACCATCCAAGCCGCTTCCTGGCTTTCCTGTGTCCCGGCCTCTCTGTAACCTGGGGTCCAGATCCATGACAGTGACCCCCAAGGACCTGGACCAGCTGGCTCTAAGACATGACTGTTGGTGTCTAGAGAGCCCGTATTTTGGGAACTGTCACACTAGCTTTTAAACCCACAGTTGTTGGACTTGTTCCTTGGGGAATCTGTTTTCCTTTGGACTCTGCTCCGTCTCCCACCTCCTCCTCAGAGTGGCTTTTGCTCGCTCAGCAGTATTCTTATTTCCTGTGTGGCGGGTGGGTATCTTTGCCATGAGCTCTGTGGCTTTGTGGCAGGTGGGTGATCCTGTCCCAGGGAAGAAGATGTAGCCGGTTCCCCTCTTCTAGCTCAGGGACTGGTCCTTGTCACATTCTCTAGGGAGCTGGGAGGGCTGGTCAGATTGAGGGCTTAAGAATTGGGTGGCTGGGGAGTGTGGCTCAGGTAGTAAAGGCTTGCCTAGAAAATGCGAAGTCCTGAGTTCGAAACCCCAGTACTGCAAAAAGTAAAGAAGTAGATGGAGGAGACGTCGGGTACGAGTCCTGCTCTTGCTAGCTGGGTGGTCTTCAGCAAGCTTGCCGGTCCTCTGCCTCAGTATCCCCACAAGTAGAATGGGGCATGGCACTATCTACCTCATAGAAGGTTATTGTGAAGACGTGAGGCCATGGAACATTTAGGTCATAATGCCCAGCATGGGGGGGGGGGGCGCTCAGTAAACCTGGCACCGTGCCAGGGGGCAGCTGTCCTGCCTCCCTCAGGAGATGTTTCCGAGATTTGCATTCTCATTTAGTAAGTTGGAGGAACGGGAAGGGGGCACTGCACTGGGTGGGGCTGGGAATGTGCAGCCCTAGTGAGGCTGGAGGGAGACCCGAGAAGGCCCTGCCCCTTCCGTCTTTCCTCCGGAGGTGTGGCTCCTCCTAGGACTCCGCTGGGCTGGGAGTTTACAACTTGGCTGACCCAACAGCTGGTGAACTCAAGAGACTCTCCCTTGACCTGTTCCCCCCCACCCGTCCCACACTGGCCAGTCTCTCTCTCTCTCTTTCTCTCCCTCTCTCTCTCCTTTCTTCCTTCCTTCCTTCCCTTTTTTCTCTTTTTTGTTGGTCCTGGGGCTTGAACTCTGGGCCTGCGCGCTGTCCCTCAGCTCTTCAGCTCAAGGCTAGCGCTCTACCACTTGAGCCACAGCGACACTTCTCTGGTGGTTTACTGGAGCTAAGTTTCTTTCAGCCTTTCCTGCCTGGGCTGGCTTTCAACGGGGATCCTCAGATCTCAGCTTCTTGCGTAGTTAGGATTATAGGCGTGAGCCGCCAGCGCCTGGCCAGTCTTTATCTGCTTCTCTTGATGCGTAGCACCCTTGTCTCCCTCCGCATCGCCTCTCTGTTTGCCTTCAGAGCTTCTCTCCCCTTGCCTCTTTCTCCCCAACCTGTGCTCTGAGCCCTCTTCACTCTGCCAAGCCCTGTCACTTAGGGTAAAAGCCTCACCGCTCTCCTTCTCAGGAGTGATGCTTTCCTTTGATGAGACGCCAGTGAGGTGATGTCTGGGTTTTGTTAAATGTCCTAAATAAATTATTAATTGCTGCTTGTGCGTCCTCCCCCACCCCGTAAGGCCTATGACATGAAGGGAGGTCCAAGGACTCATGGGAACTTTAATCTGTGCTTTTTCATAGTCCGAACTCCTGGTTCCACCTTTCATGGGCTCTGCTGGTATCCCTGGTCATGAGTGACACTTTTCATTCACAATTTGGATTCCATTTCTGGGAGAAAAGTTTACAGCCTCAGGTCTGGCTCAGAGGGGGGGAGGGACTAACGGTACCGTCCCCCAGGAGGAGAAGGTGATGGTTTGAAGCCCTCCAACTGTCTTGGCCCTTCCCCTCCTGCCCCCGGGGGTGGGGGTAGGGGTGGGGGTGGAGTGGGGGGTGGGCTTGATTCCTGTGCTGGCTGGTTTTGAAGCTTGATCCACAGATCTCAGCCTCCTGAGTAGCTAGGGTTACCTTATGGCATCATCTAGCACTCCCTAATCCTGGCGATAGAGTTCTGGTCCTATCCCTTAGTCCAGCCCTGCCCCGACTCTGACCCTCACTGGGCAGATGATCTAATTTTTTCCTCCAGTCACTGGCTTTTCTTTACTTTGACCCACTGTGTTTGTAGATCTCCCTGGTGGCTGCTTGCTGGCTCTGGGCTGCCCCTCCCTGGAGGGGGCAGGGCCTGGAGCCTGGTTAGGGCTTAACCAGAGTGCTGATGTGTGGACCAATTCTGACTCCCTGAGGGGTCCTGTGACCTCCCAGACCCTGCCTCTATCACCTCCATTGCCTCCGTGTCCCCAGAGTGGACCCCAGACATACTGTTGAAATGTTGAACTCTGGGTGGATCCAAGGCCTGGAGGGAGAGGTCAGAAACACCAATGGGCAGCTTCCAGTCTTACCCCGGTCCCAATGCAGCTCTGCCACCTGTCAGCTGTGGGACTGAACTGTAAGGTCCTGTGAGCCTCAGTTTCTTCATCTGCAGTGGGGCTAGTTCCTATCTCCAGGGTTGCTGAATGAAGCTGGTAAATGGATATAAGTAATCACTGCAGGCTTTGAGGGCCTGGTGCATTTTCCTCCGCTGGGCGGGGACACAGGGTAGGCCCCCCCAGCTCACCATCAGGCTGCAGCCTGGGTGTGTATGCATGAAGCTAGAGAGGGACTGGAGAGAGCTGGGGGAAAAGCTGCCGGAAGTCCCTATCTCTGCTCTGCCGGACTCCAACCCCACCCTGTACCCACCCATCTATCCCTTTCCCTGGAGCAGCTTCCCAGGCCCCTCTCTAGGCCTGCTCTGACCTGGCAGCCTGGGAGGTGAGAGCTAACCAGGCTAATGGCCCTCATTATAGCTGGCTTGGATCGATGAAGTCTTGGGCCCTGGGGGGGCAGGGCTGGTGTGGTCGAGCACAGCCAGGCAGGCTGTGGGGCAGCCACAAGGGGCCAGGACTTGGCAGGACAAACAGTCCTGGGGCAGGCCCATCCCTGCCCTGGAGCCCCTCTCCCTGGGTGAGGGGGTCTTCCCTGTCCCCTGTCCACATGCCTTTGTCTCGGAACCCTGTGGTGCCTCTCCGCTGTGTCTGCCTGTGTGGCTGCGCATTGGGGGGCAGGGCTCAGGGGACACCGGACTTGGAGGTGGCGGATGGCGAGTGTGTATGGGTGGTGACAACAAGCCGGGTTTTCTGAGGCTCAGGGTCTGTTGCACAAGAGGAGAGAGAGGTCCAAGTGGGAGGAGGGTGCTGGCACGGTGGGGTGGCGGGGACAGTGTCCCAGAGCGCCGCCACCAACCATGTGGGGACAGAAGAGCCTGTCAAAGATGGGTGTGGACAGGACTGGCTCCCATCCTCATGTGCCTGTTCCGGAACCTTCCTGGAGGAGATGGCCCTGGCCAGGTGGTCCTCTGATCAAAGATGCAGAGGCCGGGCCTGGGGAGGGGCTTCTAGGGGCTTCTCTTTTTCTCTTCCTACCCACAAGCAGTTGACAGGCTTCCTTCCAGAACCTCCCAAGCTACCCGTATCTCCTCTTTTCTGATGGTCAGTCTGGGACCAGCCCAGCCCTGCTGGGCTTGCCTTCCTAAGTCTGGGGGCCGCCCTGTTGGGGGGGGGGGGGACAAGGGACAGCCTGGCAAGGCAGGCGGAGCAGCCCCTTCAGGATTGCATCAGCCTGGATCCCATTACATAACCCGAGATGAACACTGCGGGGTGGGGGTGGGGAGGGTGGGGGAGGGTGGGGGAGGGTGGGGGAGGGGCCCTGCCTGGGCCTCCTCTGAGGTGGTGCCTGCCTGGGGAGGTGTGGATGGCCACTCCTGGGCACCCTAGCCTGGCTCCCTGCCAGCCCCAGCCCCAGACCTGCCTCTCAGACTTCTCCATTCAGGTCAGCTGTTTTGAAAATCCCCGCCGTCACCCTGTCACCTCCCCCTCGACCCCCCCTCCCAGGTTCGAAGGAGAGGATGGGGCTGGCTCCACAGCCCAGCTTGAACCCAGCCAAACCTAGGTCTGGCCCACACAAGAAGCCAGACTCTAGAGTGGCCCTCGTTGCCCCCTCCCCAGAGGCCTCCACACGGGAGCCCTCTGCCAGCTAGGACACGCCTGGCTGGTCCTCCTGCGCCCACCTCCCTGGGCAGCTTCCAGTCTTGCTTGGAGCCGGGCCCTTGGATTTGCAGGCTCCAAGGGGCTGGGACTTGGACACGCCCTGCCCAGCGAGTGTTGAGCTGTGCTGTGCTGTGCTGTGCTGTGCTGGCAGGACTCGCTCCTTGGAGAGAGGTTGCAGCCGTTATAAGGGGATGAAGCATGTGGGGTGCAGCGGTGGGAGGGGGAATCTCGGCTCCCTGAACTGCCAGTACCCTCTGAGGTGTGGGTGGCTCAGACACAGGGAAGCCACAGGGACCAGGTGGGACCTCTCCTCCTCCCTTGGGACTCTAGGAAGCAGTGGTCCCAGGCTGGAGAGGCGCTATGTGGAGCCTGGAAGGTGGGCATTGGGTTTGTTCTGGTGTGTGTGTGTGTGTGTGTCTGTGTGTGTGTATGGGTGTGTGTGGCTGTTGTGTCTGCTGTGTGACACCCAGTAGCTAAGGGTTGAACGCTGGCAGGAGCATCAGGTACTCCCAGCCTTTCAGGGGTGAATGGTCTGGACTGCTTGTCATCTGGTCACTGTGAGGCAGCCCTCAGACGCTGAGCTTCCCCCCCCCCCCAGTCTGTCCTGTTGTCTCTAGCACCTGGGAAGGTGTGGCGCCCCCTTCCTCCTCACTACCTCCCCCATGGCACTGTGCCTGAACTGCACACGCAGCCTCCCTCCAAGGGGTGGGGGCCTGGCTTTCTGGCAAGCCCCTTACAGTTTCTTCCTTCTGGAAGTTTCCTTGCTTCTGGGTAGCTTGGTTTTTACTTTTTTACTTTCCTCCCTCCTCTCAGTGGCCTGTCCTGAGGTCTGGGACCCCTGCTTCACCTCTGGCACCCCCTAGAGTGAGGTGTCTCGGCCCCTGGCAGGGTTCCCCTATCACAGCCCAGTACCACGTGTGTCCCTCTCTCCTGGGGTGGAGGCGAGCAGGGAGCCATCCACTCTTCCCTTTGGGGATGGCATAGAGCTCACAGCTTATCCAAGATACCCCACCACCCAAGCACACTGCTCCCCAAGTCTCAGAACCAGCGAAGGAGTTCAGGATCCATGGACAGCTTTTAGAAAATCCATGTATGGTGGATGTGGCACTGCTTTCTGGAATTTCTCATCTTTCTGGGAACCCAGCCGGAATGTGCTTGGTATTCTATAATACTAGTGTGTTTGTGTGTGTGTGTGTGCACACGCACGTGTGCGCATGCGTGTGCATGCGCAGGGTTGGAAGGGAAGCAATGCAGTCGTGCATTTCTGTGCAGAGGGGGCCTGTCAAGTCCATGGTGTATGCCAGCATGGCAGTCATGCTTACTTCATGTGATCTTTTTTTTTTGCCAGTCATGGGGTCTGAACTCTGGGTCTGGGCACTGTCCCTCAGCTCTTCAGCTCAAGGCTAACACTCTACCACTGGAGCCATAGCGCCACTTCCGGCTTTTTC
Source organism: Dipodomys spectabilis (assembly GCF_019054845.1). Taxonomy (NCBI): domain Eukaryota; kingdom Metazoa; phylum Chordata; class Mammalia; order Rodentia; family Heteromyidae; genus Dipodomys; species Dipodomys spectabilis. Next base: position 264,792 of record NW_024871449.1, read on the forward strand.
TGTTTATGTGGTGCTGAGGAATCGAACCCAGGGCCTCATGCTTGCAAAGCATGCACTCTACCACTGAGCCACCTTTCCAGCCCTTCATGTGATCTTTGAGTGATGGGGCCTGGCAGCCTTTATTGTCCTGACCTCAGGAGCCACTTTCTGGTCGCAGTGTGGGCCTGGGGTTGTGCAGAGACAGCCCTCTCTCACTTCTTCCTCTCTGTGGGGCCTCTTGCTGGCCAGCTAGACAGCCTCATCCCCTTGCTGTCACCTGCTTGTCCGCAGTGGGTGGTGGCTCTTCTATTCCAGAGGGGTGTGAGGGAACGGGAGGTGAGTGTGACCGTGCCACGCCCCACAGCGGGCATTCCTGTCCTCGCCGGGCCTAGGGAGAGCGCGGTGGCTATGATGTGATGCCGTGTGTACTGTGGGGTGGGGTGCCAGGGGCGCTTCCCCAGCTCTGTGCCCCTGGGCTCTGGCTGAGGGGAACATAACACTCCTCTGCCTGCTCTTCTAGAAGAGGAGGATGGTGGCCTTGATGCCTTTGAGGATTTCTTCCCCATGGAGGCTGTGAGCCTTCCCAAGAAGAAGAAACCCAGGAAGCTCAAGGAGAGCAAGTCCAAGGGGAAGCGGAAGAAGAAAGAGGTGAGCTGCGGCGGTGGATGGGTGTGGGGCCCGGGAAGCTGGTCCTGCGTCAGTGGGCTGAGGCGCCTGACTTGCTAGGCAAGCTCTCCATCATTTGTGTAACACCCTCAGCTCTGCTCCCTTTAGTTCCCCCCAGTACTAGGGTTTGAACTCAGGACTTCATGCTTGTTTGGTTTGCTTGCTTGCTTGGTGTGCTATGTGACCTACACCTCTAGCCCAGCTTTTTGCTCTTTTTTTTTTTTTCCGGTCATGGATCTTGAACTCTGGGCCTGGGTGCTGTCTCTCAGTTCTTCAGCTCAACTACCACTTGAGCTACAGCGCCACTTCCAGTTTTCTGGTGGTTTATTGGAGAGTAGAGTGTCATGGACTTTCCTGCCTGGGCTGGCTTTGAACTGTAATCCTCAGATCTCAATCTTCTGAGTAGCTAGAATCATAGGTATGAGCCACCAGCACCTGGCTTGATTTTTTTGTTTTTGTTTTTGTTTTTGTTTTGGTGCTGGTCCTGGAGCTTGAACTTGGGGCCTGAATGCAGGCCTGGGATTTTTTTTTTTTTCCCCTCAAGGCTAGCTGGCATTCTACCACTTGAGCCACAGTTCTTCCAGTTTTTTTTGTTTTTTTTTGCTGGTTAATTGGAGATAAGAGTCTCATAGACTTTCTTTCTTTCTTTCTTTCTTTTTTTAATTTTGTTTTTGGGTCCGGTTGTGGGGCCTGAACTCTGGGCCTGGGTGCTGTCCCTCAGCTCTTCAGCTCAAGGCTAGCACTCTACCACTTGAGCCACAGCGCCACTTCTGGCTTTTTTCTTTTTTTGCTTATGTGGTGCTGAGGAATCAAACCCAGGGCCTCATGCATGCAAGGCAAGCACTCTACCACTGAGCCACCTTCCCAGCCCTCTCATAGACTTTCTAAGGGGCTTTGAACTGTGATCCTCAGCTCTCAGCTTCCTGAATTTCTTAGATTACAGATATGAGCCACTGGTGCCTGGCTTTGCTGGTATTTTTAGAGATGGAGTCTCTTGACCCTCCAGGTCTCAGCTCCTCAGTAGCTAGGATTATAGACATGAGTCATTGGTGTCCAGTTATAGGTTGTTTTTTTTTTTTTGACATAGAATTTAACTTTGCCTAGACTGGCTTCGAACTAGAGGCCCTTCTGTCTCCCCCTCCTGAGTATCTGGGGTTACAGAGGTGTGCCATTAGACCCAATTACATCCTGTTTCTTAAACAGGTTAGAGGGTCATTTTACGTGGTCTCTTCCTGGCTGTCCTGTGCAAGGACACCTGATACCAGCAATTGCTATCCCCTTACTGCTTGTACTGTGTGGTCACTGGCCTTTGTCCCCCTCACTGTCTGCAGAGATCACTTGTCGCAGACCTCTATGTCCCCCCAAGGAAAACCTATTGAGATTAAGTAAGGCAAGTTGGAGAAGCTTCGGAGGCCTTGGTAGGGGCTGGCTGCTTGTAGGTGCCCCGTGTAGGATGGCCTTGGCGCACACTGTCGCTTTGTTCCTGGATCTCGGTGCCCTGGGTAGGTGAGGTGGTGACTCGCTTTGGTGAGGAGTGGGCAGTGCCGCCCCAGGCATCATGCCAACTCATGCGTCCTCAGGATTAGCCTTGGAAATTGGGGAGATGGGGAAGCCGATGGGGAAATGGAGACGGCTTATGTCCTTGTCACGTGGGACAGGACCCTTGGTGTGCCCTTGTTGAGCTGAGGCCTTCAGAGAGCCACCTCCAATCCTCTGAGCAGCCCTGTGGGGAAGGGGGAGGTGTGTACCTCACTTTACAGAGGGGAGTAGAGGGAGGTGTTGGGAAATTACTCAAGCTAATGGCAGCCACAGGCCCACTATAGGCCTCTTTCTGGCTCATGAGTGAGCTGGGTTGCTGGAAGGCAGTGAGCAGAGGGCTATAAAAAGACTTAGCTCATGCCGGGCGCTGGTGGCTCACGCCTGTAATCCTAGCTACTCAGGAGGCTGAGATCTGAGGATCGAGGTTCAAAGCCAGCCCGGGCAGAAAAGACCGTGAGACTCCTATCCAATAAACCACTAGAAAACCGGAAGTGATGCTGTGGCTCAAGTGGCAGAGCGCTTGCCTTGAGCTGAAGAGCTGAGGGACAGCGCCCAAGCCCAGAGTTCAAGCCCCATGACTGACAAAAAACAACGATTTATCTCTGGCTGGATCCTCTGGAGGCTGCAGGGCACAGGCCAGGGGCAGGAGTAAGGTGGTGATGGGTGTGAGAGCTGCTGTGTGGGCCTTCTGCCTGAACCTTGATTCTGCATCCCCTTCAGCTCCATCCTGGTTTTGGGTGCTGTTCAGGATTGGCACGCGTCTGGCTTCTGCCAGTGTAACCCACCCTTTCCCATACCCTTCTCAACCTGGAGGCTCTCTGTGGGGTGTGGGATCTTCGATAGATCATCAAGGTGCCTGGGTCACAAAAGCCTATACTCTGAGGCTCCAGGGGCTACGAAGAGGGAGAAGGCCCCTATCCCTGTTACCCAGATGGGGTAACAAGGAGGCAGGGCAGGAAGGAGACCTGGCCTTCCAGAACCCCTGCCACAGCCCCCTCTCCTATTCCTTCCCTGGGCCCTGGGGATCTGTCCCTGGGCGGGTAGACACTTCTGGAGTGCAAGCTCTGTGGTACAGGAGTCCACGTTTCCTGGCTGAGGTTGTGCAGTCTCCTGGAGTCACCGTTCTCCTTGTTCCTGTAGTGCAGGCTCTGCAGACCTCAACCCTGGGCCTTGTGCCTGGCTGAGGCAGGGTTTCCTCTGTTTTGTGCTCAGGTCTTAGCTCTGGGGCTGCATCTGCCCATTTTCCAGATGCGGGTCCCCGGCAGAGGTGCCGTGATCACCTGTGGGAGCTCCACTCCAGACAGGGCTGGCTTTGTCTCCCTCCCTGCCGGGCACAGGGTTTAGCCAGGCGCTAGCCAGGAAGAAGGCTGGAGGAGGCAGGTGGGAGCTGGAGTCCAGCTGGCCGCCAGGACCTCTCTCAGTCTCTTTGGACACAGCCATAGGTCACTTCCTTTGTCCAGTTAGTCTGAGCCTTCTTTAGCCTTTCTTTCTCTCTCTCTCTCTCTCTTTTTCTTGTGTACTGCCAGACTCCGGCTCTCTCTGAATCTTGTGCATTGTCTCTCATTGTGGCCTGTATTTGGCTTCTCTGCCTTATTAACCTCTCATATTGCATTGCTTCCTGTATTTCCCATCTCTCATTCTCATCCCTACCATCTCATTTCCCTCCCCCCTTCCCTCAACCCCTGTTCCTCCCAATGAGCTGCCTTGCTGCTCCTCAAAAGGGGTTCATAGTTATGGTGGATGGAAGTTCCCCAGATGATAGGCCCTGGAGGGGACCCTTGGCTGGAACTGTCCCTACTCCCCCATCCCTGAGGGCTGGCTCTGACCAGCTGTTGGATCTTGAGGGGGGGGTGGTCTGGAGCATGTGTGTCCAGAGGATCCCAGATGCTCACCTATATGGCAGATCCAAATAATAATTTTACCCCTTTTCCCTCCCCACCTCCCACCAGGTGATGTCCACATGAAGTTTAGAGGGGCCAGGATGGGTGGGTCCCAAGCTGCATTTTTTTTTTTTTTTTGCAGGGGGTGGTAGGCAGCAAAGTCGTGGATTCTGATTTACATGAAATAACTGGGCTGCAGCAGGAACCTGAGCATATGTAGATGAAGCTCCTTGTCAGACCAGAGCGCAGGAGGGAGAAATGATTTCAACCTGTACTGCAGCGGTTGCCATAGCAACCAATTATTCAGTGCTAAATTATAACTGTTTATAACACTCGTGAATGGGAAGGCTCATATTTCATTCTTTCTTTTTCCCTCTCAATCTTGAAGGACCCCAAATGGAGAATGACCAACTCTCCAAATCTTTCCTTTGGGTTTAAATACCTCTTTTTTGGGGGGTGGTAGGGAATGTAGAATGTGTGTGAGCTACAGAGGGAGGGGGAGAAGCAGAAAGGAGGCCTGGATCTGGAAACGTCTCTGGATCCAGGAAGGAGGAAAGATGTAGGGGAGAGACAGCCCAAATGGGGTCTCGAGAACCATGGGACACTGAGCGAGCACAGTGCAGGCCCCCCAGCGCAGGCATGGTGTTTAAGGTGCTTTGTGGGTTGACTCCACACCCTTGAAGATTCTTTTTTCAGCCATTGGAGCATTCCCTCCAATCACATCTAGGGCAGTTACAGTGAAGGACAGTGTCAAGGTCAAAGGCTCAACTGTCATCCTAATTTTCACAGCACACATCGTTGATTTCATCTCTTAGACCTCAAGGCTAAGGTTGGCTTGTGAGCTTTACTCAATTATTTGTCTGTGCCTGAGTCTCTTCCTTTGAATGGAATATGTCTACAACTCCCCTTCTAAGTTGTGATGTTGGATGGTCACTCTCCTACTGGCTCTTGGTCTTTTTTTTCTTTTTCTTTTTGCTGTTTCTGGGGTTGAGCTCTGGGTCTGAGCACTGTCCTTGAGCTTTTGTGGTCAAGGCTAGTACTCTTCCACTTGAGCCACTGCTCCATTTCTGGCTTTTTGTGGTTAATTGGAGATAAGAGTACGAGGGACTTTTCTGTCCCAGCTGCCTTCAAGTCACAATCTTCATATCTCAGCCTCCTGAGTAACTAGGATTACAGGTGTGAGTCACTGGCTCCTTACTACCCAATGATAGTATACCTCTTTATTCTGTTGATGAGTTGTTGAGAATCATTTGCATTTCTCTTCTTTGTTCCCTTGAGCTCTTCAGCTCAAGGCTAGCACTCTACCACTTAAGCTACTACACCACTTCTGGTTTTCTGGTGGTTAATTGGAGATGAGTCTCACAGACTTTCCTGGCTGGCTTTGAACCGTGATCCTCAGATTTCAGCCTCCTTAGTTAGAGTATCTAGGATTATAGGCATGAGCCACCAGCGCCCAGCTACTTTTTACTTTTTTTTTTTTTTTGGTCAGTCGTGGGGCCTGAACTCTGGGCCTGGGCGCTGTCCCTTCAGCTCTTCAGCTCAAGGCTAGCGCTCTACCACTTGAGCATCAGCGCTACTTCCAGCTTTTTCTGCTTATGTGGTGCTGAGGGATCGAACCCAGGGCCTCATGAATGCAAAGCAAGCACTCTACCACTGAGCCACCTTCCCAGCCCCTTACTTTTTGGTAAGGGTGTGGAGCACCCTAGTGTGAGTTCTCCTGTCTTGTATCATGGGTGTGTGTAGGGGTGGGGGAGGAGGTAAATGCTCAGGCAAGATCAGGTATAGGCCAGGCTGGTCTAGCCTTTGTGGTTTCCATTTGGTGGAGATTCAGGGAAAGGGAGGTGGGCTGGGGTCAGGGCGCTGGCAGTCAAAGCCTCAGAGCCTTCTCTTCCTTTGGGTTCTGTTTTTTTTATTTTTTTGTTTTTTGTTGGTTGTGGGGCTTGAACTCTGGGCCTGGGTGCTGTCCCTGAGCTCTTCAGCTCAAGGCTAGTGCTCTACCACTTGAGCCACAGTGTCACTTCCAGCCTTTTCTGTTCATATGGTGCTGAGGAATTGACCCCAGGGCTTCATGCATGGGAGGCGAGCACTCTACCACTGAGCCACCTTCCCAGCCCCTCCTTTGGATTCTTCCCACCCCCCTTTCCCCCCATGGAATGAGAGGGTAATGTGTTGCCTGAGCTTTGACAGGTGGCTGAAAGAAGAGACCACTGGTGGTTTGCAGACCTGCCTTCCTGGGATTCTAGCTCATTCTGCCACACTCTTGCTCTCTTGTTCTGCTCTGAAATAGGTAGGGGGTGAGCCCTCCTATTAGTGCCCACCTCTTTCCCACTGCAGCCCTGTTTCCATGAGGTATGCCCACACGGCTGCTCTTGCCAGACAGCACAATCTGCTGGAGTGCCTTCCCTCTGTCCTCCTGCTTCCCCTTGGCTCCCCCTGGGCCCTGAGTTCTGGGCCATGCCTGCCTGCTACTCCTGGCTGCTCTTGCACTCTGGGATTTGGCAACATCTGCTCTGCCCAGCTCCCCCACAGAGTCATGTTGTCCATCCTTCCTGACCCTGTTCCCTGGGCAGTTCTGTAGCCCAGCTCTGTTGGATAGAAAGGAGTGGATGAGTCCTGTTGGTCATCCTGGCTCTATCTGTGGAGCTGAGGTTGTCATGGGTGGGGCATCCTGGAGCATTGCCAAGGGAGGAAGTGCCTCTGTGCCAGGGAGTGGTTGGTGCCTGGAGCAAATGGCTGGTATAGTTCTGAATGCATACTGCTCTAGTCTGGCTGAGCTCCCTGTCCAGGGCACGAGACTGGCCTTTCCTGTCCGAGCACAGAGCATAGTTTCTCTGTTGGCTGTCTCCCATGTCAGGAATGTTCCAGGTCTCTTCTTACCGAGAAGAGGAAGAGGGGGTCTGGATTGCCACATGTCTTGTCCAAGTCCTGGGCTAGCAAGGAGCAAAACCTCCAAGGGAGCTTCAGGACCAACAGGCCAAGCGGCTGTCAGCCCTGGGCCCTCTGGCCACGCCTCCCTGGCTGGGTTGGGCAAGGTGGGTCCCTAGGGCAGGCCCATGGCTGCTGTCCACGGTGCTGAAGCTCACAGAGACCTCTCTCCCATTGTAACCTTGCTGGGCCAGGCCTGGAATGGAGTGTACTTTTTCAGGTCTCTTGAAAACCTGAGCTGAACTGAGACACATTTTGGGGGAATAAATGTCCCCAACTTACTCTCACCTCTTCCAGTGACCTGGCTGAGCCTGGGAGCTTCGGCCTTAGGACCCACATGTCACCAGCCCTGGGCGTGGGATGTTGACTCTGTCCAGATTCAGGCAGCTGCCCCTGGGGCCTGGTGTGGCTAAGTCAGAGTTCCGGGAACTACGTAGGATCTAGAAAAGCCAGGAGGTTCTGCTTCTGCCAGTGCTGGCGCCACTGATGTGCTGATTACTGGATGGAGAGACTTCAGGGCAGGAAGCCTGGCGGGCGAGAGCAAGCAGGGCCTCCAGGAGAGTGGGCCCCTGCGCAGGGAGCATCTGGATCTGAGGGAAAGCTTCCGTCACCTTGTGCATCCTCGTGAGATGAGCCTGTGTGGAGGCGCTCTCCTCGGAAAAGGCAGCCATGAGCTCTTGGTGGCATGGCTGGAAAGGGCAGAGCTCGGCGGGGGCTCCCTGGGATTCTCCAGGCAGACCTGCTGTGCCTCTTCTCCTCCTTCTGTCTCCATCCCCTCCTGTCTCCCCCTCTCCCACCACTGTTTCCTAAGCTCATTTTTCATCTCCACTTCTCTTCCTATGCCTCTCTGCTCACCTTGAAAACCTTTCATAGCAATCAGTAGGGTGACAAGCCTTGGTAACTGTGGCAACAATGCCAGCCCCTCCCCACAGACCAGGCTGGAGTGGGCTGAGGGGGCTCTGCTAGTCTCCGAAGGGCAGTAGCCTTCAGGTGGCGTTGCTTGGGCGATAGACACCCTTATCTCCATATAAATGGGCCATTTTCTGCCTGTACAGACAGGAGACTAAATCAAGGAAGCCAGGCTTAAGAGTGGCCTAAATTACGTCTCCTAGGGCTGGTGGGGAAAAGGCGGGCTTGGAAGGGGCAGCCTCCAAGCTGGCCCTCAGGTAAAAGTGGCGCAAGCGCTCTGCAGTGGTTACAGGTTTCCTCGTACTGTCCCTCAGCTTCTTTTTTTCAAGGCTAGGGCTCTACCACTTGAACTACAGCACCACTTTTGGCTTTTCCTAAGTGGTTTATTGGAGATAAAGGTCTCAAAGACTGCCTGGGCTGGTTTTGAACCACAATACTTAGATCTGAGCCTCCTTGTGTAGCAAGGATTACAAGTGTGAGCCACTAGTGCCCAGCAAACCACTTCTGGGTTTTTGGTGGTTGATTGGTGATAAGGGTCTCATGGGCTTTCCTGCCTGGCTGGCTTTGAAGTTCACTCTGAGTAGCTTAGATTCCAGGTGGAGTCACAGGCACCCAGCTGCAGCTGTTTTTGTTTTTTTATTTTTTTGGTCATGGGGCTTGAACTCAGGGCCTGGGTGCTGTCCCTCAGTTCTTCAGCTCAAGGCAAGTGCTCTACCACCTGAGCCACAGCACCACTTCTGGCCTTTTTTCTGCTTATGTGGTACTGAGGAATTGAACCCAGGGCCTCATGCATGCAAGGCAAGCGCTCTACCACTGAGCCACCTTCCCAGTCCCAGCTGCAGCTGTTTTGACACTGGTCACCACATCCTCTTCCATGAGTACCTGGGTCCCAGTGTCACTGTGGAAACACTAGTTACAGTCCCAAACAGTTGACAGATGGGGCTGAGCTTAGCCTCTGGGACGTCCAAGCAGGCTGCTTGTCTGGGGGAGAGGAATCTGATTATACAGGAGGCTTACATCACCCGCATTCACTGTTACCTCACCTGCATTTGCCCTCAGAGGATGAGACGTCTGAATGGTGCTGGCTCAGGCAGTCTGGGTCCTTCTGGCTGGGTCTGGGGTGAGCCATGGGCAGTAGTTGAAGGATGGTTATTGGCCCCAGGTATGGGCTCACCCACCTGGCCGTATTGCAGCCCAGGCCCTGGGTTCTGTTGGAACATGTGGGGCCCTCACCGTCCCCCCTTTCTCTTTTTCAGGGGAGCAATGATGAGCTATCAGAAAATGAGGAGGATCTGGAAGAGAAGTCAGAGAGTGAGGGTAGTGACTACTCCCCGAACAAGAAGAGGAAGAAGAAACTGAAGGAGAAGAAGGAGAGAAAAGCCAAACGCAAGAAGAAGGATGAAGACGAGGATGATAATGATGATGGATGCTTAAAGGTAACCACCAGGGCCATGTTGGGGGGCTGCAGCTTTTACCAGCCACTCTCCAGCTCTCTGACCTCTAATCCATGGTCCTTTCCAAACAGGTGGGCTCATGGGCCCTGAGTATGTGTGTGTGTCCATGTGTGCACGTGGATGGTAGACACTGTTTTATAGTGTAGTCACGAGTCTGGGAGACATATTTGAAGTAATGATGGCTGAAACTGAGGTGTCTGCGCATCTCTTTGATGGGTTGGCCTCTCTGGGAAATAGCTTGAACACCTGAGTGTGCGGCTTGCTGTTTCTGAAGAAAGTGATTGATAGTTTAAGCTCAAGTTTGGTGTTAGGGACCTCTTGCTTGGACTCATTTGGGAAAGTAAAGCAACAAATGGAATCTTTGCCATGAGCCGCAGCAGGATAGCCCTGCTTTCTGTGGCAGAGGTCCTCAGTGCATGGTCTGTTCTGCCTGAGTGGGCATTCCCGCCAAACCCAGAGCAGAGCAGCTGTTGGAGGTGAGCCTGGTTGTGTCCTGGAGCCTACAAACACGGGAACAAAGTGAAACGAACCAAGGCTCTAGCGGACCTGACGTTATCAGGTGCACTTTGCAGCCTTAGCACCAGGGGTGTAAAGATGAACGCTCCATAAATATTAGCAGAGTTGCTGGCAGGTGAGGCAGCACGCTGAGCATGAATGACTAAAGTCCCGGTGCCTGCTGGGGTGCCCTGACACCCAGAGTGATCCCATTAGTTGGTGGGTGGATTGTGAGTCGTCTGGGACTGGTAATAGCTGAGGGGCTGATAGTTCTGAGAGATTAGCTTCAGAGAGTGGTTCAGAGTTATATGTGATACCATCAGTCACCTGCTGCTGCGTGTGGGGCCCCGTGCCTTCGGGAATGGCTGGGTATGTCCACGGGGGCCAGCCAGCCGTGGGAGGGCAGCCCACACCGGAGCATGTCCAACCTGTCACAGAGCCAACTTCCCAAGCAGGCCTGGTTGAGTGCCAGGGGACCCTTAGAGTCCCAGGAGACTATTATGTGTATCACCTCTCTCTAGTGCCTGAGAAATGAAGCAAGAGGTATCTGCTTTGTGGGGCCCAGTAGTGTCATCCATTCTTGGGGTTTGAGTAGGGCATTTTCTTTTCTTTTTCTTTTTTTTGTTTTTTGTTGGTCATGGGGCTTGAACTCTGGGCCTGGGCGCTGTCCCTCAGCTCTTCAGCTCAAGGCAAGCACTCTACCACTTGAGCCACAGTACCACTTCCAGTTTTCTGAGTGGTTTATTGAAGATAAGAGTCTCTCATGGCTGGCTTTGAACCTGGGTCCTCAAATCTTAGCTTCCTGAGTAGCTAACATGACAGGCTCAGGTCCCCCCTTCTGACTGCACCACTGTTCCCCTCTCTCCACAGGAGCCCAAGTCTTCAGGGCAGCTCATGGCAGAGTGGGGCCTGGACAACGTAGACTATCTGTTCTCCGAGGAGGACTACCACACGCTGACCAACTACAAGGCCTTTAGCCAGTTCCTCCGGTGGGCGGGGGCGCAGCCTGCTATGGCTGGGCATCTGTGGGGAATGGTGCTTCCAAGGGAGGCATCAAACCAGGGGCGGGGCACAGAGACAGAGCCTGGTTCCCTGGGTGAGCCAGGGCTGATAGGTCAACTACTAACCTCTTCTCTCAGTGGGGGAGAGGAAGGCAGGCCCTCCATTTTGACAGATGGTTGGGCTTTCCCTGGCTGGGCCCACCCTGGGTTTTTGGGGTCTTTTTCTTTTCTTTCTGTTTCCCCTCTCTTTTGTGCTGGGACTGGAGTTTGAACTCTGGGCCTGGGTGATGTCCCTTACTTTATTTTTGCTCAAGGCTGGCTCTCTACCACCACTTGAGCCACAGCTCTGCTTCTGGCTCTTTTTGGGTGGAGAGAAGAGTTTCATGGACTTCCTGCTTGGACTGGCTTTGAGCCTCAGTCCTCAGATCTCAGGCTCTTGGGTAGCTAGAATTATAGACATGAACCATTGGTGCCTGGCTTCTTGTGTCTTTTTCTTTTTTTGTTGGTTGTGGGGCTTGAACTCTGGGCATGGGCGCTGTCCCTCAGTTCAGCTCAAGGCTAGTGCTCTACCACTTGAACCATAGTGCCACTTCCAGTTTTCTGGTGGTTTATTGGAGATAAGAGTTTCACAGAACCCCCCTGAATACTATTTTTACAATAAAAAGCCTATTAAAAAAAAACTAAAAAAAAAAGTTTCACAGACTTTCCTGCCCAGGCTGGCTTTGAACTGCAATCCTCAGATCTCAGCCTCCTGAGTAGCTAGGATTACAGGCGTGAGCCACCAGTGCCTGGCTTCTTGTGTCTTTTTCTTGATGAAAGGGCAGGTTGCAGGCCCTTCTCTGGCCCACAACACAATTGTAAAAGCACCCGTTGTGAAGAGGGAACAGGAAGTATTTGGGGGGTACATTCTTGTTTCAGCTTTATCCTTTACCAGCCTTTGTCCCTTTTCTACCTAATTTTTTTTCATAAGTTTTTTATTGTAAAAATACTGTACAGAGAGGTTACAGTTACATGAGCAAGGTAATGAGGACATTTCCTATCGAGCATTGTTTCCTCCTGCTTTGTTTTTCCCCTACCATCCCTTCCCTCCCGCCTCCATAACTACCTCCCCCACTTCTACCTAGTTTCTAACCAAGAATGTGGGGCTGGTGCCACATGCAGGTGTAAGGAGGGGTGGGCCCTGCCCTTTGCCCTCTGCCCTCTGCCCTGTCCTCCCATCATCCTCTCATCTCTTCCTTTTCAGGCCACTCATAGCCAAGAAGAACCCAAAGATCCCTATGTCCAAAATGATGACTGTCCTGGGTGCCAAATGGCGGGAATTCAGTGCCAACAACCCTTTTAAGGGCAGCTCTGCGGCGGCGGCGGCAGCGGCGGTGGCTGCAGCTGTGGAGACGGTCACCATTGCCCCTCCTCTGGCCATCAGCCCCCAGCAGGTGCCCCAGCCCATGCCCATCCGCAAGGCCAAGACCAAAGAGGGCAAGGGTAAGGCTGCTGGTGGGTGGAGAGTGAGACCTGCCTGACAGAGGCCCCCTGGGGCCTAGGGGGCGGCCCCAGACAGACCTGGGCGGCCAGGGGCATCCATAGTGTTTATTGAGAATCTAGTGCTTTGTGTCATCTTGGGCTGACTTAGCCTTCCTCAGCAGTAACTGGGCGCTGTAGCTTCTGGCTTGCCTGCCTTCTGGGTCATGTAGCTTTACCTTTACTCCCTCTGTAACTTGGCATGGAGGGGGAGGGATGGAGAAGGGGGAGGAAGGGGCTGCAGTATGGAACTGCTCCAGCCCTGGGCTTCGAGCTTGGGCAGACCGAGGTTAGCCCATTGGCCCCTCTCATCCCCTTCATACGACAGCTTTCTCAGGTATGCAGGGCAGCACAAGTGTCCAGTTCTTGCCTCCTCCAGCTGCAGAAAGCACATTGGGAGCAGGAAGTGGAGGGTCAGGAGGGAGGTCGGGGTCTAGTATGGCTCAGTGATAGGGCAGGAGGATGGAGAGAGGAGGGCGGGAGAAACGGGCTTGAAGAGCCTGGACACGGAGCCACCTGGGCAGAGGTTCTGGTCGGGGATGTGAGTGGCATTGATCCCTCTAGAGCTGTCCCTGGTGGAGCCACCAGCTGCTTAGCCGTCCTGTGGGCCCTGACCTTTATTTATTTAGTACTACTGGGGATTGAACCCAGATAAGAGTCTCACAGGCGTTCCTGCCTGGGTGGGCTTTGAACCGAGATCCTCAGATCTCAGCCTCCTGAGTAGCTAGGATTACAGGTGTGAGCCACCAATGCCTGGCTAGCCCTGGTGCTTTTTTTTTTTTTTTGTCGGTAGTGGGGCCTGAACTCTGGGCGCTGTCCCTCAGCTCTTCAGCTCAAGGCAAGCGCTCTACCACTTGAGCCACAGCCCCACTTCCAGCTTTTTCTGCTTATGTGGTGCTGAGGAATCGAACCCAGGGCCTCACGCATGCAAGACAAGCACTCTACCACTGAGCCACCTTCCCAGTCCCCGCTTTTAATTTTTTTTTTTTGTCGTTTAGGGGCTTGACTCTGGGCCTGGGCGCTGCCCCTCAGCTCTTCAGCTCGAGGCCAGGGCATTGCTCTTGCTAGATAGAAGGTCAATCACTTAAGCTATACACTAGCCCTTGCACTTTTGTTGTTGTTGTTGTTGGCTGTGGGGCCTGGGCGCTGTCCCTGCGCTCTTCAGCTCGAGGGGAGCGCTCTACCACTTGAGCCACAGCGCCATTTCCGATTTTCTGGTGGTTTATTGGAGATTAGGGTCTCATGGTCTTTCCTGCCTGGGCTGGGTTTGAACTGAGATCCTCAGATCTCAGCTTCCTGAGTAGCTAGGATTACAGACGTGAGCCACTGGTGCCTGGCCTGCTTTTAATTTTTTTTTTTTTTTGGGTCCGGTCATGGGGCCTGAACTCTGGGCCTGGGCGCTGTCCCTCAGCTCTTCAGCTCCAGGCTAGCGCTCTACCACTTGAGCCACAGCGCCACTTCCGGCTTTTTTTCTTTTTTGCTTATGTGGTGCTGAGGAATCAAACCCAGGGCCTCAGGCATGCAAGGCAAGCGCTCTACCACTGAGCCACCTTCCCAGCCCCCTGCTTTTAATTTTTGATGTAGGGTATTGCTGACTTTTTTCTGGCTGGCCTTGAACTTAGTGATCTTCTTCTTCTTTTTTTTTTTTGTCAGTCGAGGGGCCTGAACTCTGGGCCTGGGCGCTGTCCCTCAGCTCTTCAGCTGTAGACTAGCGCTCTACCACTTGAGCCTCAGCCCCACTTCCGGCTTTCTCTGCTTATGTGGTGCTGAGGAATCGAACCCAGGGCCTCATGCATGCAAGGCAAGCACTCTATCACTGAGCCACCTTCCCAGCCCCGGTGATCTTCTTGCTTCTACCTCTTGAGTTGTTTTACTGAGGGCTGGAGACCCTGTATTTCAGCCCCAAGGAGCTTTTGTTTCTGAGACAGTGCTGTGCCCTGTAGCCCTGTGATGTGTGTCTGTACCCTGCTGTCCTGTGTCCTGGTCACCCGGAGCTCCAGGGGGCCTTGGCTTGTTTCCCACCTGCACAGGCCCCTCACTTGATATTTTTCCTGGACTCCAGCTGCTGAGCTATTGATTTCCTAAGCTGCCTATTCAGAGCTTGAAAAATGGAAATAGATTTTCTGTGGTGCTGCCCCAGGGTACAGCTGAGTCCTGAGAGCCGTGGCCCTATGTGCACTGTGGCTGGGGAAGGCCTGGGAGAGGCGACTTTGGTAGAGCATGACTCCTACCCCCTTCTTGGGGAGGATATTACTCCCCAGGTGGCTAATGGTGCCGTGGCCAGCGGCATATACAGAGCATCAAACCTGCAGGCCTCTCCTGGGGTGACTGGCAGAGTGAAGTGGGGGTTGTAATGCTTGTGCTGCTTAGACCTGGGAGGCTGGCAGCCAGGGAAAGGGTTCCAGGATATCCCAGGGTGATCCTCTGGGGGTCTAGGCATGGATCATGGTGGGTAGGTGTTCCTTTGTGGCCCTGCTGGTGTGGAGATTAGGAGGTTCCTTGGGGGAGGGTATTCCTTTCTGAGGGGTAAGAGCTGAGTCCAGTGCAGCTGGCCGTACTGGCATTTATGGTCCATGTCTGTGGTATTCCAGTGGCTGGAGTAGAAGGATGTAGTCGGTCTCTAGCTTTCCTTTGTAACAAGGATGTACCTCTCCCACCCTGGTATATAGCAGGCCGGGGGGAGTGGGAAGTTGGTGGCAGTGTTGGTCACTGAAGCCCTTGTCACAATGTCCAGGCCCTGGAGTAAGGAAGAAAATCAAAGGCTCCAAAGATGGGAAGAAGAAGGGGAAGGGGAAAAAAGTGGCTGGGCTCAAGTTCCGCTTTGGAGGGATCAGCAACAAGAGGAAGAAAGGCTCCTCGGTGAGCGTGCGTGTGCATGTGCGTACATGTGTGTCTGCGTGTATGTACACGAGAAGGGCTGTGATAATCATGGCGTGCGGGCCCTTGGTTCATTCTGCAAAACCAGCGGGAGCCACTCCCCCTTCTCCATTCTATGTGCAGGCCTCACTGTCCCCTTCTATCTGGTAAGGGGTACAGACTCGATTCTTTTAGGGGCTTCCTTAGCTTGGGCTGTGGGCGGGCGGACCCAGCTCAGTCCTGGTGTCTGTGGTCCACAGCAGTGGGTCCCTCCAGGGAGCAGGTAGGTCAGCTGAGAGGCTTTGGAAGGGTGATGCCCAGGGAGGTGGCATGGGCCAGGCCAGCTGGAGCCCTGACCACTCTCCCTGACTCCACGATCCCAGTTCCAAGCCTAAGCCCTGGGACCTCCCTTCTCTGTGTGGGGGCAGCTCCTGCTTCATCCCATTGGGAAGCTCTTTTCCTTGCCTTCCCCCAGCCCTGGAGTGGGTCAGAGGAGAAAGCTAGCTGGAAGCTGGGGGCAGATGCTCTTAACATGGAGTTACATCCTCAGTTCCTCCCGGAGGCAGGGGCCAGGTCTCAAGTCTGGCTGTCTGGAGCAGGGGGTGGAGCAGAAGGGGTGGCCAATCAGACCTGGCAGTCTAGCTCACCTGAGAAGATGTTTGTTATCTCCTACTGTGCAAGCCTTGGGCTTAGCCAAGGCAGGCTGCTCTTCAGGTGCAGCCTGGCTGGCAGGCAGGCTCCCCGGG
The DNA here is from genome assembly GCF_019054845.1 of Dipodomys spectabilis. Classification (NCBI taxonomy): domain Eukaryota; kingdom Metazoa; phylum Chordata; class Mammalia; order Rodentia; family Heteromyidae; genus Dipodomys; species Dipodomys spectabilis. The sequence goes on from NW_024871449.1 coordinate 280,760, forward strand.
AGGGAGGCCACCGTGAGCCAGGCCGATGGGACAGACCAGACCTGGAACCATGCTGTGCCATGGGTCCAGTCAGAGAGATCTGGGAGACTCACTGGTAGAGGGCTCCTTAGGGCTTCCCTGTGCAGCATGCATAGGAGTTAGGAAGAGTGGAAGGGTAGAACCTGGGGGTATGTTGGAGTGGAAATGTGGGAGAGTCGGAGGGCTGAGAACCAGGCTTGGAGTGTGGAGGGACACTGCGCTGGCTATGGCTGCCTCAGGGTGGGTGGTGTCTCCGGAGCTCACCCCATGGGGTCTGGAGGTATTGCTGTATCCCAGGGGCTGTACTACCCAGGGCTCACCCTGGCTCACACAGGCCTCCCTTCCCCACAGAGTGAGGAGGATGAGCGGGAGGAGTCCGATTTGGACAGTGCCAGCATCCACAGCTCGTCAGTGCGCTCTGAGTGCTCTGCAGCCCTGGGCAAGAAGAGCAAGAGAAGGCGCAAGAAGAAGAGGAGTAGGCCTCCTGTGGTCCTCCTGTGGTCCTCTGGGAGGGTCTTGGGGCTCTTGCTGTGGGTGGGGTAGAGTCCCCCCCTCCCCGGGAAGCAGGGGAAGGTCATCTCCAAGCCTCAGCCTCTTCTAGCCTTGGCTGGGCAGTTGATCTGTGCCTTCATCTCTGTTGGGGGGGGGGGCGGGGAGGGTGCATCCTGCTCTGGGCGTGGGAATTAGGAATCCAAGGCATTAGCAAAGTAGGTACTGGACAAAGCACTTTTTAAGCTCATCCACCATCCACCCATTGAGTCCCCAAGCCCAATCCTATCCTCTCCTGCTTTCCCTCCTTTCCTGTTTACCCATTTGTCTAAACTTTCTGTCCATCGGTCTGTTCCTCCACTCTCACCTTTCCCCACTTTCATTCCTTTTATATATCCTCTATCCTCATTCTTGCTACCTTAGGCATTCTCCAGCATTTGTTCAACCCATTGGTCCATCCTTCCACCTATTCATCCACTACCCACTCATCCAACCATCCATCCATCCATCCGTCTGTCCATTTGTCACTCAATCATTGACTCACCTATCCATCCAATCATCAATCTACCTACTAATACACCCACTAATTTATCCATCCATCCACATATCCATTAATCTACCAGCTCATTCTTCCAACAATCTTTCCACTAACTCCTCCATCCAGCCACCCACTCATCCATCCATCCAGCCATCCATCCATCCATCCATTTGTCATTCAATCATTGACCCACCTATCTACTCATTAATCTACCTACCAATATACCCACTAATCTATCCACCCATCCATCTCCCCATTAATCTACCAGCTCACCCTTCCATTCATCTATCCCCACTAACTCATTCATCCATCCATCCATCCATCTCTCCATCTACCCACTCATACATATCCATCTATGTACCCATCCATCCATCCATCCATCCACCCACTAACCCACCCATTCATCCATCTACCCATCAATCTACCCACCCATTATCCAGTCAGCTGTCCCTCACCCACCCATTCCGCCCATCCCTCTGTTTAAGTACGTGCCGTTTGCCTATCTGGCCTGAGATGGTGGTGTTTGTGCATTGATTTCCTTCCATCAATGCCTCTCTCCTCACTGTAGTTGATGATGGTGATGGCTACGAGACAGACCACCAGGATTACTGTGAGGTGTGCCAGCAGGGAGGGGAGATCATCCTGTGTGACACCTGCCCAAGGGCCTACCACCTGGTCTGCCTTGATCCAGAGCTGGAGAAGGCTCCGGAGGGCAAGTGGAGCTGCCCTCACTGTGTAAGTGTTGGTGGAGGTCTTGGGCTGAAAGAGGGTGTACTGGTGCCTAGTCCCCAACTGTGCACCATCACCCGGAGGCAGGTGCCCTGGGGAGGGTGAGTCCAGTCCTCAGGGGAGGGGACCCAGCCTTGGGGCCTCCATCCAGACTTCCCATTGCAGGAGAAGGAGGGGATCCAGTGGGAGCCAAAGGACGACGATGAGGAGGAGGAGGAGGGCGGCTGTGAGGAGGAGGAAGATGACCACATGGAGTTCTGCCGCGTCTGCAAGGATGGCGGCGAGCTGCTCTGCTGTGACGCCTGTCCCTCCTCCTACCACCTGCACTGCCTCAACCCGCCGCTGCCGGAGATCCCAAATGGTGAATGGCTCTGCCCGCGCTGTACTGTGAGTGTTACACCTGCCCCGACCCGCGCCGACGACCTGTCCAGGCCCTGTCCAGGGAACACGTGCCCCACCCCCTGGCCTTGGGACTGCGCCTAGCGCTGCACCCTTCATCGAAGGTTGTAGCACCTGCTAGCAAGGCTACGCCCACTGCTCACAAACACCCCGCCCCCTGGCTACTGGAGCACCCTACCCCACAAAGCCTCTAGAGGCACCTGCTGGCCCAGGCCACGCCCACTCCCAGCCCGCCCTGAAAAAAGTGCTCACTTCGCTCAAGGCCCTGCCCACCTCATTCTGCTCCTAAATTAATATCCACATCGTTGTTGGTTTTTACTCTGCACCAAGGGCCTCCCACACATGGCATTCTTTTAGTTCACCTGCCAAGCTTTTTGTTCATTCCTATTTTCATTTAAAAAATTTTGGGGAGGGTGCTGCAACTTCTCTGCCAGTGAGCTATATCTCCAGTCCTGTTACTCTCATTTTTCAGAGGATAAAACAGGTTTAGGGAAGTGGTGTGCTGCCTAAAACCACATAGCAGCAGAACCAGCTACCCAGGGCCACCTTGCACTGGCTCCTGTCCCAAGGCTCAGTAGTGAGAGATCAGGAGCCTGTCCCCCTAGAACCTTAGAACCTCTGTTTCCTTGGGGAGAGAGGAGTGTTCCCCAACACTCCCACCCCTTGATCCCAGTCCTTGTAGGCATGTGGAAGGCCCATGCTCTGAGTGATCCTCTCACCCCCTCACCCACTGGTGATCCCCCCTCCCCAGGTCTGGGCTGTGCAGAACTAGCCCTCGGACACCCATGTACATGTGCACTTGTGTCTTGTGGTGTGCCTGTGTCTGGGTGTGCATGCATGTTTGGGTCTGTGTAGGGGTCTGGGGAGGCCCTCTTCATGGGCACAACTTTCTTTGTTCTCCTAAAGTCCCCTGAGGTGGGGGGAAAAAATCCTCTTGGGTTCCTCCCTGTAGAATGGGACCTTCCTTGTCAGTGGAAGAAACATTTCTTGCCTCTCCCTGCTCTGTCTGTGGACCTTTGCTCTTATCTAGACTGGAGCAGGGTTGGCTCTGGGGTTTGTGGTGGCCACTATACCTCCAGAGAGCTTTCATGAGTGATTTGATGCCAACAGTCCTGAGAAGTACTGCCGAACAGGTACAGGCAGTGTGTACACAGGCAGGGGGCAGGCAGTGGCAGAGCGGGGGCCTGTCTTACATCCCGGCAGAGCTTACTTCCTCAGTCTCTCATCTCTGCCCCAGTCCATCCAGGATGTGAAAGCCCCTCCACCAGGGCTGCTCTGAGCCATCCCAGGCTAGCATTTGCGGTGCACAAGAGGTGGTGTGTGCCTGTTGTACTTCTCTGCCAGCTAGCAGCCCTATGGGGGCCAGCATTCACTGCGGTCCTGGGTGTGTTCTGGGCAGAGGGGAGACCTGTCCTCCTGCCTTGGCCAACTTGGAGACCCCCCACCCCCAAGTGCCTGCCTCCTGCATGCATACCACTTGTGGCTAGGGCATGGGGCCTTGGTCACTGGGTGCTGTTCTGACTGGGGAGCCTGTGTCCTGCTGTCATAGCAGCTTCAGGGTGAGGTCCTGTGGCTAAGCCCTGAACTTGGGGGGGACCCTCCTTCCTCCACAGTGTCCCCCACTGAAGGGCAAAGTCCAGCGGATCCTCCACTGGCGGTGGACAGAGCCCCCAGCCCCTTTCATGGTGGGGCTACCAGGACCAGATGTGGAGTCGGAGATGCCCCCACCCAAACCCCTGGAGGGTATCCCAGAGAGAGAGTTCTTTGTCAAGTGGGCTGGACTCTCCTACTGGCACTGCTCCTGGGTGAAGGAGCTGCAGGTGAGGCTCCTGGGTTAGAGGGAAGGACACGGTTGGGAGTTGTGGAGAGGGAGGGTTGTCTGACAAGCCTGGGAGAGGGCTTGGGGGGCGTGAACTGGGGTGGGTGGCACAGGGTACCCCCACCTCCCTCTCTAACATTCACACCTTCCACGAACAGCTGGAGCTCTACCACACGGTGATGTATCGCAACTACCAAAGAAAGAATGACATGGATGAGCCGCCGCCCTTCGACTATGGCTCTGGCGATGAGGACGGCAAGAGTGAGAAGAGGAAGAACAAGGACCCACTGTATGCCAAGATGGAGGAGCGCTTCTATCGCTACGGCATCAAGCCAGAGTGGATGATGATCCACCGCATCCTGAACCACAGGTGAGGCTGCCTTCTCTGTGTGCACTGCTGCACAGGGCCAGTGCTTTGGGGCCTCTGCTCAGAGCTGTGGGTGCGGCAGGGCACCCCACGGCTGGTGGTCTGTCTGCAGTCAGGAAGGTGTCATTCAACACGTTCACCCTTGTGGTAGGAGGACAACCCCTGCGGGACCTGATTATTGGTCTGTGAACCTTGAACAGAGCAGGATCCCCAGTAACGTGGGACCCCTGGCTCCCAGGCTCCTTCCAGCTTCCTGCCTATGAACCAGACTGGGTCTGAGATAGGAGGGTGTTCCCATTATGCTCACATTGATCACATCTGCCAAAAGTAATATGTCCTGTCTCCAAATTCAAGAGTAGGCCCAGCAAGGTTAAGTCATTGTCTGGTCACTCAGCTGAAGTGCCAGGCCTGGGATTTGAACCCAGCACTTTCCAACAGCATCCAAGGCTCTAGGTATGTTTCTAGGTCTCCTGTGCTGGCCAGCTCAGACACACTGGGTCTGGATATGGCTCTCCCGGGTGGCATGAGGAAGATTGCCAGTACTGCAGTCTCTGTGAGTGCCAGGCTGGGGCACATGGTGGCAGAACCTTCCTTCCTTCCTTCTTTCCTTCCTCTCTGATCCCCTCCCCCCCCGCCCCGTTGTACCAGTCCTAGGGCTTGAACTAAAGGCCTGAGCACTGTCCCTGAACTTTTGTACTTCAGGCTAGCACTCTACCACTTGAGCCACAGCTCTACTTTAGTCTTTGTTTGGGTGTTTAATTGGAGATAAGGGTCTCCCAGACTTTCCTGCCTGAGATGGTTTTGAACGAGGATCCTGAGCTCTCAGCCTCCTGAGTGACTAGGATTACAGGCGTGAGCCACTGGTGCCCGGCCTGGAACCTACTTTCTTAGCCACTGTTGTGGCCTCCTCCTGCTCCTGTGACAAATCTGAGCTGAGCAGCCTGGAAATGCTCCAGGTGACTTAGTAATTAGAAACTGGAGGAGACCTGGAGGAGGAGGCAAGGGGCTGGGGGCCGGCTGGTTAGAGAGGAGTTGGTATGGTGGTGGATAGTGGGAGTTCCTGCTGACTTTGGGGTTCAGGTGCTTGAGAACAGGCAATGGCGACAGGAGTGCCGGCTGCATGGTAGCAGTCTGGAGCTCTGAACCTCCCCCACAAGCCCCATCTTCAGGGCTCTGCCTTTCCGGGGCTGACACGGGTGACCTTCCTCACTGCGGGCAGGGCAGAGGTTAAGGACATGTACCAGATGCTCAGATTCCTGCCCCCGCTCCCCATTTGCTGAGCTTTGTGGCTGCGGGCACCCATCCCTTCTTTTCTCCTGTGACATGGGCCGCGGTGAAGCTAAAGGGTTTGTCAGGAGCTTGCCGGGGCGGCCTGTGACAGGAGACTGTAGAACATGACTGAGCGGTCGTGTGGTTGTGAAATGTCCCTGTCCCTCCTCCAGGAGGATGATCCTTTTCCTGTGGGAACCTGAGCCCCACCTTGAATTTGACCCTCACTTTTTTTTAACCTTTATTCAATTGTAAGCTAAAAGCATAAATGGTGGTTTTTCTCTGTCTTCCAGAGTGGAACAGGTGACTGTTCCTAGAATTTATTCCCTGGTGTCTGCATAATGACCAATTATTTATTGAAAAAAAAGCCATTGGTTTCCATGGTGATGGGGAATCAGTTTTGCTCTTAACAGTCCCTGGGCCAGCTACAGCACTGCTCCCCCATCTTTTTTGCTCGCCACTGGTGTTCGGGGGCCCCACAGCGCTCTGGCCGTGCTGAGCGCCCTGGCCTGGTGATCTGATGCACTCATTTGGGTAAGAAGCCCTGACAGGATTGAGCTGTACACTGCTGCCCATAGGTCCTTGTGCTCAAAAGTGTTTGGAAGAGTCCATGCCCCTGAATCTTTGCCTCCTTTTTACCTCCCTGATGGGCACAGCTAAGTGTTCTTCATTAGCTTCTACCCCAAGGGAGAGTGCAGAAGTCCTGTATCCAGACTCCATGGCAGCAGGGGCTGGAAGGGACCATGTGTGCTGCCCTCAGCCCCCGTTAGCTCCGCCTCTCAGTGGCCTTTTCTTTGTGGCTCTGCCACTTCCCACTGACTGACCCTCACCAGCCCCCATGAGCTGGGTGGCCTCAGAGGACCTCCTGCACCCATCTGGGTCCTTTACCCCTGGTGTCATCCTCTTATGTCCCCATTCCCCTCTCCGGTTCTGGTAATATGCCTAAAACTCAAGGCCTGTCCCTTAGATTTTTTTTTTGGGTCCGGTCATGGGGCCTGAACTCTGGGCCTGGGCGCTCAGCTCTTCAGCTCAAGGCGAGCGCTCTACCACTTGAGCCACAGCGCCACTTCCGGCTTTTTTCTTTTTGCTTATGTGATGCTGAGGAATCGAACC